>NW_015163604.1:2300082-2365602 GCF_001447785.1 Gekko japonicus | reverse complement strand
TCCCTACACACAATACTCTTTACCTCTGGAGGTTGTGGGCTCAGGATAGGATCTCTCCTTGGACCGGCCTCTGGCTCTGCTTCAGCCTCTCTCTCTTGCCCAAGAGAGCAGGGAAACTTCCATTCATTCCCCAGTCCAGCCATCTGTGAAGTGGCTAAATTTCTGCCGCCTCCCAGGGTTCCCCCAAGTCTCTGGCTTGTGGCCTGGTCAACACAGGCAGCAGGAGCCTTTCCTAACCTCCTGTAGGACGAAGAATGCCTCCTCCCTGGATGGGCTGGAGTCTATATTGATGCTGCCCCGCTCCTTGGCAGCTGGGAACTGTAGGCCAGCAGATGAGGAAACCCCATTTGAACCGTTGGCAGCTGGAATCTGTAGGCCAGCACCCCATTCGACCCAGTGAGTGATAACCCTGGAGGCCCCTCTCTGGAACTACAGCTCAATTAAACATTATGGGGGAACATTTTAAACAAACAACCACAGATGGCAGCCATCTTTTTATCAAACACGAGTAACTGCCATTTCGTTACACCTACCAACAGCCACTGAGGGGAAAGTTAGACTCACACAGGAGGCAAGCAGGAGAAGCGTCTTAGTCAAGAGAGATGGTTGTTTGCCAGTAATTCTGACAGGGCACAGTGGCTGAAGGGGGAGTGGGAGGGGAAGATGAGCAAACCCAGCACCCAGCCAATGGCACACAAGGACTCTTGAGTGGCGGCTGATGGGCCAATGACTGAAGGAGTGCATTGCACAGCCAATGGGAGAGCTGCAAAGGGCCACTCCAAGATACAATTATATATAAGGAGATTCTCTTTTGGTATGAATGTTCCACACGCTCTCACAGCATTTGGCTCCCTCAGCTGCCACTCAGAAAGTCTGCCAATCCCCTGGCTGCATTGCCTCACTGAATTGCCTCAGTCCCGTCCACAGAGCCGGCGCTCAGCATCTCGGCCTCAGTCTGGAGGGAGCTGGTGAAGGGGATAGACACTCTGCTGGGTGGAGGCTTAGGAGACAGCCTGGTGTGGTACAGGAAAGCTCCATGCTAATTATGAGCAACAGGGATTCCCTTTTCTCCTCTGTGCTTTCAGCCACCACTCAAGAGTACTTGCATACCATTGGCCAGGTGCTGGGCCTGCTCCTCTTCCCCGCCCATTTTCACTTCAGCCCCTGTTCCCTGTCAGATTTACTGGCAGACAGCTCTCTCTCCCTTGACGAAGACCAGGGATCATTTCCTGTGGGAGCGCACAGGAGCGGAGCTCCGGCAGTAAGGAGCCCAGGGGGCAGGCACATGCAACAAGCCCCGCCCCCTGCTCCCAGCAGCCCTCAGTCGGGCCACGAGGAGCAAGAAGCAGCCAGGTAAGTTGCAGAGTCCCCCCCCCGGCCCACCTTCAGGTACAAGCTCTCCCTTTTCTGTGAGGGCAGATCTGTGCATCCCCCCCCCATAGCTAGCAATCCAAAACAGTCCAGTGGAGCCTGAGCGGTGGGTGTTGCCTTCTGACACACTTCCAGTGATGCCAGGGTGTGTAGCATATGCAAATAAGTTATGCTAATGAGTTATGCTAATGAGTTCCTGCACCTCTTTTTCTACGAAATGACCCCTGACGAAGACACTTCTCTTGGCTCCTATGTGGGACTAACTTTCCCCTCAGTGGCTATTGGTCGGCAACCAAGCTTGCTTCTGTCAGTAAAAAGACAAAGAACTTTCTGCATAACCCCCTCTCCTGCCCACTGCCAGCTTGGCCACTTTCCTGTCAGAATAAAATTAACACGGCTCTCTCTCCTTTTTGGCTCCACCATGGCTGGCTGGCTAATGAAGTGGGCCAGCAACCATCACACCATTCTCTTCAACCCCCTGCTGTGTGGCTGACTTTCCCCTAGGGTTGCCAATCTCCAGGTGGGACCTGAAGATCACCCGCTGTTACAATTGATCTCCAGATGACAGAGATCAGTTCCCCTGGAGAAAATGGCTGCTTTGGAGGGTAGAACCTATGGCATTATACCCTGCTGAGTCCTTCCATCCCCCCCATGCTGCCCTCCACAGGATCCATCCTCCAAATCTCCAGGTATTTCCCTAATCAGAGTTGGCAACTGTACTTTCTCCTCAGTGCCTGCTGCTTGGCAACTAAGTTTGGTTCTGTGAGTAAAGGGCCCTTTCCACACCTACGTTAGCCTTTGGGAGAAAACTCATTGGGGCCAGTCTTGATAGGGTTGCCAACTCCAGGTGGGAAATTCCTGGAGATTTGAGGGATGGAGCTTAGAGAGGGTGAGGCTTGAGGAGGGGTGGGACCTCAGACAGGTACAATGCCATGGACTCCACCCTCCAAACCAGCCATTCCCTCCCATGGAACCACTGTTGCCAATCTCCAGGTGCTCTTCAGGTAGCAGAGATCAGTTCCTCTGGAGAAAATGGTGGACTCTGTGTCATTATACCCTGCTGAGGTTGGCACAGCAAATTGTCACTGAGTGCCCATAGCCAGGGCACTCTCCCAGAGCCTCTTTCTAGAGCTCGTTGTATTTATTTCCACAATGGGCCTTATTCCTAGTTCTAATATAAAATTGTTGTATACTTAGCAGAGTAATAAGTAATGCAGCACACATGTGTAATTAACTTTAAGAAAAGTTGAGTAGAAAATAGGTAAGGGTTACATGGAGTTAAAAATAACAAAGCCCTGACTAGCTTCCTAGTTCTACACCTTGCTTGTATGTTTGCTAAAGTTCATGTGTGGGTGAGAACAAAGGAGATAAAGTTTACTCCAAAGTCCCACCTTTTGTGTACATGACAAACAACATGTAGCATCCTCAATAAATTGATCAGTGAATAATAGCTCCCAAATTTATCTCATTAGGAATAGCACCTCCTTTTCTCTGGCAGAAAACATGTGCCTAACACCTAATTGGCTCTAAGCTATCTAGCTAAGAGTTAGCATACATAAACAAACAGGTTAACCCTTTCATGACTGAAGTGTGACAGCTGCAATATCCCAACAAAAAATGATACGAGTAATACCTTTTTTCCAGTAAAAATGAATGACTGGACAAACCCTAAGCATCCTGTGAATCCTGTGAATCCTGTGAAACCCTGTAATCCTGTGAATTACAGAGCAAGTGGTTAGACACTTTACTTAGTCCTTTGCTAAAGAGTCACTATGGTGTCTACTAGATGAACTTACCTTGTTTGACTGTGTCAGTCAAACATGAACTGATTAGTGCGGCATCAGATAGTTCAAATCAGGGGTCATTTGGGGGGGACGCGGGGGGACGCCATCCCCCCGGGTGAGGTGCAGGAGGGCGGGGCCTGGAGCTCCCTGCTGGTGCTCACTGGGAGGTCGCCACCGGCTGTGGGGAGGACACACTTCCGGTGATATCAGGGGGTGTGGCATATGCTAATGAGTTATGCTAATGAGTCCCCCTAGCTCTTTTTCTACGAAATGACCCCTGGTTCAAATGCATATCAAACAGGTTGGTACTGGTTTTTTTTAAGAAACCTGCCCATGCAGGAAAATGCTGCCAGTTCAAACAAATTGTCAGCCATTAACACTGCTAAGATCTACTTAGATGAAACTGGACAGTAGGATTTTGCATTAAAATGCAGATTTATTTATCACTGATTTATATGATTTATAATTATTTTAGTTGTCTATTTAAATAACTGCCTGCCAAGTAGAGCAGCAGCTCATCAATGATTGGACTACATAATAATTTCCACTTGCAAAAGAGCTGTTTGTGATGTACTGCACTGTTAAGAAGGAATAACCCCCAAAATCATTTGTTGGGGGGGTGAGGGGGGTTAAAAGTGGGCTGGAGGTGGGTGGGACAAAGAAAACCGATAGAAACCTTACACACTAGGGAAAGGGCAACTCAAAATTGGCTTCCAGTTTGGTGTAGTGGTTAAGTTCGTGGACTCTAATCTGGGAGAACCAGGTTTGATTCCCCACTTCCCCAATCAAAAAAAAAAATGTGCAGAAAAGAGCTAGGTCAACAGCACACGGCAAGTGCCTGCATGATGGGAGGTGAGAAGCCTTTTTTATAGCTTCATCACAGCCACCCTCTAGAGGCTGAAAAATTAACTGCCCTTGTCAATCCATTTCTGTGCTTCATTTAGATCAAGAAAGGCCCTGAAGAACATCATCCCTAGCCCCGGCAGCCATGAATCAATTTATCAGGTGTGGGAACAAGAAAATAGGGGGAAATAGGCACAGTCAAACCATAGGCTTCTCCTCACTTTTTATCCAGGCCAGATGCCGCTGAGCTGATGGAATCTGCACGCTACCAACTTGAACAAAGCTGCTTTCCTACTGATTTACCTGAAACGTTAAAAGCTCTTGTAAATTCCAGGCACAATTAAGGACTTTGTTTACCTCTAGCTATAAACCTTCTTCTCCAAAATGCTGACACGGTCTTTAAAACTGAGATTCTCTGACGTATGCAGGATCTTATAACCAGAGTTTATAGATATGTTAAAGCACTTCTGTTTATCAAATTATATTGAATAAAACTCCACCCAGGAAAGTAAATGTTTGCCTAGGAAATGTTGATGTGTCTTGGGGGATAATACTTTATGCATGTGGCAAATATATATGGGGTTTTCAATGAGATAGTGGCTTTCTTTTATTCTCTCTCTTTCTCTCTCTCTCTCTCTCTCTCTCTCTCTCTCTCTCTCTCTGCTTTGGCTGCAGGCAAATCTTTCACAATAACTCAGATTTAAAAAACAAAACAAAAAACAAACCCTGCTGACATATTGCTCTTTCAAAGTCATTTAGACAGACCTGCAAAGTTTGAAATGATCTAGAAATTACAAGGAGTTTCAACAACATGCGGCATTAATTACTTTTGTGACTTCTGTGTTGTTGTTTTTTAAACAATGGATTAAAAGTGCTCAAAGATATTGTGGGTTAAATAATTCAACACATTTGCACTGTGTAATATGTGTGAAGGGGAGAGAAAACTATGCTAAACACTTTGAATTCACAAGCAAATTAGTCATTAACATGCTGTGTGATTAAATATTTACTGGTTTCCTTGCCACAGTCATGGACAAACTTGATTTTACCCAGGAGATATATCAGCAATCTCCTAAACTTTACCCCCAAAAGAGTGAAAAAGAGACAAAGAAGGCTGTAGCTTTTGGCAGGGAGCTGGTAAATGAAAGAGCAACTTAACAAATTCTTTTCTTCCACTTGTCCACTCAAAAGTGCTCTACCTGGGCTTCTTTTCTGCTCATGAAGGAAAAGATATAGGGACCTCTTGTATTTTCACCCACAGGTGTGAGAACAGCTTAAGGAAGATGGTTTTAGGGGACAACCAGAAGAAAGGGAAATAATAAAGCAGTCCCTCACCATCACTCTCTCCCCATCAATTCTGGTTGTAGCCTCCAAGGCTGCTTTTTCAATTAAAAAAACAAACACAGAGAACTGTCCAGGCCTCCCCTGTGTAACATTAATTCCATTCTTTCTTCATTATATGATTAACTGGCCTCTTTCAATAAACAAAATCTAGTGTTGTGGGTCAGCCAGGGCTCATCGATATTGAGGACTCCTCAGAAGAGGAGTCCTATGTAGCCAAGCCCCATGTCAACAGAAGCTGACCAGCAAGAAAATGAACTGCAAGCTTGTCAGAACTCACAGCCAACAGCTGTTGCAGATCCATCACCACCCTCCAGCCCCAGATCAGCAGGTGAAAGTCAGTTCGCCATTCCCAGCCCTCCAGTATCACCTGCACCCTTAGACCACCACAGACAGAGGCTGAGAACAGAGTTACAGGTAAGAGGGCAAAGTTCATATTTCCTGGCCTGATGCCAGCTACTTGCTGATAATAAAGATGAGTTGTTGCAGGACTGACCCTGAGTAGCTGGCTGAAGGCTTGGTGATTAGGCATGTAGCTATAAAGCTGCTCAACAAAGGCTACTGGGCATGGATGCAGCACATACATCCAAAGCTGAACTGCCACCACGGCCTGATTGATTCCTGAAACTCTGACCTGGACCTGATAATATTGCTTTGATCGAACTCTGAAATTCTGGCCTTGGACTCCAGAAGCTTCCTTTGGGTTTGTTATTTTGGGAAGCTGAACAGGCTACTGTAACCTGATACCCAGAGCCTGCAAGTCAGGATGACCAGTCACTGAAATATATAACGTAGTATTTGTACATGTCCTGTAAACAAAATGCTTTCATCATCTGACATCCCATTTTTAATGTATATTTTATTTATAACCTGCTCTCCCAGAAACTGGCTATATTTAAAATTTAGCCATACTCTCTGTAATATATATGTTGTCATGGATCTCATGGAGGATTTCTGTGGTAGGGGTGATTTTTACCAATTTCCCATTCTGCTTCAGCTCTCTGAATTCTCTTTATGCAGTTTATGGGGTCCCTTGTCCCCAGGAGCAGTTTTGGGAACATTTGGGCTTGCAGCAGGAAGGGAGGCCAGAAAATTGTGCTCCACAAACAGGTATCCTTTTTATCTTAGAAAATCCTCCATGAGGTTCGAATAGTGCCACTAGGCCTGGCAGCCAGCTGGAGACTGGCAGCAAGGACACCATGCCTGGCACCCTGGGACATGGGGTGAGGGCGGCCACTGGTAATGGCATAATGTCACTTCCAGTACAACCCAAAAGTGATACCATGCCTCTTTATGAATCACCAGAAACTCTTTGGTAAAACCATGAGTTTCTGGAGATTCTAGAGAGGACTGAGTGACATCACACCACCAGATGGATAGTCTTTTTTTCCCCACCATCACTCTTAGCTGCAGTGGGAAACAGAAGGTGGAGGTGGGGCTTCATCTGACAGCCTTAGATCCAAGCCATAGATCTCAGCAAGAAAAAGAGTAACTAGATGTTTGGCTCCATGGCCAGGTACAGTAGCTAATTGTTTCATTTCTGGCTTCTTTAAAGGGATTTTAAAAAGAGAGGGGTGTAGAAGGGGGATGTTTAACAATCCCATTGTCTATCCTGCAAGCTCAGTTAGCATTCGTAAGAAAGTGAGCGTGGAAGAGCTCAAAGGAAAGTTTTAAACTCGATATTACCAGGCATTGGTTGGCTGGGGAAGGCTCAGTCTTCCCTGGAAAAATTTGGGGAAGGGCCAGGCCCCCGAGGGCCCCCCCCCCAGTTTACATCTATGGGATATGATAACCATCTTCAAGTACTTGAAGGGCTGCCATATAGAGGATGATGCAGAGGTTTTTTTCTGTTGCCCCAGAAGGTCAGCCCAGAACCTTCAACATCAGGAAGAACTTCCTGACAGAGCAGTTCTTCGGTGGAACAGACTACCTCATAAGGTGGTGGGCTCTCCTTCTCTGGAGGTTTTTAAACAGATGCTAGATGTTCATCTGACAGCATTGCTGGTTATGTGAACTTAGGCAGATCATGAGAGGGTTGCATCAGTGCTTAGTTCCCGTGGCCTTTTCTTACACAGCCAGGGAAATGCTGATCGCCACTTTGGGGTCAGGAAGCAATTTTTTCTCCAGGCCAGTTTGGCCAGGGATCCTGGAGGTGGGGGGGGTTGGCTATCTTCTGGACATGGAGCAAGGGTCATGAAGGGTGTGAGGGTATTTTTGAATTTCCTGCATTGTGCAGAGGGTTGGACTGGGTCCCTTCCAACTCTGTTTCTATGATTCTGTGTATTAAACTTGATGATGTATTAGTGGGAAGTAACATTATATTTTGTCTAGGAAGCACTAAAATATAAATTAATAAATGTATTAATGTATTAAAAATTAAGCAATTAATGTGTTAGTTATAAGTACTGTCACCTAGTAACAATAAACATGTCAGGTTACAGATTTAACAAATGTATTCTGGGATTTTAAAAAATTAAGATAATTGTATATCTGCAACAGAACCTGAGTATATTTCAGAGGCACATTTTTCAGTTCATGCATGAATGAACTGTCACATATTTAGCCCTGACGTAGTATTATCCCAAATGCAATAGTTTTCAATGGGACCAGCTCACACAATCAGCTACCAGCCATCTAACCCTGATTCGTACATGCATTTCACTTGATGTAGTTGTTGAAGTGTCCTTAAGATCAGCAATGATCAGAGCAATATCCATTTGTTGCAAACTGAATCTCCTGGGAGGAGTGAGACGAACTCTTCCATTTGTCTGTTAGTTTATCCAAGGGTTTTTCAGCAGCACAAGAAGGCTGATGTCTAACAGAAGTGTGAGAAGTGGAGACAGCCAGGGAGCCAGATATTGCATAATAAAAGGCAGCACGAGTAATGCAAATCCCATAAGCAACACCTAGTTCAGAGTCCTTAACTGGGGGGCGTTGCCTCAAGTGGTTTGTGAACAAGTTGTAATCGGTGGGCAAAGGGGGGGGGGAACTGAATCTCTGAAGACTCTGAGAGGAAATATTTGGAAAATAGGAAGGAAGTCTCTCATTCTGAGAATCCTCAGTGGTAGAAGAATGATTAAATGTCAGCAGAATTGTCATAAATGCAGGTGGACTAGAGAGCCAATCAGTAGCAATGAGGTCAATATAATGAGGGTTTGTTCATTAAAGTCTACTCAGGAAAATTTTGATTGTGTTCTGTGACTCCCACTTGCCTTCATTTATTCTGTTACAGACAAATTTTAGCATAACTTGATTAACTCATAAAATCCATTCACAATTTCTGTTACTAGCAGACCTTGAAGGTTGGATTGTTATGGAACTCTCCTGCCAGCTGACCTTGCTTTTCTCGCCAGGCATATGCCTCCTTATTAGTTCAGGGACTTGGGAGTTCAGGAAGCCTTCTTTCTTATTTGGATATTTCTGGACAAAAGCCTCCAAGGACTTACTAAGTAAGTTGATTTGTTTATTGATAGTAGCCAGCTGCTCAAAAATGGAAACAACTGTGTGAGCAGTTAGGAGGCATTGGTTCACAATAAACCGTAAGGAATTAGCTTGCAGTTATTGTAAATCCAGTTGATCATCAGAAGTATTCCCCAAACAGTTCCCCACTTCATTGTTGAGCAAATCCTCCTAGCAGTTATCCAAAGTCCACGTTGGACATAGGTGCTAATGAGGAATTAGCAGTGAGGGATTCCCTCAGAACCGAGAATCTATTTGAAATAGAGATAGCCAAAACAGCATGGTTACCACAGTCTTCAACAGGTTAGGCAGTTCATCAATTCTCAGTTGCTTAGGAGTCTTTCTTCACACCTGGGTGTCCAGACATGGCCTACAACCTTTTTTGGATCTTCTCATGATAGTTAGATGATAAACTATAACATCTCAGAAGCAGTCTAATAGTCTTCAGGAGAGCCAGACATCCTTAATATAGTCTCTGCCCTCCAAAATACAATGACCACAAATCAAAAGTAAACTAGAAGAAACTAAACAGGATAAAACAAAAGGTGCAGAGTGGAAAAGGTAGCTGAAGCTGGCTTGACACCATCTTGCCACCACTATCTTTTGGTTGATAAGTATAACCCCCACCTGATCTACATGGGTATGGGTCATCACAGAAACAACACCAATGATAGAATTTTCATGACATTCCACATTTCCTCCAGCATGGAGTTTCTCGGTGAAGTCAGGTCCAGCATTTAGCAGCCAGTCACCATGTGTCAGTAATCATGTGATGTGCATATGCATTTGAAGTAGAGATGCTTCCAAAATTCTTCTCACCTATGTTCAGATTTGTGAATTAATACATGAATAGAACAAATGAATTAGGAATTCTCCATTATTCCATTTTTTAAAATTCTGATCTGGGTAATCTAAACTGAATTGGGTTTTTTTGTTTTGTTTTTTGCATCCCCCTGGGGGGAGGTTTTTATTGGGGGTTTTTAAAAAGACTACAAAACTACAACAGAAAATATGGGGAAGGGTACTACATCTAGAGGGAGAAAGAAAACAGACCCACAACTAACTAAAAACTCAAGAGTAAGAGATCATACATCAGCTTAACTCCATACTATTTTAAAAAAGAAGAAAGCTACTAAAAATACAATGAACTTAGTTGGTTGTGTTAAATTAATTATCGTTTAACCATCCCTTTAACTGTTTAAAGAAATTCCCAGAGCTTCCCCAAGTTATTTCAACTTTTTATTTCATGCACAAATCAGAGTCCTTCAGCCCTTATTTATTCTTATCTTTTCTAATCCTCAGTTTATATGGGCTTTTGGGGGCGGCTGCCCCCTTTTTGGAGGGGGAGTCCTTGTCCGAAGACCCCGAGCCCATCTCGCCATCTGATTTGCTTTCTTCTTCCTCCCCTTTACCCACTTCTGGTTCCCCGAGTTTTATCCCCAAAAATTTGCGTGCTTTAAAAACAGAGTCAATCTTCTCTTTTTTATCATTGAGCTTTAAAGTGACACCTTCTGGGGTTAACCACTTGTAATTAATGCCATTTGTTTGTAAGAAAAGGATTAGTTCTTTATAATTCTTTCTTTTCTGTCTTATATCAAATGGAATATCTTTTAAGATCCTAATGTTGTTGTCCCCAATTTTCAAGGGTGTTCCCGAGGTTGCTTTTTATGTTCTACTGTTTAATGTTTTCGTGTTTTGTTGTTCATTGCCCAGAGCCCTGAGTAATCAGGGATTGAGAGATTCATAAATCTAATTTATAAATAAATAAAATACTAAGCATTGTGCATGTGAAGTTGATCTCAGTTTTTTCCCTGCAGTTTACGTGTATCTGTTCCCCTCCTATGTGGAGGGGGGACATGATGGCTCTCTTTAAGTATTTGAAGGGCTGTCACTTTTTTTAATATAACTTTTTTATTTTATATAACTGACATACAAAGACAAACATACAGAAATACACATATGGGGAATTTTGTTTACAGCATTTGATTTATTTGATGCCCTCATACAGTATATAAATATATTCACTACTATTCTCACCTTGTAGATTACTCATATACCTTTTGCATATAATTAAAAATATAACTTTTATTTCTTTTCATTTCAGTTAGATGTCCAAGAATTTTGTATCTTGTACTCTTCTATCCATTCATAAAATCTTGACTATGTGTCTTCATAATCTCCTTTGTTATGTCCTCTCAGGTATTAAGGTTAATTTGTCCATCTCTGCTGTTTTCAATATTTTAGTTATAGTTTCTTCCTTTGAGGGGATTTAGTTTTTTCTCCAATACTTGACATATACTATTCTTGCTGCTGTTACTACCTCTATAAGATAAAAGTGTTTTTGTTTACAATTTTCTGGTACTATATTCAATAAAAAGAGTTCTGGTATATATGGTATCGTATTTTTAACACTTTTCATAACAGTTCATGTATTCAGGACCAATACTTTAACTTTATCACAAGTCCACCACGTATGGAAAAAGGAACCAACATTTTTTTTACATTTCCAACATTCATTAGATAAGTCAGGATAGAATTTAGTTAGCTTATCTGGAGTGAAGGGCTGTCACTTAGAGGAGGGCAGGGAGCTGTTCCTGTTGGTAGCAGAGGATCATAGGACTCACAATAATGGGTTTAAATTAAGGGTGGGAAGGTACCAGCTAGATCTTAGGAAAAACTTTTTTACAGTAAGAGTTGTGCAGCAGTGGAATCAGCTGCCTAGGGAGGTGGTGAGCTCCCCCTCGATGACAGTCCTCAAGCAGCAGCTGGACAAACACTTGTCAGGGATGCTCTAGGCTGATCCTGCATTGAGCAGGGGTTTGGACTAGATGGCCTGTATGGCCCCTTCCAACTCTCTGATCCTATGATTCTATATGCACAGAAATTGGTGATGCAGTACTTGGAAAAGATACAAATGATTCTAGTATATTTTTATCCCATCCTTCCTTCAAAAACCTTCAGGTGGTGTCAGTTGTTCCTATTTTATATCACAACAACCTCATACAGTAGATAAGGCTGAGATAATGTGACTTGCCCAAAAACTGCAGTCCTAAGAACACCTTCCTGGGACTAAGCCATGTTTAATAACACGTGAATTACTTGTGAGTGGACCTGCCTAGGACTGCCCTCAATGCCACCCAGAGAACTTCATGCCACAGTAGGAATTTGAACCCAGTTCTCCAAGTTCTGGATCCTGCACTCTAACCATTATGTCATACTGACTTTTTCCTCTAATTCAGAAATTATTCCCAGAATGAGGTACAAATAGAGATTCTGGAAAAATAAAGGAACAGTAAAGAACTTTCCCTTAGAGTACATGAAGCTGCCATCTGGATGCTCCATTAGAGGCCAGGCCGTGCATGCCCTTTCTTTTGTTCTAGAAGCAAAAGCCATGACCTGAGTTACATAGAAAGTCTTTGAGTGACTCAACACAAGAGCTGCAGGGAATCAGTTCGACACATCTTTCGATACACAAAGAAGATCAAACACGATGGTGAGATCAGCAAGAGGGACCTGCTTGGCATCCAGGACAATAATGACACAAGGATGGACAATTACAAATATAAAATATTTAGAAGCTAATATTGTTCCACTGAAGCTGGCTTTTGAAAGAGTGAGTCGAAAGTTGGATTTCTGCCAGCCGTAGCTGTGATATTCTAAGGCCTCTCTGAATACAAAGAACCCTTGCAGAACACTCTGCCCCCATGCTGTCTCCATCGCTTACCGATCTTTACTCTATTTTTAAGTCTTCATCTCCTTTTTTTTTTACACAACAGCTCCAGAGAGTACTCTGTGCAAAGAAGTTACCAGGCTTTGAATGTCTTTTTAAAAATGATTGTCAAAAAGAATATCTCCTTTTCCCCTTCGTTTCCCCTTCCGCTGGTTATCGGTTTCAATGGTACTCTTACCTTACTATTTCCTCCCACGCATTACACACTCTAAATGTTCAGAAGATTCTCTCACTGCTGCCCTGTATCTAAGATTATTTATACTTTCATATCTACAGTGGAGACCAAACTGTATTAACTGGCCAATTGCCCTGCATACATTTCCTGGTTTCTTTGAGATACTTGTTTCCAACTTTGTCTTGTATCTGTTAATACAAATTAATTGTAAGTGTCATTATTATTAACGTAATCCATATTGTTCTGGTGTTCAAAAGTAGGACATGCATTCGCTTTGGGAGAAATTAAATGAAAATCAATTTTATGTGCCTTCTGACCCAGTAACTCTGTGAGCTAGTTGTGATATAAGTTCCCACCAACCCTGATCAAATAAACACTCAAAGTTACACTAGACTGAATCAGACCTGTCCAGTTTAAAAAAAACAACAAAACTTCCAAGTGGCAGCGGGTGTTACAGTTGCCAGCCCCCCCGGCCACTGGTGTTGAAATTGGGGGGGGTAGGGTTGCTTGCCAAATCCAAGTTAGGAAACTCCTGGAGATTTGGGGATGAAGCCTGAGGAAGATAGGATCTCAGTGGAGTACAATGACATTGACTCAACCCTCTAAAGCATCCATTTTCGCAATGGAAACTGATCTCTGTAGTCTGGAGATGAGCTGTAATTCCAGGAGATCCCCAGGTCCCACCTGGAGGCAGACAATCCCTAGCAGGTCTGCAAGACCTCAGACTCAAAATTTTCCAGCCTTGCTGCATAAGTTACTTTAAGATAAGATGATGGGGACTGAATTCCTGTGATCAAATTACAGCAAATATTTGTTAACAAACACTCATGGGGGAAATGGGTTGCCAGTTAATCATATGTGCTGGATACTCAAGCTTATTGCTGTGCACCTCCCCCTACCCAGATGAAACTGCAGTGACGACCCACCACTCCCTTGGGAACACCATGGAAACATACTCAAGCCTAGGATTGCCATCACCCCAGTGGGGCCAGAGGATCCCCCAATTTGGGGGGGAATTTGTAGGGGAAGTCCCACCCCCAAACAGCAGCGACCTGCAGGGATGCCACTGACACAATGACATTACCGGTTCTGACATCATCATGCTGGGGCCATCGTGCAGCGACACTCTAGCATTCAGGGGGAACTCTATGGGGGGAAACAAGGAGCTGGGAGCCCCCCTGCAGCAGCAAAGGTGAGACCTGGCAACCCTACTCAATCCCAGTGAGGCCCTTCCCCTTGAGACACAGAGCCACCCTAGGCAGCAGGCAGACATGTGGACCCAGCTGCCTGGGAGCCCTCCAGCAGAGCTGACTCCTAACAACTTGAGGCAGGTTTAGGCAGAAGAAGGCACTCAAAGAAGATGTCAACTGGCATTGCCAGTTGTCAGAAGCCCATAGATAGCTAGAGGCATCAAGATGGCTGCAGAGATGGGATCAAGATGGTACGGTGGCTAGTGCGGAGAGAAGCTTGCCCTCCAATTGATGCCAGTTAACAGACCATTATGTATATTCAAGTATTAGGTAGTGTTTTGTTTTTCTTTTTAAAACTGTATATGCTTCAACAGTGAAACTACTTCTCAGGTACAAACTTCTGCTGTCCATGAGCATGAGGATCACAGGGTTTTTGAACCCACAACCTCACAGTAACAAACTTAGCGAGTGTGCAAAGTTTAAACCACACAACCATCTCATCTAAATAAGCTCAGTTCAAACATAACACAGACAAAAGATTTCATTTAAACTAAGTTTAGTGCACAGAGGATCATTCAGATACTGGTTTGCCTCCACAAATGTTGACTTCATCCCATTTGCTCTTTTTCTAATCTCCCCTGCAGAGATCTGAGTGATATTTCAGCCGGTATTGCTACAAGGACAGTGCTGAAGAACAAGCTAGGATTAAGCAGTACACTAACCTTCACATGTCTTGTGAAACAGAGTTAAGACTATCTTTGGTCAATAAACCGAGTCCAATTTAAAATCATAGCTCCATGTTTGATGTACACTAAAAATGGTTAGTAGAGTGACCCAAGATCAGACAGTCAGATTGACCACCGTTAGATTAATTTATCCATAGGTTTATGTGACATTTAAAATGAGCCACAGCGAATTTACAGCAAAATGGGTACTCTGTGAAATACACTCAGGACAATCACACAAGAAGATGTCTAGTTTCTTTTTGGACCATATCCAAAGAAGCCTGCCTTCCAAACTTATACTAATAATCAATCCTCCCTCTAAGCTGTGGAGTCTTGTGAGCAAACATTCTACTTTGTGAGCTACTGGCATTAAAGTTGTGAGTGAGCTATTTGGCTACTGCATAAATTAGTTTGCTCTGGAGCCCTCCTTCCTGAGCTAAAACAAAAATGTGTGAGCCAGAGGCTAAAAAACTGTGAGCTAGCTCACACTAACTCAGCTTAGAGGGAACACTACTAATAATCCATTCCTCTGTAACTTTTGCATGTATCAGTAATTATGAAAACAAAATGTGAGAACAAAAAACATTAAGTTATATTTTTAAAAACTCCATGAGGAGACCTCTGCTTGTGGAATTCATTTTGTCCATTACCCCATGACTTCCATCCCACCTAAAAAGCTGTTTACCCTCAGAAACTTCATGGTTTGCACCATGGCTTATAGACTTTCCTTTGTGTAAACAGATGTGCCTTCTGCTCCAATTCATTATCTCAAACTGGTTACATCACTTTCTCTATTAAGCCTCTATTAAGGCAAGTGCTGCTGGTACATTCCAGAAGGTTTGCTTTCTATTTGCAGCTGAAGCACCAAGGGATGCTCATAGGAAGCCAAGGGAAGCCCCAAAGGATGCTCACAGCCAGAATCATCAACACTCACATGGGCTAATGGTCAAAACCCTGGAGTTCTCTAACGTAGTCAAAACTGAAACTCATCTTGCCTCTGAAGTGAGAATTTCTTTTGGAACCCACCCCTCCATGATTACTTATTACTATAAATGTTGACCCAACAGTCACAGAATGGCATGCTTTTTAACTTGGCACTGGCAGGACTTATGTGCTAAGTGACAACATCTGTATTTTATAGCACAGGAGGGACACATAACCACAGAACAATTATCGGGACTTTTCTAGCAGCAAGACTTCCTGGTTTCAACACAGAACTCCTACACTGGATAAACCAAACTGGGAATTTCCACTAATTTCCCCCTTCCAGGGCAGACCCCTGCATGCCACTCCTCATATATACTCAGTATGTGCGTTTTTAATCTGTGAACTGCCTTAGTGGCCCTGATGAGGGTCAAAAAGTGGTGTATGAATTTTGTAAATAAATAATTGCATAAATAATTGTTCAGGGACCCGTGTCTCCCAGGAACAACATTTCAGGGAGATCAGTTGGCTGCAGTAGGAGGCGGGGAAGGCAGAAAAGTTCCTTTATACAAAAATTTAGTTTGGATTCAAGCCTATGTTTGTAATCTGCATTACTATATGACTCTCAGAGCCAGGAGCTAAAGATGGGTTGTTGTTTCCTTACCGCTGCAGCTTTTTGTCAAATTCAGTTTCCCTCTCTGTCCTTTCTATTTTTTTCCTTCTCCTGGTTTTCCTTCTCCTCCTTTTTTTAACCACTTTCCTCCAGGCAGCTTTGTCTCCTAAGTCCCATTCTACAAGCTCCCATAAAAATCACAGGAAACAACCTTATACCAAATCAGACCACTGGCCCGTCAAGCTTGGTATTATCTACTCTGACATCAGCAGCTATACAAGGTCTGTGGAGCAGAGAAAGGTCTTTCCAACAACCAGATACCTGAGTGTGCCAGAGACTGAATCCCTTTGGTGTGCCAAGCATGTGCCCTACCACTGGGCTCTCCCACAGCTTCACCCCTGCTTTCCTTGCTCTCTGACTTCTTTGGTGCCTGGTTCATGATTTTCCAATCCCATGTTTCTACTCATTGTTACCACAAGTGACCTGTCTTGATATTTGGGGAAATTTGCTATGGGCCAGAGGGGTACCAGGGACCGCACACCTATATATACCAAGGTCCAGTTCAGTAGGAAGACTCCAGATTTAAAGAAAAAATAAAATAGTTTTATTAAAGAATATCCCTAATTACAGTCACACTAAGCAGTCAAGAATGAGCATATAATCCAGAAATAAGAAATAAGGAGGTGATGATAGCAACATTTAGGAGCAGTTATAGGGGTTATACTACCTGTCCAGATGTGCAGACGTCCGTGAAGAGGATAATGTAAATGGCCAGCATTCTACACTATGGAGAAGGAAGACCAAAGAAGAGACTTTGAGGGCTTATTCAATAATAGGAGACCTCAGAGTGCACAACGTGGCGGGGCATGCTCTCTATTTTTATAGGAATTTTATAGGACACTGTCTAACCATCTCATCCTTTGCTGTCCCCATCTTCTTTGACCTTCAATCTTTCCCAGCATCAGGGTCTTCTCCAGTGAATGCTCCCTTCTCATTTGGTGGCCAAAGTATTTGAGCTTCAGTTTCATTATCTGGCCCTCCAGGGAACAGTCAGGGTTGATTTCTTTTAGGATTGACTGATTTGATCTTCTTGCAGTCCAAGGGACTCTCAAGAAAGTCAGAAGCAACTTGTCGGCACTTAACATACACAAATCACACATTATCAAATACTCAAGATGGGTATAACAAATACAGAATGATTTTTTTTAAAAACCCTTCTTTAAGATAAAGAGACACACCTTATTCAACATTTGTAGTCCTGACACCTTGAAACAGCTAAAGGAATGAATATAATTGTTTTCTGTTCCACTGGAAGGGAGAAACCAGGAGGGTTGAATTGGGGGGGGGGCTTCCTGTCTACACCTGGTATTAAAAATTAAGAAGAACAGGTATTCAAGAAGCTGACATGGTGTAATGAATAATGCATTTAGCATCTAGGACCAAGGGATTAAGTGGCCTAATCCACATCAAGGAAGAGCATTGATAAGAAGCTCCAGGTTTAGCAATTAGCAGTAAAAAATATTTTAAAATATGTGTTTCGAGAGTTCTTACTTTCAAAAGCAGAATGTCCTAAATAGAGAACAGAATAAGGGCTGGTCTACACAATACAGCGGCCATGAGAAGTCTGACTCAAATGGCTTCGCATGGGAGATGTCACTACACAGTGAGCTGTTCACCTGCCACAGCTGTGGTGATTAGCATTAGCTCGTTCTGCAAAGCACATTTTGATGTTTCTGATCCCAAAGTTCAGCTGAGCTGTTTCAGCATTTCCAGTCTTCACAGCCTAGTGGTGCAGGATAATTGTCCCCTCACTGGTCTCCCATAATGAAAGGCATGTATTACCATTGAGGAGCACTAACCAAAACATAACAAAACAATGTGCATCACACAACAGTGTGTAAGTTTTCAAGTTCACTAGAGCTATTTCTCAGGTGACATGTTTAGTACATAAAAGAAAAACCCAAAGGAGGGGTGGGGAGAAAGAAAACACAACTGAGTGCCCAGTCGTCCACATGGCTGAAAGGACCAGGAAGGGGGACTATCACTGGAAATCATTTTGCCAGCCACACACCATCTCAGCTGTGTTTTTTTCTCCTTCTTATGAGACTTTGGGTGCTAGCCTTGGCCCTTTGCCCTTAGCCCATGGATCGCATCCTATGCATTCAAATAAGCTAGCCACTGTATCCAGGGTTGGCCCAAGACTCAGATAAAGTTGTTTCCTTTGTTTATTTCTATTGTGTGTGGGTTTTCTTTCTATTGTTGCAAGCCACGTTGTGTCCTTCAGGGAGAAACAAAGGCTATAAATATTTAAATAATTTTTATATATATAATGCCTAACAGGGACCAAGGCAATCTATGTGATTCGGTCCCCATGATGAACACTGGGGCACCTTGGGATGAGAACATCTAACATACCCCAGAGAAAGATGCTATCTGCACCAAGAACCTCTGAAATATTCTAGATCATGTGTGAAGGGCCCTGCATAAAATGCCAGAGATCTAAATAAGAGACTCTGGCTATGAGATCAGCAGCAGCCAATGCCCACCCCCTGAGTGCTGCTGGAGGAGGACAGAAGTGACACCTTTACTGGTGTCATTGAGACGCAGGATGCATGGACAGAGCTGCAAAGGCCATGGCTGTAACACTATGCAAGCATGTAGCTACTGAGCAGCTAGCAGAACCCGGTGCCAACAAGTGATAGGACATTTTGGTCAGGCAGTTCTGCAGGGCCTGTAAAACAGAGCTGTTCACCTAACCATTTTGGCCTCCCCTGCTCCCACTGCCCGCATTGTTGCAGTGCTCATAACGCTTGTTACAATTTGCCCCGCACACAGAGACTAGGAGAGAGCATCACCACAAGAGGCACTATGAATCTGCCTTGATTGTTGTTCAGTCGCATAGTTGACTCTTCGTGACCCCATGGACCACATCACGCCAGGCTCTCCTGTCTTCTGTCGTGCTCCAGAGTTTGCTTAATTTCATGTTTGTTGCCTTGATAACACTGTCTAACCATCTCATCCTTTGCCGTCCCCGTCTTCTTTGACCTTCAGTCTTTCCCAGCATCAGGGTCTTCTCCAGTGAGTGCTCCCTTCTCATTTGCTGGCCAAAGTATTTGAGCTTCAGCTTCATTATCTGGCCTTCCAGGGAACAGTCAGGGTTGATTTCTTTTAGGATTGACTGAGTTGATCTTCTTGCAGTCTAGGGGGACTCTCCAGTCAACCTGCAGTTCTATCATCTTCTAATAGACTGCCAACAGTTACCAAAATATCAGAGAGATGTAGTGCCTCATTGACACACAGAAAATCTGCCCAGCCCTGAGGAGGCCCAGGAGGCCTTGATTAGTCACTATTTTGATTGGACTGAAACCTGATTTTAAAAAATTATCCTTTATCTTTTAATGTTAAATGTGTTTGTTTTTAAATCCTAATGTTTTATTGTCATTATGTTGTTGACTGAGCCACTTTGGTGTAGTGGTTAAGAGCACAGACTCTAATCTGGGAGAACTGGGTTTGATTCCCCACTCCTCCACATGCAGCTGCTGGTGTGACCTTGAGTCAGTTACGAGTCCTTTCAGAGCCTCTCTCTCATGAGCAGTCCTCGAAAGAGCTCTCTCAGTCCCACCTACCTAACAGAGTGTCTGTTGTGGGGAGGGGAGGGGAAAGGAGATTATAAACTGCTCTGAGACTCCAAGGGAAGGGAAGGGTATAAATACAATATCTTCTCTTCTCTTTTTCTTTGTGAAATGTTGTGACCTGCCCTGAGCCTGCTTGTGAGGGAGGGTGAGATACAAGCCTAATAAATCAAATCAAATCGACTGCATTAAGTGTTGCAAGTCAGTCAGTAGTTGCATGCCTGCACAGCGCTGCAGCTGTGGCCCAAGGAGCTCTTTCATCATCTACCTGCACTCTCCAGCAAGGATACCACACCCCTCTCTACCTTCAGTGGGATATTCCCTGCAGCCCACCTCAGGAGCTGCTGCTGAAGAAGAAGACCCGGATAGTGCCTTACTTTGTGCATAACTCTGGTAGTTTGCCAGGAGAAGGCCTGAACTTCAGCACCATCACTGCAGATGGCCAGAGGATGGTACTGCAAGTATTTAGTGGGGGGGGGGGGTGTCAGGGACATAAGGGAATATGTGGCCCAATGAAGCTTCTGGTCCTGACGTGGCCAGTCATTCTAAGCTGCTCATACCTGCTGATCAATTTGATGATGAAACCATCTGTTTTCCAGCTTCAGTGCCTGCCTGTTTTCATCCAGTCACCCAGTGCTGAAACCTTGGGTATCTTGGTTTTCTCACCTTTATCCACCCTATCATATTTGTATAATCAATGTTACATCCTCTACTCATTCTGTAGAGGATTGTTTTAAAATGTAATGATGCTTCTCCTTCTTTGCTATAAGACGACTCTGTACTTTCATCCAACATCCACTGGGAGAAAAAGCCTTCTACATCTAGGTCATTAATCATCTGGGGGCGGGGGTGGAAAGAGCTAGGAGAATAAAAGAAATAGATGGTTTGACAGAATACAAGCCTTCTGCTTTGGAATTAAGTGTACTGGCTTTACCTCAATAGTTATTTCTGATGGATGCTCTTGGTTTGCTCCAGAGTCTATCTGGCTGCAGGGCCATTATCCGGTGACAACGTTCTCTCCTGAAGACGTTATCTTAACAGAGACAACGTGATCAATTTGGAGGAGCCAAGTGACACTGTTGGCTTTTGGAGAAAATGCCAAGGAAAATTTCAGTGAGACAAGAATCAATTAGCCAATTTAGCAGCTGCTAGCTTGTTTAGTTCTTCCCTGGGACAGGAAATTTCTCAGACGCTTCAAGGAAAATGATTTTCCACGTGCAGTGCAATGATGTAGTCTTTTAATACAGGCGTTTGTCACCGCCGGCATTGCATCCATTTTGTGAAGGGAGAGAAAAAGAAACAAGTTCAGAGTATGCAGCACTGAGACAGAACTCTGGTTGTGCACCTATAAGATTGCCCCACACACACACACCATGCCCACCTGCTTACATGGTGTCTAACAAGCGTGACAGAGACCGTGGCTTAGGTGGGGTCACACATACAGTGGCCCAGTTTAAGTGAAATGCTGGGGGCATGCAAAGTTGCCCAGGTAAGTGCTTCTTGAGTGCAAGTCTTTATTTATTTATTTAATTGTATTTATATCCCGCCCTTCCCGCGAACGGGCTCAGGGCGGCTTACACAAGGCACAAAGTGCATACAGTATATAAAATAGATAAAAACAGTTAAAAATTCAATTCCATCAGGATGCAAGAATAGAAAACTCCCACCATCTTGCATAACAGAGGGGAGGGCTAGGGCCGTAGATAGATGGTACCTGGCCCTCCGGCGGTATCGCTCTATAATGGAGCAGTGGTGGTAGTGGCAGTGGCGGCTCCTATTCAAATGTCTGGCGGAAGACCTCCATCTTACAGGCCCTGAGAAACTGCAAAAGGTCCCGCAGGGCCCTGAACACCTCCGGGAGCTCGTTCCACCAGATAGGAGCCACCACTGAAAAGGACCTGGCCCTCGTTGTCGCAAGCCTGGCCTCCTTAGGGCCCGGGGTCACCAGACGGTGTTGTGACCCCGACCGAAGTGCTCTTTAGGGAATATGTGGGGAAATGCGGTCCCTCAGGTATGTCGGACCCTGGCCATGTAGGGCTTTAAAGGTAAGCCCCAGCACTTTGAAGCGAATCCGGTATGCCATGGGGAGCCAGTGCAGCGCTTTCAGTGCAGGTCGGGTGTGCTTCCACCTAGGGGCACCCACCAACAACTTGGTCGCAGCATTCTGCACCAGCTGTAGCTTCCGGATTTGCGACAGAGGCAGCCCCATGTAGAGAGCGTTACAGTAGTCTAGCCTCGAGGTGACCGTTGCATGGATCACTTTGCGGTCGAGGAAAGGAACCAACTGCTGTACCAGCAGAAGATGATAAAAGGCCGATCTGGCAGTGGCTGCCACCTGGGCCTCCATCGTTAAGGTGGGGTCCAGGAGCACTCCCAAGCTTCTAACCTCTGAAGCTGGCACTAGAGGCGCCCCGTCGAAGGTCGGAAGTGGGAGCCCTAATCCCGGACTGGTCCGACTCAAGGACAGGACCTCCGTCTTCGCCGGGTTTAATTTCAGCCTGCTCAGTCTGAACCACCCAGCCACGGCTTGTAAAGCCCGGTACAGATCTTCTGGGTCAGAGTCCGACTGGCTGCCCAACATCAAATAGAGCTGGGTGTCATCTGTGTATTGATGACACCCCAGCCCATGCCTCCGAGCAATCTGGGCAAGGGGGGTGCATATATATGTTAAACAGCATCAGGGAGAGCACCACCCCCTGAGGCACCCCACATTCAAGCGGGTGCCTCTGGGATCAAGGCCGCACGTGGTTGGGCGCACAGATTTGAGCTGGTCAAAACACTCTAAACCCGGAATCGAAGATGCGCAAGGGGCCTCGAGTTTGCTAACTGTTTCAACTGTGGCGGGGAAGTCGCAGCGGAGCGTCAACACTTTATCTGCAAAATAGCTCGCAAAAGCCTCACAGCCAATGTCCAATTCCCTACTATTTTGTCTGCCCTGTGGCAGAGCCGTCAAAGATCAAATTGTTCTAAATAATTGGGCTGGGTGAGAGCTAGCGGATGCAACCCTGGCTGCGTAGAAATCCCTCTTCGCAGCCTTGACTGCCATCTCATAGGATCTCATAAACGTCCTATAGGGTGCTCTTGTAGCCTCATCATGGGCTCAGCGCCACCGTCTCGCTAACCGTCTTAGCTCTTGCTTCATCAGTCGCAGCCCCTGGGTATACCAGGGGGCCAGCCTAGAGCGAGGGAGCAGAGGGTGCCGGGGAGCGATCACGTCAATGGCCGTGGAAAGTTGACTATGCCAGTCATCCACGAGCTCATCCAATGAATCACCAGGAGGCATTGGATCCCGCAGGGCCAGTTGAAGCTGCACTGGGTCCATCTGGCTCTGCAAGCGAGCTAAAATCCGCTTGCCACCTATACAGGGTCAGCGCGGGACATTCACACGGGCCTTCAGGTTATAGTGGTCCGACCATGGCACTGCTTTTGTAGTGATCTGGTCCACTGTAATCCCCATCATGAAGATTTAATCGAACGTGTGCCCTGCCTGATGTGTAGAGGCCGATACACATTGGGAGAGTCCCAGAGATGCCATGGACGTCACTAGGTCCGTAGCCCAGCTAGAGGTCGCGTCATCGGCATGGACATTGAAGCCACCCAAGACTAAGAGCCTAGGGTGCTCCAGCGCCCAGCCTGATACGGGCTCCAGCAGGTGGGGCAAGCTGGGAGAGAGCTACAGTCTCCCCTTCCCGCACCCAGGTCTCGGTCACACACGCCAGGTCAGCCTGATGTTCTATGACAAAGTCCCGAAGGACTGTTGTCTTGTTGTTAATAGACCTGGCGTTGCACAACACCAATGACGGAGGGGGACGGCCGTGCCACGCCATAGCTCCAGACCGCCGGCAACAAGCTGTAAAACTGTCCTGATGCTGTTACTGCAGCCCGAACTTTCCTACACTGCTACACAACCACAACCCCACAATCTGCTATACAAAATATCTAATTTACAATTTACTTAACCGTGCCAGCAAACCTACAACACCATTAATTAAATATTTAAACAATCTACCTGGCACTCGAACTTCAGTCCTCTAACATTCATCCCTTAAAGCAGAATATTCCTCACTCCTTCCATTCACCTACTCATGCATCCAAAACAATCATCCACAACAGCTGAAGTCTTGTGTTTAAATCAGCCCCAAGGTGCCTGACTTGCTGCTATGGTTTGCAAAATATGAATGTCAGTGTTGAATTCACAACGCCGTTCCAAAATTATTCCATTGTCCCAAGTCTGGACTTCCCAAAACCAGTTTCTATGGAACTACAGTTGTCCCTTTTTCAGTGCCCCTGTTAAACACTAGTTTACAGCTCAGGATGTCTACCTGGGAGTCCTTCTGCTAATTTAGCCAGCAGAGGTCCAAATTAGTCATCTCACATTTGGATCCTCCAGAGGACACCTACTAGGAATTACGTTCCCAAGTGCCACAGGGGTCCAATTTGGATTGGAACTATGGTATGGGGGAAGAGGGAGCTCCAGCCTTCAACATTGCACCATTTTCCTGAGCTGAAATGACCCCAGGGGTGTTGTTTGCCCCATTAGGGGGCTGCATATGCAGTATTTAGGGCACATGTAGCCTTTCCATGGGGCAAAGAGCACTCACAGAGCCATTTGGGGCCAGGAAAATGGTACAGGGTAGGTGGCTGAAGCCCCTTCTCCCTCTGACAGATTGGCCCCCACACAGTGTTCCTGAGGTGAATCAGATCCCTGTGGTGCTTCAGACCTTGAGATAGGCTGGGTAAACTCTGACCCAATTTATTTTAAAAACTGAAATGTCTAGTTTGGTCCTCTGGAAAAGAGCCCTAGCCTTTCCATGGAACTGCCAAGGGCAGAGACAGAAAGAAAGATTTTCTGCAAAGACCTACAGCACTCTGTGAGAGCAAAGTGTTTTATTCCCCTGGATCTTTATACAAATTCTCAAACATTGCCTCACAAAATTTTGCTATCCCCCATAATCATATGGATACTAAAGCAAGAACTACAAGCACAGACCTTTAGGATGTATTGCCTGGTACCCTCCTTGGCTATATTCAGTCATTTTCACCCGGCAAAAAGCCTTTGGGTTTAGTAGAAGTATTACACTTTTTTTTCCCTTCAGTTTTTGCTAATAAGGTCTTTGAAGTAATCCTTTTCTGATTATGGGGTCTGTTTATGTCAGCATGCACTACTTCGTTAAGATTTCATTTCTGGGTTTATAATAAATGCTGTTATGTGATCTCACATTTAAGTTCTGGAAACGTAAAAAAAAAAACCTCTACATTTTATCTCCACCCAATGATTTTGTCCCGCTTCAAATAAGAACTGAGTCATATTTTTCCAGCAACCTTAGGCTGCCACCTACTTGTTAATATCAACAACAATTCCCCTCATGGGGCAAACAACACCCTTGGGGTCATTTCATGTTAGGTAAATAGTATGGAGTTGAAGCCTGAAGCTCCTTCTTCCCCCATACCATAGTTCCAATCCAAATTGGATCCCTGTAGCACTTGGGAACGTGATTCCTAGTAGCTGTCCTCTGGGTGATCCAAATGAGAGTTGTCTAATTTGGACCTCAGCTGGCTAAATTAGCAGAAGTATAAGGCAGCAACCTTAGGCTGCCTCATAGTTGTTAATAGCAACAACAACATCTGTCCAAAACGATCACATGAACACATAAAGCTGGCTTATACTGAATCAGACCCTTGGTCCCTCAAAGTCAGTATTATCTGCTCAGACTGGGTCTCAGGCAGAGGTCTTTCACATCACATCACTTACCCCCTGATCCTTTCTTTTTATGTGGAGAGGCCAGGGATTGAACCCGGGACCTTCCACATGCCAAGCGGATACTCTACCTCTGAGCCACGGCCCCTCCCCAATTTACATAAAAATGATGATAAATGGAGGGGAAATGCCATCAACTAAGGAAAAGAAATCCTCAATAACAGCAACAAAATGAGGCAGACTGAAACACATGACAGATTTGACAATGGAAACATCTGGAATCCAAAAGAAACAAAAATGGCAAATCAGCTTGTCCACAAGAGCCAGCTTATTTGTGGTTACATTCGTGGACTTAGAAGAGACCTATGCAATTTGTTGGGTGATATTGTTTTCTCTCAGCCTGATGCATTTTACAGGGATATTGTGAGGGAAAGAAATTGAACTCCCATACATGCTCACTTCCCTGAGTGCCTTGGATGAACAGTGTGATATAAATGTGAGGTCTGAGTGAATTACAGCTGTACATTTTGAATCACTCATCATAAAAAGTCACTGTAAATAGCTGCACTTTTATAGGTAGAATCATCCCTTTGGGCTGAAGAAGGCAAGCCAAGTTTCAAAGCCTGTTCAAAGTGTTAGCAATTCGGTAATTGAACAAGTAAGCAACAGTTACTCAAGTTCCCAGTATCTGAGGGCTGTATCTACATCAATCTGTTATCATAAAAAACCGATATTAAATACTTTTAAGAGGTCCTTCCTGCAGGAATGAAGGTAATGAATCCCTTGGTTCTAACCAGGTTCCAGTGCAATCCTAAAAGAGAGTTAATACCTTCTTAAGCCCATAGACTGCTGTGGGCTTGGAAAGGCACCACTCCTTTCAAGATTGCACAATTCTTCACTTAAGTTATGATAGAAGACAAGTTGATAATAGCAAATATTTTGGAGAATTTATTAAGCAGGCTCTGGGGAGATGCTGTTGAATTGTGAAATAACATTTTCTTCATAAACGTGTCCAATGCCATTTCTGAGCTCTTTCTGGCCAGAAAAGAAGCTCTTCAAAAAGAAATGGAATCTTTAATCATTGAATGAATCAATCTAAAGTAATTTGGCTGCATTTTAAAAAGAAAGAAAACATGGATCATATACTTCTGATAATTTGTAATAAATACAGAAAGAAAAGCGTGTGTATTTTTGAGTTAAATGATATTGAGAGAGGACTGATAGCAGTGCCTGCCCTTCCTCCCTTTTATCTTCACAACAATTCCATAGGTTTGGTGAGACTGAGAGACAGTTACTAGCCCAAGGTCATCCAGTTCACTTCATGGTGATCAGAACACAGATCATCTCATTCCTAACCCAACACACTAACCACTGTGTTAGATTGAATCAGGCTGCATAATCTCACGTTCCATCCCTAGAATGGAGTTCCTTGGTAGTCACTGCCAGTCAGAATAGATTCTCAACTAAATGGCAAGGGAAGGAGGATGGACCAGCTGTATGAGGCCTCAGCCAATCTTCTGTTTTTCCACTGGGCCTTTCCGCCTGCTACACACCCTCTGTCTCATTTGCACCCCCTCTTACCCTTTGCTGAATTTATAACACTCTGGAATTCCATACAGGATCTAAGAGCCAGTTTGGTGTGGTGGCGAAGAGTGGCAGATTCCTCACTACTCCACATGCAGCCATCTGGGTGACCTTGGGTCAGTCACAGTTCTGTCAGACCAGTTCTCTTGGAGCTCTCTCAGCCCCAGGTGGGGTATCAATCCAACTCTCCTCCTCCTCCTCCTCCTTCTTTCCATGGTTGAATCCCAGTCATTTCCCTCAGTGGTCTCAGTAGGGTGCTTCTGGGGAAAGCCAATTATATTTCTACTATGAATATGCCACCATATGGGAGGCTATAATCAGTTGTGTCATGAACAGCTTTAAAAGGAATTACTGGCATCTTTCCTACCTGAGTGATATAAACAATGTCTACAATGTGTTCTCATGAAACATGCCTTTTGCAGGTCATGTAAATGTCGGGTCAGAAAACTAATGATACCTTGTTGGTGCTATGGGTCTAACTGGTGTTTGGATGGAATATCTCCTGTGAACCCACCTTCAATTCCATGAGAATAAATTCTAAATTCTGAGATGAGACCACTTCGGTTCACCCTGGTTACTTGAATTACCCAATGAGAGCTCAATGCATAGTCAGGAAGGTTTCCAGACCTCTGCTGGCAACTAGCAGGAAATGGGGTGGAGGCTTATAAAATCAGTGTCAGAAGTGACACCACTGACCCATGTGGAGCTCTAGGAATTATTTCCAATATCTATGGTGAACACCATAAAGATTGGGGGATTCCTGCACATCACTCAACAAGTCGCTGTCACTTTCAGGTCTCCACTCAGAAGTGAGATTGCCACATCAAGCAATGCCAATTTCCTCCTGCCATTTCAGTGAGTGCCAACAGGGAACAGGGGCACACTGGCAGGAGATTGCCCTCTGATAGTGGGCAAATAGCATCTCCTGATCAGAGAAAACCAATTCCCCCTTCCCAATATGAGACCTTTGTTGGATGGAATGCATGATTTTCTCAGATTCTACTCCCTAGCCCTGAGTTCCCTTCATGCTGTTCCAGGGGACCCAAGTCCTCTAGGAGTAGAGTCTCAGGGGCATTTTAGGCTACAGCATAAGGGGAAAGCAGTGAAGTCCCATACTGCTAATGGAAATTACTGCTGGATCTAAGCCTTGGTCAGAAACAGAACACTTTCTGGTGCTTAGCACCAGCCAGCTTCAATTTATCAGGTTGTTCAGGTGCATCTTCTCTTTGACTCAGCCACTTCCAGGTCTCTATCTCCAGATGCTAGAAGGCCTCCCTATTATCGGTAGCACACTTTCTATTAGTAGTACTTTCTACCAAGAACTTCATCCTGCCTCTTGACAGAAATTTCCACTTTCAGAAAGGGTGGAGAAAGGCCATTGGCCATCTCACAGAACTTGATTTAAACACATTTGTATTTCGAATTGAGCATGGCTGAGCTTTGACACAGAGCTTTTAAAATAAAGCAGCTGAGGGCAAAAGAAAGAAATCATCTCCAGCATTCCAGCCTTGTGAAATATGAAATGGTGTGTACAGTTAAAAATCCATTCCAATTAAAAACAAAAGAGACCTCATTCTATCTGACATCA
Organism: Gekko japonicus; assembly: GCF_001447785.1. Lineage (NCBI taxonomy): Eukaryota > Metazoa > Chordata > Lepidosauria > Squamata > Gekkonidae > Gekko > Gekko japonicus. Next base: position 2,336,945 of record NW_015163604.1, on the reverse strand, counting down.
TTTGCGTTCTGCCTAATACCAGCAATAATGAGATAAAGCATGAAAAGTCCCCAGCGTTTATTATAATGGCATCTTATTTCTGTCCAGATTGCTGCTAGAACTGCAGAGGAAAGACCTGAATAACCCATCTCCTTGTGCTAGGCGGTTTCAGACAGAAAGTTTCCACTGTCTTCTTTGCACAGAACTCCCCTGAGGCTAGATATACCCAATTTGGTGTCTGCTTAGGCCGGACATATTCATTGTCTGGAGGGAAAACTGTACAATGGCTGATCGTTGTTCTCCAACTCTGTTTGCTGCAGGCAACAGCACAGGGATCGTTTCTCTGGAGATTTAGCAGATGTGGAGAAGCAGCCAAACATAAAATTGTGACAAAGGGGGGGGGATCAAGGAGAGGATAAAGGGCTATTTTTGTCATTTTTTAAAAGAGAGAGAAGAAAGAAAGGTCACTGTGAGTGCTGGATTAAAATGCACAACACTTGCGAAAATCCTCTGCAAGCGATCTCCAAAAAGAGCAGTTCATCCCATGATATCAAGCTGCATGTCCTCGTAATGCAATGTCAGGGTTAAGGGCACACATCTTATGGGGCTTGTGTATAAAAAGCAAATAATCACCTTAATGTAAATACTGGCATTAAAGCAGAATCCTGGTAAATGATATAGAACAGGGCTCCATAGCTCTGGGCTCATACGCTTAGAATATTGCACCAACCCTATTTCCCTCCTGTAAGTAGGGGAAAGTATGCAAGTTAAGCAAATAATAAATGTGTCTAAATGTATTTTGTAGGGGGAGGGGTTTACGTACTTTGGATTATTTTGGACTCTTCCCCCCCCCTCCAATCTGGACAGAGCAAATAAACTCCTGATCCTGCCCACAGGATTTGTGTGCACATGTGATTTCCAACAGTTATGTGCCCACACTGCATTGGTTTTCCTTTTGTTGATTTGTTTTCTGCATGTGTTTTGCTCCATAACCCAGGCTAGCCCAATCTTGCCAGATCTTGGAAGCTAAGCAGGATATGCTCTGGTCAATATTTGGATGGGAGATCACCCGTGAAGTCCAGGGTTGCTATACAGAGGGAGGGAATGGCAAAGCACCTCTGAACATGCCTTGAAAACCCTATGGAGTTGCCATCAGTTGGCTGCAAGCTGATGGTAAAAAAAAAAGAAGAGGAGGAGTCACTTCAATTTTTCAATTATTTTTAAACAGGTTTTCTCTGAATATTTTAAAGTTGCTTGTGAAAACCCAGAGAAACAGCTAGGAAAGATCAAAGTGACCACTAGAGGGAGTGAAACATGTGCAGAAAAAGGGGGAACGATGCAGTACAAGCACAAAACCAATGAAATAACAAGTGCAGAAAAATGCACTGATAAATTCAGAACTTTATAATACGAAAGGGCAGTATATGACGGAGGAGGAGATTTGATTTATACCCCGCCCTTCACTCAGAGTCTCAGAGCGGCTTACAAACTCCTTTCCCTTCCCCTCCCCACAACAGGCACCCTGTGAAGTAGGTGGGGCTGAGAGAGCTCTGAGAGAAACTGCTCTTTTCAAGAACAGCTCTATGGCTTGGGGGAATCAAACCTGGTTTCCCCAGATTAGAGTCTGTGCACTTAACAACTACACGAAACTGGTGATCTGTGACTGAGGCTTCACTACACATTGAATAGTTCTTGTTTCATGTCTGGATCTCCCATGAGAATTTACTGTCAGATGTGGGCTGTAAATTCAGTCCCCAGCCACATCAGACATCCTGATGGAGCCTGGGGACCATGGAAACTAGAGGAAGCAGAGTAGAGCTTTACTCAAAAATGATATCACATCCTCCCCAAACTCCACCATCTTGAAGCACTGCCTCCCCCCAATCACTAGGCTTCTGCCACGGCAGCATTGGGAAACACTACCATTCTACTCTGTAATACCACACAAAAGCTCATTCTAGCATTATTATGGCTAGTGGAATTTCTATCTCTGAAATTCCCCTTTTTTAGATTTAGCCACTGATTCCTCTTATTCGCTCTCTCTCTTTCAAAAGAAGAATTTCTCCTTCATTGATCTTACCAGCCTTCTTCATTTCTCTTTGTAGTTTTCTGTTACACTGCTGCTGTGCCCTTTCATAATTTCAGGCCATGCAAGAGGGAGAAATTGGATAAACAGGAATTAAGTGAATTCCTCTTAATAACATTAGCTCATTCTTACATTCTTATTATCCCCTTTTTTTGAGAGGGGAAAATCTTGCAATTTGACCCTCCAATTAATTTCCCACCTCAAAAGTGTTATTTTCTGCATGGTGAAAGTACCCTACACTAATCTTCTAGCATGAAAATCCCAACTCTGATCCAGGCAGGTATCTATAAACATACCCTATCATTTTGTACTTCAGGTTACCAACCTTAAAGTGGAGCTTGGCATTCTCCAAGAAATACAACAGCAATTTGTCTGATTACAGAGATCAGTTCCCCTGGAGGAAGTGACAGCTTCAGAGGTCATAAAGTTTAGAGGAGACAGAAGTCCTAGAGTGACATCACATCCCTAATGAACTCCCTCCTCTTCCCAAACTCCACCCTTCCCAGGCATCGCCCCCAGATTTCCAGACCTGGAGTTCACTGCACTTTGTAGCTGTTGACAGGGGACTTTAATGTTTCTGTGGACTCTGTGAGTGCATAATTTGCATTGGCCCCTGTGACAGTTGTGGAAACAGTTATGAAGTGATTGGACTGTAGCAACATTATGTCAGTGTGATTATATATTCTAGCGAGAGAGAGGAGTTTCTCATACTTATTGTTTTTGTGCATAATCACAGCGCAGAGGTTCACGAGTTCAGCTCCTATTGACAAGAGAGTAAATTTTGTTTTTATGTATGCAACTACATTCTATCAGCAGTGATTTAAGTGCACACACTTGTACAGGGAAATCGAGCTGTCTCAGCTTTGGGGAAGCTGATTAATTACACTGTTGCTGATTAATTCCACTGCTGAGTTTTCCGATTCAGAGCAGAGTCCCTTGATGTTGCAGGATTTTTCTCTTGTTATAAAAAGACTCTCATGTTTCCTTTTTAAATACATGGTATTGTGTGGTCCTGACATCCACTCAAATGAGCTTTTTCTTCTGTTACATGAGAAAGTGCCCCTTCAAGGAGCTGCTGTAACACAGTCGCTAAGTTGGGGAGTTCTCAATTTAAATCCTGTTTCAGCCCACCTGCTAGTTGCTCCTCCAATTAAGGCAGCCTGCCTGGCATCAGAGCCCATGCTTTTTTCTATCATAGCTCCCACCCCATGGAAAGGCTTCGCTGAAGAGGTAAAGGGGGTGCCATTTCTAGAGGTATTTTTGAGGTACTGCTAGGCATCTCTGTTTGCTAGGGCTTTTAATGGGGTGTAGGCTGCAGTAGAGGAAGAAGAGGTTGGATTTATACCCTGCCTTTCACTCGATGTCTCAGAACAGCTTACAAACTCCTTTCCCTTCCCCTCCCCACAACAGACACCCTGTCAGGTAGGTGGGGCTGAGAGAGCTCTGAGAGAACTGTCCTTGAGAGAACAACTCTGACAGAACTATAGCTTGCCCAAGGTCATCCAGCAGCTGCATGTGGAAGAGTGGGGAATCAAACCTGGTTCTCCCAGATTAGAGTCCATGCACTTAACCACTACACCAAACTGGTGATCTGTGAATGGGTTTGGTGCAGTAGGGTTACCAACCACCAGGTTGGTCCTAGTGTTCTCCCAAAATTACTACTGATCTCAAAATTACTACTGATCTCCAGACTCCAGGCATTAGTTCCCCTGGACCCAAAAGGCAGCTTTAGAGGGTAGATTCTGTGACATCATATCCCCACTGGGTTCCCCCTCCCCAAACTCCACTCTTCCCAGGCACTGCCCCACCAAATCTCCAGGAATTTTCCAAGCCAGAGTTGGCAATCCTGGGCTTTATTTTGAGGGGAAGGGGGTATTATTATTATTAGTAGTATTAGTATTATTACATTTGTTTATACTTTATCTTTCTATCTTAGCCTCAAAATTACAAAAAATTAGAAGTCATATAGTAAACATTGTAATAAGATTAGATTACACATTTGGAAATAATGCATTAGAAACTGTATAAGACATGACATAAGAAATGCAAAAACTGGATTTCAGAAGTTAGGAAGCAACACAGTAAAACTATAAATGCTTACAATGAACAGTGTCATAAACTACAGCCTGTATCCCTTTGGGGTATATTGTATTTTGTATTTTGATATGAATTCGGAAGCTACCTTGAGCTATGGGACAGGTAGGGTATAAATATTTGAATGACTGAATGAATGAACAAACTCAGTGCCTTGTTTACCATACGGGGATAATGAGGGGGTGTTGTTGTTGTGAATCTACATATTTCACCATTTTTTGTTGCTGGTGTGCCAGTTTGTATTTTTGTGGCATTTTATGTCATTTATACACCACTACCACAAAACCCAGCCTACATTTTAATGGTAGTAATTCTACTCAATTTCATTAGTATGGCTGGGGGGAAAGATCACGGCAAAGTCATCAGGAGTGGGAAGATCCTATTTCAGAAACTGGAATTTTCTAAGTGAATTGCAGTCATGAAATTTGATAGCATCCCTACTTTAGGCAGTTTTGCTGAGAATAGTTCTCTGGTTTAGGAAGGTCTCCTGATGAGTATAGTCACAGAGAGCAGTTTATCAAAGAGGAGACCTTTACCAGCATCCTTCCCCACACACAAAGACAGGATACTCATCTACATGGGATAATCTCAGTTGTGTGGTTGTTGTTGTTGTTACTATTATTAATAATAATAATAATAATAATAATAATAATAATAATAATAATAATAATAATAATAATAATAATTTCCCCCCTGCATCATCAAGCCAAAGCTTAACTTCTTAGAAAGGGTTGCAGTGCAAAAGCCAACAGACTACCATTATTTGGGCAATTGTACCCTGGCTTCAAAATGGGGCTGCCAGTCCTGGGGGAGGGGTGTTCCCATTTCCTGCCATGTCTCTGAGCAGCAGGAGGAGAAAACTACAATCTAAAAATGGCCTGGCCTCACAACCCTAAATAAATACATAAACCATAAATAAATAAAACTTTGTTGGTCTTAAGGGTGCCACTGAACTCAAATTTTGCTCTAACCCTGCTCCAGACATGGCTATCACTACTGCCAGCTTCGTATATCCTAGCCAGCATGTTGTGTCAAGGTCCTCCTCCTCCAATGTACTACACAATCCATGAAGGATTTTGTTAATGTTGCTTAGCAACAAAGGTTATTCCCTCTCCAACTAACTTGGGATTGGACCATCTATTTTGGGATTGGACCATCATCCTTAGATGTCTCATAATACTTGCTCACTAATTAGCCCTATTTGTGTTCTTGCCAACTTCCCTGTTGTTGCCATCCTTTGTTATGGCCTAACCAGACCAGGCCTATTTATAACACCACAGATCCTGGCATATGCAAACTAATCCTGCTCAGTTTATAAGCAAGCAGCTATCCCTTGCTGTACCAAAGGCTTTGGTGTGTCTGGAGCTTGTGCCCAATGCCCATACTGGAAAGGAAAAGACTTCTTATCAGCAGCTCACTTCAGTCCTCCCATAGCCCTCAGTCTAGCCCAGTTGGATCATAGCATCTCATACCTCATCTGAAAATGCCAGGCACAGTAGCATTCATCAGAGCCATAAAATGAACTGTTCACAGAGTTTTGTGCTAAAGTGCCACCGTGATCCATGTGACAGTCACCTCAAGACTAGACTACTGTAACTCTCTCTACATGGGGCTGCCCTTGTCACAAATTTGGAAGCTGCAGCTAGTGCAGAATGCCACGGCCAGGCTATTGATGGGCGTACCTAGATGTTGATGGGCGTACCTGTGCTGAAGGCCCTGCACTGGCTGCCAATGTTGTTCAGTCGTACAGTCGAGTCTGACTCTTCGCGACCCCATGGACCAGATCATGCCAGGCCCTCCTGTCTTCCACCGTCCTCTGAAGTTTGCTCAATCTCATGTTCATTGCATCTATGACACTGTCTAACCATCTCATCCTTTGCCATCCCTGTCTTCTTTGACCTTCAATCTTTCCCAGCATCAGGGTCTTTTCCAGTGAGTGCTCCCTTCTCATTTGGTGGCCAAAGTATTTGAGCTTCAGTTTCATTATCTGGCCAATAGCATACCAAATTTGCTTCAAGGTGCTGGTGCTCACCTTTAAAGCCCTATATGGCCAGGGTCCGACATACCTGAGGGACCGCCTTTCCCCACATATACCCCAGAGAGCACTGCGGTCGGGATCACAGAACCGGCTGACTCTTCCGGGCCCCAAGGATGCCAGGCTCACTGCTCCTTACTGGTGGAACGAGCTCCCAGAAGAGATCAGGGCCCTGCAGGATCTTTTACATTTCACAGGGCCTGCAATATGGAGCTCTTCCACCAGGCCTTCGACTAGGAGCCGCCCCCACGATCACCATCAACAAGCCCAGCCCTCAGCTTTAACATCTGGCTCATTCCACCGAGAGACTCAGTATGGCACTGAGCTGGAATTCAGCAGTTGAAGACAACTCTAGTACGCCACCGCAAGTAATGAACTGTATAACCAATTGCACCTTATGATTTTATCTGTATAGTACTGTTTCATATGTTTTATATGGTTTTATCAGCAATTGGTGCCACCGTTGTAAGCCTCCCTGAGCCCGCTTGCGGGGAGGGTGGGGTATAAATTGAAGAAATAAATAAATTTATCGCACCATTTTGCCAAGGAGTTCAAGGCGGCATCTGTGATCTTTCCCAAGTAATAATAAAATAATAACCCAGTGAGGTAGTTTAAGCTGAGAAAGAGTGACTGGTCCAAAGTTACCCGGTGAGCTTCATTCTTGGAACCTGGCCCTAGTCAACTACTCTAACCACTATGGCACACTGGCCTACCACACAAAATAGATTTGTACTATTTGGTTTGTTTGAACAATGTTGATATAAGCATTGATAAGCACTTTAATGTTCCCCAAGAAAGATATGTCCCTTTCTCACTTTTTGCTTGTTCAAGATAATGGTTTGGATCCATGGTACCTGCATATAGTATTTGGCTAAGCTGAAATCCTAAGAACACTTACTGGAAATAAGTCCCACTGAATAAAATGAGATTTGCTTTTGGGTAAGCATGCACAGGCTTGCACTGTAACATTGTGTTCGTTGGCTTTTGTTATCTGTGCCATTGGCATTCAATTCCATGAGCAGAGCATAAAGAAAAGGAAGGACAATTATTTTAAAAAATCTTCCTTAACCGTGCTAGCAAGACAGAAGCAGATAGTAATGGCCTTCATTTTTATGAGAGTCATCTATCTATCTGCTGCTATAGGGTGTTTGCAACAGGGGAAACTATGAAGGTTTCGGTGTTTTCTCTTTTACGGAAATATACAGGATTGTCATAAATCAGTAAGTTAGACAAGACTGAGCATATTTATAGCCAGGACATACTGACTAGCAACTTCTAATCCTCACAGCAAGAAGCCATAGATTAAAAGGGAATGGGGATACTATGCCGATTCACCTTCTGGAGTTCACCATGCCACTGTATGATCACTGTGCAACATCAGAAAGATTTATTAAATTGAATATGATACCTCTGCACATGAACACATGGAGCTGCTTTATACTGACTCAGACCATTGGTCTACTGTGGCCAGTATTGTCTATTTTTACCAGCATTGGCTGTCCAGGCTCTCAGCCAGAGGTTCATGTCATCTACTTCTTAACTGGAAATGCCAGGGACTGAACCTTAGACCTTCTGCATGCAAAGCAGATGCTGTACCACTGAGCCACAGTCCCATCCCTACACAGCCTGCAGTATTCAAACACAGGGGGGAAAATACCCATCTTTGGTATCACTTTATTGTTGATTCACACTACTGAAATCTCTGCTTGGGTTCTTCCAGGGATAGGCTGAAATTAGTCAGTTTTTTCATGAGCAGTTTCAGCAGTACTGAAAAGGATGCTTCGTTTTCCAACAATTTCCCTCCCTTCTTTGCAAAACATTCAATTAGTCATTGAAATGGACTTCAGTTGCCCTCACTTGCCCTCAGTCATATCAACAAACAGCTAAATTATGTTGATTTCATGACATTATCTCATTCAGAACACAATTACCTGATAGTGCCTGATAGTGAATAAATAGTGTCTGAGGTACTGGGAAAGAGGGATTGGAAGATACTCTTTTCCCAGACTCCAGTTGGCTGGTTGGCTGTCCATGGTTCGACACCAGCTGTCACATGGTAATTTGTTTTGTTTTTCCATTTTGAGGTGATTAGCACTATTGCGCCATGATACCAGGGATATTGCCTAATTGTATAAATAGTTGTGGGGCTCCTCATGCCCCAAGATAGGGTCTATGCCTTCTGTTGTCTTAATGGAGGAGACTATAGCTCTCTCACTGGCCTCAAAATTGGGAAGGAGTGGGGGTCCAGCACCTTGGTTCTCCCCCTTCCCTGGACTGACTCTCTCTTTTCCCTCTGCTTGAGTTCAGTCCATTTCTCCTCCCTGGCCACCCTCCACCTGGTCTGGACCCAATCCACTCTCCTCACACTCTTCCCAGCAGGGCATAAAAGAAGGCGGAGCATCCCCCTTCCCTTCCGCGTGCTACAAGCCCTCCTTTATGTGATTCAAGACTGCAGCAAGGCCCTTCCAACATGGCCCCCTCGCCATCTGGGCTCAACCCTGCTTCTGGGCTTCACCCCCATCTGGATCCCTTACCTCATGCCCTGCTGCTGTGGTTGGGCAGGTGGGTCCCCCAGTTCTGGCCTGGCTTCAGTCATCTTCCCCAAATGGCCCTGGCAAATCCTTCTCCAGATATATCCTTCACACACACTAAATAATGCACTTTCAATCCACTTCCAATGCACTTTGCAACTGGATTTTGCTGTGTGAAATGGCAAAATCCACTTGGAAAAAATCACCGAAGTGGATTGAAACTGCATGATTTAGCATAGGTGAAAACGCCCCCAGGTCTTCGAGGCCTTGAATCACTCATCACTGGCCAATGGTGTCATTGGTAGCTGAAACCACAGTGATTGAGCCTCACCTGCCACTGTTATCGGGTTCCCTCGACTCTCCCTGGTGGGTGCTGGCGGCCAGGCTGGAGCTCTCTGCCCACATCCTGGTCATCCCATTTCCATGAAGTGGGCTTCCTTTTGCCCATGGCTCACTCAGCCAGAGCCAGATCATATCAGGGGAGGTCTCTGGCCTGTAACAATAGCAAAATGGGAAAATAGAGCCGATGCCTTTTTAAAAACAACACATCAACCACAGGAAGCCATTTTAGCAGAAGACAGCCAGAACAACAACAAGCAATCTGCAGCAACCTGATCCTGTAAGAATAAGCAGCTACTGAACATCAGCAATGGTCATTGAGGCAATCTAACCAGGAGTTTGCCTCACATCTAATCAAGTGAGCTGAGGAAGGCAAGTTTTCCTAACTATAGTGCTCATGTCAAACTTTGTAGTGTGACTAGTTTCAATATGCAAAATGAAAGTATATAATAATCAGGGCAGCCTCAGCTTTTCCCCATTCATGATGAGCATTATCTGTTGTCACAAAGGAATAGAAAACTGAATGAATAAAGCACTTGCACAAATACTCCATCCTTGCTTAGCTCTCAGCATAGCCTCTTCAGAACAATTGTTTATAATAATATACTAAATGCTCAGTACCCAGACTCCTGCAGTGGACTTTTCAGACTCCAGTTTCCCTATTATGATGACTACTCAGGGAGGCACACAGGGTTCACATGCAAGGAGAAATCATGTTGCCATAGAAAGTCATTCACTCCCCCATACCTTTGATGTAGAGTAGACTTGCATTATGGGAAAGTGAGGGATCAAAGTACATCACAATGGGAGTGTGGTAAAAAGTTTATTCTACAGAGTCTAATGGCAGATCCTGAGCATTTTTAAGGTTAGTTTTACAATACATGTTTCCCTTGTTGTTGTTGTTGTTCAGTCGCACAGTCGAGTCCGACTCTTCGCGACCCCATGAACAAGATCCCGCCAGGCCCTCCTGTCCTCCACTGTCCTCTGAAGTTTGCTCAACTTCATGTTCATTGCATCTATGACACTGTCCAACCATCTCATCCTTTGCCGTCCCCGTCTTCTTTGACCTTCAATCTTTCCCAGCATCAGGGTCTTCTCCAGTGAGTGCTCCCTTCTCACCAAAGTATTTGAGCTTCAGTTTCATTATCTGGCCTTCCAGGGAACAGTCAGGGTGGATTTCTTTTAGGATTGACTGATTTGATCTTCTTGCAGTCCAAGGGACTCTCAAGAGTCTTCTCCAGCACCATAGTTCAAAAGAATCTATTCTTCGGCGCTCGGCCTTCCTTATAGTCCAACTCTCGCAGCCATACATGACTACTGGGAATACCATTGCTTTGACCATGCGGACTTTTGTTGGCAGGGTAATGTCTCTACTTTTTATCATGCTGTTTAGGTTCGCCATCGCTTTCCTCCCAAGGAGCAGGCGTCTTTTAATTTCATTTCCAACAGTTACATGACACACCATGCACATTCTGATTGACATACAGGACTTCATTCTTCCACAATTCTCTATTCATGTGTGTATCTGAATTTGTGCGTCACTGGTAATAAAATCATATGAATTGCTCTTGGGGAAAAGATGCATGAGTGTGCATTCATTTACACTTAAATAATGCAAGAAAACATATTCACCTAACATTTTGTCCAATTGACCCAGCATTGAACCCTCAGTCTTTGTTACCATTGAACTGCCTAAGTCTGATTTGTTTGGCTGCTACCAAATTGCTTTGCCACCCTTATTGATTATAAATCCCCTTTTCCTCTTTATTTTTTTTCCAGATCCTGAAGTTTCCTCCCACACTACCTATACTGGCTCTTTTGAATCACACTGGCAATAGTAAATGATGCAGTAGTAGCAGTAGTAGTAGTAGTAGAAGTAGTAGTAGTACATTTATTACGGCATCGAGCCAAGCATTAACCAAAACACATTTAGATACAGAGTTATAAAATCTGGGTAAAATACAATAAATATATATAAAACTATTAAAGTGTTTGACAAATCCAGTAGAGAAATATAAAAGGCAAAAACAAGTTTATAAATAGTTTATAAACTGATATTGTTGATGATATGAAGTAATTTGGAGCAGGGGTGGAAGCATTGTGGGAAGCCATTGGAGGGAGGGGAGGAACTGGGAATGGGGTAGACAATTGATAGAATGAAATGTTTTATATGTTGTATTCCTGAGAAAATAAAATTTGTTTACCAAAAAAAAAAAAAACAAGTTTATAAATTTAGCCGAACAGTTCTAATGTGATAGCATGCCGCCCAAAATTTAGCCACGGATTCAGCAATAGTCCGATTTTCATCGGATAACAATCAGTTACAGCACTCCCAGTCTGCCTGACCAGATGTTTCTTTTACAAAAGTTGGAATAGAAGAAGAAGAGAGAAGAGGAGAAGAGAAGAGATTGGATTTATACCCCGCCCTTCACTACCCAAAGGTGTCTCAGAGCGGCTTACAAACTCCTTTCCCTTCCCCTCCCCACAACAGACCCCCTGTGAGGTAGGTGGGGCTGAGAGCACTCTTGACAGAAACTGCTCTTTTTCAAGAACAGCTGTGCCAGAACTATGGCTTGCCCAAGGTCACCCAGCCAGATGCAAGTGGAGGAATGGGGAATCAAACACAATTCTCCCAGATTAGAGTCCGCGCACTTAACCACTACACCAAAATATATTTATCTCGGATCTTGTTATACCAGTTGCATCTAAACATCATATGTTCTATGGTTTCTACCTCCCCAGAATCACACTGGCAGTCTCTGGTCAAACGGGACCCTTTTATATCTACCCTCAAGCACCACAGAGGGGAGTAAATGATGCAGATACCTGAAAAGTGCCATGTCAGTATCCATACACAGGCGATGTATGTGAGTCCCAGTTAGACTTCTTTCCTTTATTTATTTATTTATTTATACCCCACCTTTCCTACCAAAGCAGGCTTTAGAATAGCATTTCCCAGCATGTGGGTGTGGACCCTATCTTTGCCCTACCACTCCATTGAGCAAAGTTGGAAGCCTTCCTTCAACCTAAGGAAACTTCGTCCAACTTCAGTGGTTCTTGTGCTGAAGGAAGAGTGACTTAAGTTCGAGGAAGTTTCCTTAGGGTGAAGGGGGGCTTCTTGGAGAATGGCTGAATCCACCCCATGGTTTCAGCTTTATCAAAACAGATGTATAGAGACTGGAAACAGATGTACAGAGTGATAAACAAGCTGAGATTCCATGAAAGCAGAGATGTAGGGATGTGCATTTGCACATTAACAAATCAAATGACAAGGTGATGAAGGTACATTTTCTTCATATCTTTATTATCCTGAATCTAAATAAGGGGGGAACTCTGACAATTATTGGATTTGCCTGTTATGGTGGGATTTGGCTATCTGACAGAGTATTCACATACATATGAGGTCATAGAAGAGAAAGGAGAGAGTAAGTTACTGATACTATAACTGACAAGGATAGTTTCCAATTAGCAGCGTTAATCAGCTCCCACCAATGAAGAGGATAGCTCTGAAAAATAACATTTTTCAAAATATTCACATCAACTACTTTCTAGAATTAAGAAGGTCTTTGATTTTCTATAATCAGCAGTTCCTCTTTGCTTGAGCTATTTTGCTCATGAGGCATAGAGAGAAATGTTTGAATTAATCTCTGGACTACGAGCAGTACTGCAAACTGGGCAGGTGATAGAAATAAATTATACACTTGCCCCCAGCTCTGGAAAGCAGTAATTATTTTCTAAATAATGTGTGTCCATGGCAATCAAAGATAGACATCTTACAGAGGCTAGGGATGCCAGCATCCAGGTGGGACCTGGGGATCCCCTGGAATTACACCTCATCTCCAGACTACAGAGATCAGTTCCCCTGGAGAAAATGGATGCTTTGGAGGGTGGACTCTATGGCATTATACCCCACTGAGGTCCCTGTTTCCACAACTGGATCTGGCAACCCTATGTAACAGGGCAGTTTTCCCCAGCTGGGATAACAGCAACTTGAACTTGTCATTTTCCCAGGCAAATGTGAGGGAGAAAAAGGATTTAAAAGGTCTTTCTGGTCTCATATTAGTCTCCCCCTTGAAACTGCAACCCCAGCAGCTACACTCATTTGTGGGAGGGGAGAGGATCGCAGAGCTACAGGAATCCCGCCCTAACTACCAGATGACCACTAAGGTAGCAGCCCTTTCCACTTATCCCCTGCAGAATCTGAAGCCACTTCAAACTGCTTCCCTGATAAAGGGATATGAGATTATGAACACAGGGGGATGATAGACTATTTTTACAATATATTTGAAAATAACTTGTTATTCAGTGGTGGGTCACCTGGATGTTTTCACAGTCACTTCCTGAAGAAGTGGCTTTCTGTCCAATTTGGTGTAGTAGTTTGGTAGAGCTAGTGTGGTGTCTAATCTTGGAGACGTGCACGGAGTCTAATCTGGGAGAACCGGGTTTGATTCCCCACTCCTCCACTTGCAGCTGCTGAATGACCTTGAGCAAGCCATAGTTCTGTCAGAGGTGTTCGTGAAAAGAGCAGTTTCTGTCAGTGCTCTCTCAGCCCCACCTACCTCACAGGGTGTCTGTTGTGTGGAGGGGAAGGGAAAGGAGTTTGTAAACCACTCTGAGACTCCGAGTGAAGAGCAGGGTATAAATCCTCTCTTCTTCTGCTGCTTTTTTGGTCCTTTCCCCACCTAAGGTGCCTTTGAAGATGGTCTGGAAGGTTGAATTGACATAGAAAGTCACCATGAGACTGTTGAAACCAGCTATAGAGGTCTATGGAGCTATACAGGCTGTGCAGGAACTACTTCATTGGCTACATATAGATTTTTGGGCCCAATTTAAAATACTGGTTCAGTTACGCCCTTTATAGATTGAAATAGGCTGAGACCAAGATCAATATCTTCTCCATACTCGTACGTTCCATATGTCCCTGTATGTCCAGCCACTGAGTTCATCATCTAAGGTTCTGCTCTGCTTCCCACCTTTGTTTTGGAAGTGATGTGGATGGGCTTGGAGCAGCGCCTTTCCAGCTGTGGAACACTAATTTTGTAACATCCTCCACCTTGGATGCATGCCTGGCACAGGATTTGCTGGTTCTCCAGTGCCAGGTGAAGACTTCTTTATTCTTTCATGCGTATAGAAGAGATTTGGCAGGGAGATGAACCTGGGGAAAAGACTGCCAGCTGTACAGTGAGATGTCCTTTCCTTTCCAGTCTGTGGGTATATAATCTGGGTATAGCCAGAAATGAGCCTGTTGGTGTGAACCAAGAGCCAAAGTGTTTTCAGCCTGTGGCCCCTGAATGACCCAGATCGCTGAACCCAGAACTTTTTGTATGCTTATCTGAATTGCTTTTTCTTTGTTTAAAGCATCTGTTTATAATCACATTATAATCACTAACGTCTGTAAGCTGCTTTGAGTCCCCATGGGAAAGAAAAGCAGGGTAATAAACTGAGTACTCTCAATAATAATAATTATTATTAGCTTTACCCTAGCCAGCACGATGCAGTGGTGGACTCCAATCTGGAGAACTGGGATTGATTCCCCACACCGCCATGTGAAACCTGCTGGGTTCTCTCAGAACTCTCTCAGCCCCACCTATCTCAGAAGGTACCTATTGTGGGGAGAGGAAGGGACAACAATTGTAAACTGCTTTGAAACTCCTTAGGGTAGAGAAAAGTGGGGTATAAAAACCAACTTTTCTTCTCTTCTTTCTGCTATACTAGGACTTAACTGCTAAACTTGGTTCAATGGGCTGCTGCTTTTGACTTTTGAAATTTGCATTTTAGCTCTACTGTTTGTAATTTTGCTGATTAAATGCTGACTTTAATGTGTCTTCCTGCTTATAGTTTCTATTTTTCCTGCTTTTCTCCATACTATACTTTTATCTTTGATTGCTGTAATCATTTTCATTGGTTTTATTGTGTTGTTGTCATCCTGGGAACTAGTTTTCTGGCTGAGAGGTGATATATAGATTCTTTAAATAAACAAACTTTCCCCTGCCTTTGGAATTGGAATATCTACACTTAGTTCCATTTTTAAGCAATATATACACAGATTAATTTACAGTATAGATGCATTTCAGCATTATTTCCCAGTTTGGTGTAGTGGTCAAAAGCGTGGACTCTAATCTGGGAGAACTGGGTTTGATTCCCCACTCCACCATGTGCAACTGCTGTTGTGACCTTGAGTGAGTCATAAATTCTTTCAGAGCTGTTCTCTCAAGGGCAGTTCTCGAGAGAACTCTCTCAGCCCCACCTACCTCACAGGGTGTCTGTTGTGGGGAGGGGAGGGGAGGGGAGGGATTGTAAACCACTCTGAGACTCCTCCGGGTAGTGCAATTACAATTACATACATTTATTGGCATAAAGTGAAGGGTGGGGTATAAATCCAATCTCTTTTTCACATTGTGTAAGTCTGAACATTTTCCTGGAAACAGTTTTACATTATACATTCTGTGCATGTCACATCAAATGTAAGCAAGATAGATCAGCAAAACTTTAAAATGTATCACTATGAGTTTTGGTTCCTTTCCACCTTCAAGGGGCAGAGTCTATTATTCCTGCTGTTGTCAGAACTCCAAAAGAAAGGGGGGAAATGTTTAGAGACTTCCAAAAATTACCTGTAGTATTCTAACTGTACAAAGAATGTTCACAGTTTTAAAGATGGCCCCAGCTGAGAACCTTAGCAGCATAATCCAAGTCATGCTAGAGGAAGACAATTTCCTGCATTGTGAAGGGAGTTGGACAAGATGACCCTGGTGGTCCCTTCCAACCCTATGATTCTATGACTCTATAATTTCCCTAACTCCTCACTTCAGCCTTCTATGCTCCCTCAAAAAATTGTGCTCCTGTGGGTCACAAGGTATCCAAGAACAGTGTGGAGGGCAAACTCTGGGATAGTTTTCAACTGGAAGTGAAATCTGGGCAGGCAAAAAAAGGATATTCAGATGACCATAACTACAAGGTTCTCCATGCACCTCACTGTACTATTCTGATAGGACAATGCAACAGAGTTATACCCTTGCACTAAAGTTAATGCTCAAATGATGGTGGCATAAAGGTCCATCTGGACAGAAAAGGAAAGAATGCTGAGTTTTGAAGCTGGCTGCAAAAATGTTAATTTTGGGTCTCCTGTTGCTTTGAGGAAGGGTCATACTGTACTCTTTCAGAGTCTGGCTATTCCCCCTTGACCTGGGGGTTATCAGCCTAAAAGTGGGTTCTGGAGTCCTCAAGGCATTACAAGTGATCTGGTGGTGGTGGAAAGTCACAGCCCATAGGGTTTTCAAGGCAAGAGATGTTTGGAGGTGGTTTACCATTGCCTGCCATTGCTGCCTGTGTGTCATGCCCCTGGTATTCCTTGGAGGTTTCCCATCCAAATAGTAGCCAGGGCTGACCTTGATTAGCTTCCAAGATCTGATGAGATCAGGCTAGCCTGGGCTATACAAGTCAGGATCTGAGTGATCTACTACAGAGATAATTTTCCCTGGAGAAAACAGCTGTTTCAGAGGACAGACTCTATGACAATCCATTTCTGCTGAGCTCTGTCCACTCCATGAACTCCACCATTTCCAAGTCTGTAGGCTTTTCCCAAGGCAGAATTGGCAACCCTTCTCAACTTGTATATTTGTAAATAAACAGAATGATTACAAATCACCTTCAGTTTCTAATATTGTCTCCTCACCCTCAAAAACGTTTCTCTGAAAACTTACCACTGCTTAGAGATGGCGGCAATGTGAAACACTATTCAGCATTTCTTCAGAATCTTTCCTGCCCTCACCTTCTTAGATTGCACTGAATCCTAAAACCCTTCTAAAAGAGTTGCTTCAAATGTTCATCACCTGAAATGTAACTGTTTTCTCATGGGTCCATACCACTTGAGGTTTCAATTGACTTGTTTGGAACCCTTTTGATGTGAAAATAGTATCACCCATTAAAACTGACATTCCAAAAGCAAACTGCGTATGACACTATTCTATGACTGGGTCTTCCAACCCTAAGAAGCAACCGCTGGTGAACTACTGACCCACATTAACTACAGTTCCCCCCCAAAAAGGCACTGCACCTGCTATATTTTTCTCTATGAAGTCTAAAAGCAGACAAGTGAAGACAGTTTCACTTGGGAAACTGGCCTAGGGAAAAGAATTTAAAACTCCCTCTTCCCCAGCACCATTGCTGTGAGACTTTTTTTTTTTTTTGAGGGGCAAACAATATTGAAACTCCATCATACATAATGTCATTCTGGGAAGACAGAGCAAATGCCTAGTGGAATCAGGGTCAAACTAGATGAGACGCCACCCTTCAGTTTGTCCTAGGGATGTCCCTTCATTTTGTAGAGTAAATTCCTACCGGGAAACTCCTTTTACCAGTACTACTGGGGCCCAATTCTGGTTGGGAACACCCTGGCTTGGTGGGGGTGGAGGAATTCTCTAATGATAACTCACTCTACTAAATGGTGGCACATCCTCTGGTCAAACTTGGGGATCCCTTCTTTTCAATTTGGACCTGTCTTAAGAACAAGGATGTTTCACTCCTGAGGTAAATGTTCTTGAGGTCACTTGATAAAATAAAAAGGACTTCAGATGATGAATCATGCCTCCTGTTTGCTGAAAAGGATCCAAGTATGAGATGTTTTTCAGAGAGGTTACTAAGTGGATTAGTACCCAGTGACGTTTCAGTGCTAATAGAATTATAACATATCAATGACAGACAGAGCAAAGCCTTCCAAGTGAAATGGATTCACAGGTCAGCAGAACCAGCTCCAATGAAAAAACCAAACTGACACAAAGTAGAAAATCTCTACCTACTTGGGCAGCTTCTTTGGTACCAGATGCTATTTTAGAAAAAAGATCCACAGCTGCAGCTAGACAGGCACAAAGGTTATTACCACAAATACGATTTCATGCCACAGGAAAGAGAAGAGAGAAACGCCTCACGCAAGAAAACCTAAGGAAATTTGGAGCCAAGAGCTCAGTAGCACTTCCAGATGGAACCTGTTATCAGTTCCAGAAAGTTGTGAAGTAAAAATTCAAGAACGTATGCTTTCCATTCCGTCTAGCTCTTTGGCCTTTCTTTCCCCTTTTATCTCTGTGTGTGAGGTACAATACCAAGGGAGAGGAGATAACGATGATTAGCATTTCTATAGCACTTTAGAATATTCAAAGCATAAATTATCTTCTTGTGTGCCTTACACTAACTATGTACGTTAGGTATTATTATCCCCATATTTCTGGGAGGGGGGCATTGAGAAAGAGTGGGTGACTTAAGATCAGCTGGAGACTTTATGACATAGGAGATATTAGGACAGATCTTTTCAATAATACGCCCAAAAAAACCTAAATTAAGAAGTGTTTGGTTATGTTTCCCTTATCAGTGGTAGCCACAGTCAATGCCCAGGATGGGGTTGCCAGCTCTGGGTTGGGAAATACTTGGAAATTTTGAGGGGTGGAGCCTAGAGAGGGTGCACTTTGGGGACCTCTGCAGTGTATAATGTCATATAGTCCACCCACTAAGCAGCCATTTTCTCTAAGGGAACTGGAAATCAATTGTAATTGTGGGAGCTTTCTGCAGCACAGGGATTTGAATCTAGTCTGTTCTTCTAGCCACTACGTAGCAGTGACTTCCATTAGTGAGAAGAGCTTCCAGGTCAACCATGAGATCTTTCAAGTAACCTTGAATGGCAGTAGCACATCTGGTTTTCAAAATTAAGTCAGCCCACTTCAAACAAAGATTTTTCATGAGCCATGGAATTCACGAGGCATTTGGTTTCATGTTTAAATTCAATGAAATCAAATGCTGGCTGAAATCCCAGCACCCCAATCTAAGTTTGTGAACCAGAGTATGTGTGTCTCCAGAGAGCAGTACCCTTGGAGAAATTGGATGGGTTGGAGGGTAGATTCTATGGCATTGTAACTCACTGAGGTCCCTGGCCTCCCCAGGCTCCATCCCCAAATCTCCAGGAGTCTTCTAGCCTGGAATGAGCAGCCCTACCCACCACCAGAGGCCAAGGGAGACCTGGCAACCCTGTGTGCTTCAGAAGAATCCAGGAGGCTTTACCTTTATTTATTTATTTATCAAACTTTGTATCTGCAGGGAGCACTTACTTGGAAACAGCTGCCTCCATCCCAGAAAGATGATTGGCTTGGAATCTCCTAACATTTTGTGGAACTTCTCAACTTGTTATGATTGGACCTAGCCCCATTTTGTCATTGACTCCATTGACCCTGGCAGGCATTTCGTTTAAGTACCTTTTGCCTGTTCTTTTTTATTATTATTATTATTTTAAATCCCCGGAGGGATATTTTTTTATTTTGCAAATACTACAAAAACTATAAAGAGATATTAGGGAAGGGACTACAACTAAGGATAAAGGAAAACAAACCACACTAAACTAAAACCCCAAGAGGAGGAGATCTTTTCACTGTTAGTAAAAATGTTAGTACAATTAATTTTAATATCACAATATACTTGTAAAGTTCTTCCTTATAAGAATTCGTTATTTATATGTTATTTTGTTAGTTGTTATGAGAGAAATCTCTGATCATCTTCTTATTCATCGCTTCAAAAGACCATTTCCCAAGTCCTTCTGCCTTTACTTCGGCTTTCTGTCTCTAAAATCGTATACCACTCTGGCAGGCCCAGCACCCTTTTCTGCCGCAGAATCCTCATCCGTTCCCGAGTTTGCCTGTTCCCAAAATTCCAAGAATGCCAATGGGATCAAAAAGGTCAGGAATTCCTGTGATAAAAGATATTCTATTTTATGAATCCATCACCAACCAAGGGACCCCAAGTCCTAGTTCAATAAAATTCTTCACCCCTCTTCACACTGTTCATAATTTTCAAAATCTCTATCATGTTGCCTCCTTAGTTTCTTTTTTTTAATTAAAAAACCCACATTCTTAAGCACTTCCATGTAGAAAGGGTACATTAGTCCCTCAGCCGTTATACTGTGTTTGACCCATGATGGCCCCAGTAACTGAGGAATGACTGACCTTAAATGCCTTTGGAGTTCAATTCCTAACGTTTAAACAAGCTAACAAGTAGTGAAGAGCTAAGCTCTTCCACTTAATTGCATTGTGAATTTGGGCTTTGTTAAAAAAAATCGACGAGCCATTGAGCAAAGTTAGTGCAAGCATCCTGAAGGTGTTAAATAAGACATGAAGATTTGTTGACAGAAAGAGATCTTCGGATTTCAGTCGCAAATCAAATAAATTAGGTTGCAATGAAGTCGAAGTGAGATTCCGAGGTCTGTAACCACTTTTGCAAAAAACTGAAAGCTGGTAATAAAACCTTTCTCTCTTTTGGCAGTAAAAACTTTGTAACTGACAAGGCAGCAAAGCCGCCTGCTGAGCTGGAAGCTGTCACAACTTGAGCAAAATAGGATGCTTTAAAGCAAACTAGCATTTGGAGGAAAGGAAAAAGATGCAAGAGGGTTTCTGCCTTTCAGACTCTCCCCCCTCTCCCGGTTGAGAATATGACTTTGAAGGGGTAAAAGCTGCTTTATTTTGAATAATGACTTGATAAAAGCCCTCTTCTGTCTAAGACCCATCAGTTTCCCAGGCGGTGGGACTGAGCTCCCCAGCATGTCAGCTGCAGAGGCTCTATAGGCAGAACACAATCTCCTTCACTTTCTAAGCAGTTCTAGCAGAAGCCGCTGGCTGGCCATGCTCCGAGGCTACGGAAGAAGGACCCTCTTGCACTATTCAGAGGGGGTCTTTGAAATGGCCTGCCAGAGTAGGTGAGAAGGGTGCCTTCCCTTGCTACATTTAGGAAAGCATGTAAGGCAGTCTTACTTTAGGGAGCCTTTGCTGGTGAGTGATTCCCCCCCATACACACAAATTTAGCTGTTTCTGAGGGTGGCCATGTTGGTAGGATTGCCAGGACCCTCCTGGCCACCGATAGGGGATGATGGGTAGGGTGGCCAGATCCATGTTGGGAAACTCCTGGAGATTTGGGGATGGAGCCACAGAGCCCACCTTCCAAAACATCCATTTTCTCCAGGGGGAACTGATCTCTGTAGTCTGGAGATGACCTGTAATTCTGGGGGATTCTCAGGTCCCACCTGGAGGCTGGCATCCTTATGTGTTGGTCTGCAATAAAACAGTTATATGTGAGTCCAGTAGCAGCCTTGAGACCAAACTGTTGTTGGTCTCTAAGGTGCTACTGGACTCATATCTAACAGATTTAGCTGTGAGTCTGTTGATCCTCAGAGCCTGAATGGCCCAGTTTAACCTGAGGTTGTCAGATCTCAGAATCTAAGCAGGGTTGACCAGAGTTAGTACTTGGATGGGAGTCCACCAAGGAAGACCAGGGCTGCTATGTGGAGGAAGGCAATGGTAAATCACTTCTGCTTGTTTTTGCCCAGAACACCCCATGGATGGCACTGCTGTGAGTTGGCTGCAACTGGATTACATGTTCTTCTTCTGTTTGCTTATTCCATGTGTTTTAACTGTTGTGTGGTTTAAAACGGAATGTTTCTAAATTGGTAAATTGAGTATTTTAATATATTTTAATTTTATTTGGATTTTTATGTCCTTGCTACAACAGGAACTTGATTGCACCAAGGCTGGGCCCCTTGGCCTAAGGATCCTGCCACTGAACGTCAGGTCAGTAAATAGAAAAGCTATGGCCATTCAGGATTTAATCCTGAACAGACAGGCTGATCCGGCATACATTCTGGGAGCCTGATTGGATGAATCTTGGGGGGTACATCTGACCCTGAAGGTTTCTTTGTACAGCAACAGGCTAGGCCAGGGAGATGGGGAGGTGAGGCCATGGTGGTCTATCATGATTGCATCCATCCACTGGACAGTCTCCTCCAACAGCCTGCCTGTTTTCAGAGTGTGTTCCTGAAGGTGGATGACTGAGACATTGTAGGGATTCTGCTGCTATACCGTCCACCCGACTGCCCAGCCATCCCTCTTCCTGAGCTGGTTGAGCTTGTCTTGCATGTTCCTAGTGGAGACTGGTGGTCCTGGGTGACTTTAACATCCATGCTGAGACCAAACTGTGGATTTTAAATTCAGGGGTTTGTTTTATGTATTTCATCAGTTTCATGAGCCGCCTTGAGCGCCGTAAATAAGAAAGGCAGCTAATAAATCTTTTAAATAAATAAAAAATACATTATTCACTGGTTTGAGTCTAAGGAGAAGAAGTGGGATAGAAATGTTTAAAATAAATACATTTAATACATGGCAAAAGGCAGTAAAGAATGTCATTCCTATCCCTATTATGCTATTCTCAGCATTTAAATACTCCCAAGCTATAAGGTACTTTAAATTTGTGGCCTAAGCCATCCTGTATCTCTTCTAGGGTTGCCAGGTCCCCTCAAAGTCCCCAGTGGGGGACTATGAGGGGTGTTACTGGAGGGTGTGGGACATCCCTAATGTGATGATGTCACACAAAGGTAACGTCATCATGTTGGGGAGCGGCGCCCCTGCCTCTCCCCAGCAGTGTTTAAAGGCATCCTTTAAATGCTGGGGGGAGAGGGGGGGGAGGCTGCGCGCATCTTCATTCCAAGCCACAAATTCGGGGCTTAGAGTGCAGGCACATGGCCCTGCCGCTCCCCAGCCGCCTTTAAAGTCATCCATTAAAGGCTGCTGGGAAGAGGGGGAGGGGGAGGTTGTGCACATTGGCATTCCAAGCCCCGAATTTGTGGCTTAGAGTGCAGGTGCGGGTGATACTTATCTGTCTTCACAGCTTGGTTGTTCCATTGAAGAATGGATGGGGAGAAATAGAAATCTAAGGGAGTTTAACACGTGACCAGAACCAGCCAGAATGTGTGGGCAGTAGAGGCAATAGCAAGCTGGATTTAAGAGGAGTTAAAGCAGACCTGGAGAAGGAAATGGCAACCCACTCCAGTATTTTTGCCAAGAAAACCCCATGGACAGTATCAAAAGGCTAAAAGATATGACGCCGGAAGATGAGCCCCTCAGGTCGGAAGGTGTCCAATATGCTACTGAGGAAGAGCAGAGGGCAAGTACAAGTAACCCCAGAAAGAGTGAAGCGGCTGGGCCAAAGCCGAAAGGACGCTCAGTTGTGGATGTGTCTGATGGTGAAAGGAAAGTCCGATGCTGCAAAGAACAATACTACATAGGAACCTGGAATGTAAGATCTATGAATCAAGGTAAGCTTGACGTGGTCAAAAATGAGATGGCAAGACTGAACATCGATATCCTAGGAATCAGTGAACTAAAGTGGACAGGAATGGGCGAATTTAACTCAGAAGACCATTATATCTACTACTGTGGACAGGAATCTCGTAGAAAAAATGGTGTGGCCTTTATAGTCAACAAGAGAGTGCAAAAGGCAGTACTGGGATACAATCTCAAAAATGACAGAATGATTTCTGTCCGATTCCAAGGCAAACCATTCAACATCACAGTAATTCAAGTGTATGCCCCAACCACTGATGCAGAAGAGGCTGAAGTGGACAGGTTCTATGAAGACCTACAACACCTCATAGAACTAACACCAAAACATGATGTCCTCATCATCATAGGGGACTGGAATGCTAAAGTAGGAAGTCAAAAGGTAACTGGAATAACAGACAAGTTTGGCCTTGGAAAGCAAAATGAAGCAGGGCAAAGGTTAACAGAGTTTTGTCAAGAGAACACACTGGTCATAGCGAACACCCTTTTCCAACAACCTAAGAGGCGACTCTACACATGGACATCACCAGATGGGCAACACCGAAATCAGATTGACTATATAATTTGCAGTCAAAGATGGAGAAGCTCTATCCAGTCAGTAAAAACAAGACCTGGAGCTGACTGTGGTTCAGATCATGAGCTACTCATTGCAAAATTCAGACTTAAACTGAAGAAAATTGGGAAAACCACGAGGCCATTCAGGTTTGACCTAGATCGCATCCCTGATGAATATACAGTAGAGGTGAAGAATAGATTCAAGGGTCTGGATTTGATAGATAGAGTGCCTGAAGAACTATGGACAGAGGTTCGTGACATCGTACAGGAGGCAGCAATCACCACCATCCCAAAGAAAAAGAAATGTAAGAAAGCAAAGTGGCTTTCTGATGAGGCTTTACAAATAGCAGAGGAAAGAAGGAAAGCGAAAGGCAAAGGCGAAAAGGAAAGATTTACCCAACTGAACGCAGATTTCCAGAGAACAGCAAGGAGAGATAAGGAGGCCTTCCTGAATGAACAGTGCAAAGTAATAGAAGAAAACAATAGAATGGGAAGGACTAGAGATCTCTTCAAGAAAATTGGAGAAATCAAGGGAGCGTTCCATGCAAAGCTGGCCATGATAAAGGACAAAAACGGTAGGGACCTAACAGAAGCAGAAGAGATTAGGAAAAGATGGCAAGAATACACAGAAGAACTATACAAGAAAGACCTCGATGTCCTTGACAACCACGACGGTATAATCACTGACCTCGAGCCAGACATCCTGGAATGTGAAGTTAAATGGGCCTTAGAAAGCATTGCTAACAACAAAGCTAGTGGAGGTGATGGTATTCCAGCTGAGCTATTCAAAGTCTTAGAAGATGATGCTGTTAAAGTGCTGCACTCCATTTGCCAGCAAATTTGGAAAACGCAACAGTGGCCACAGGATTGGAAAAGGTCAGTA
Source organism: Gekko japonicus (assembly GCF_001447785.1). Taxonomy (NCBI): domain Eukaryota; kingdom Metazoa; phylum Chordata; class Lepidosauria; order Squamata; family Gekkonidae; genus Gekko; species Gekko japonicus. The sequence goes on along the minus strand of NW_015163604.1, from coordinate 2,312,305 downwards.
TACATTCCAATCCCAAAGAAGGGCAATGCCAAGGAATGTTCAAACTATCGCACAATTGCACTCATATCACACGCTAGCAAGGTCATGCTCAAGATCCTACAAGCTAGGCTTCAACAGTACGTGGATAGAGAACTACCAGAAGTACAAGCTGGGTTTCGAAGAGGTAGAGGAACTAGAGATCAAATTGCCAACATTCGCTGGATTATGGAGAAAGCAAGAGAGTACCAGAAAAATATCTACTTCTGCTTCATTGACTATGCTAAAGCTTTTGACTGTGTGGATCACAACAAACTATGGCAGGTCCTTAAAGAGATGGGAGTACCAGACCACCTCACATGTCTCTTGAGAAACCTGTATAAGGGCCAAGAAGCGACAGTTAGAACCGGATATGGAACAACTGATTGGTTCAGCATAGGAAAAGGAGTACGACAAGGATGTATATTGTCGCCTTGCTTATTTAATATATATGCAGAGTACATCATGCGAAATGCTGGCCTGGATGAATCACAAGCGGGAATTAAGATTGCTGGGGAAAAGATCAACAACCTCAGATATGCAGATGATACCACTCTAATGGCTGAAAGTGAAAAGGATCTAAAGAGCCTCTTGCTCAGAGTAAAAGAGGAGAGCGCAAAAGTGGGCTTGAAGCTCAACATCAAAAAAACTAAGATCATGGCATCCGGCCCCATCACTCCTTGGCAAATAGAAGGGGAAGTCGTGGAAGTAGTGACAGACTTCACGTTCCTGGGATCCCAGATCACCGCAGACTGTGACAGCAGTCATGAAATTAAAAGACGCCTGCTCCTTGGGAGGAAAGCGATGGCGAACCTAAACAGCATGATAAAAAGTAGAGACATCACCCTGCCAACAAAAGTCCGCATGGTCAAAGCAATGGTATTCCCAGTAGTCATGTATGGCTGTGAGAGTTGGACTATAAGGAAGGCCGAGCGCCGAAGAATAGATTCTTTTGAACTATGGTGCTGGAGGAGACTCTTGAGAGTCCCTTGGACTGCAAGAAGAACAAATCAGTCAATCCTCAAAGAAATCAACCCTGACTGTTCCCTGGAAGGCCAGATAATGAAACTGAAGCTCAAATACTTTGGCCACCAAATGAGAAGGGAGCACTCCCTGGAAAAGACCCTGATGTTGGGAAAGATTGAAGGTCAAAGAAGACGGGGACGGCAAAGGATGAGATGGTTAGACAGTGTCAGCGATGCAACGAACATGAAATTGAGCCAACTTCGGAGGACGGCGGAAGACAGGAGAGCCTGGCGGGAGATTGTCCATGGGGTCGCGAAGAGTCGGACTCGACTGTGCGACTGAACAACAACAAAAGCAGACAGGGGTTGTTGCAGGGGATGCTAGCTAGTTGTACAAGGAGAGAGAGAGAGAGAGACCATGTGACTGGTTCTCTTCTTTTATCGGAGATCCAGGAGATGGGTGTTGATGGTGCCAACCTCCTGGCCCACCTTCCTGTTAATCTGTCCCAAGACTAATCCTATTGGTTGCCTATAGGAGTGAGAGGTTACCTAAAGGAGTGGTCAATATTGAAATCTAATACCTTACTCAAAGAGGGCCATCTGGTCAGGTGTGAAACCTTGGCGTCAGGATGCTTCATTGAAGTGCAGATGATGCTGGCCATTCTCTTTGTGAAACAAATGTCAATTTGGCAGGAAATACCAATGTAGAACAAAGCATGGATGTGTCCTACGTGATCACTACTGGTTCAGCAATGGGGGCTGTCTCTGCTCAAGTTGTTGTTTTGCTGACAATAATGGAGATGTGTGCTTCCCCACCAGGCTGATGCTGTGTAGCTGAAACCTCATCCACGTGCAAGGCTTATGCAGGCACCTTCTATGTGTAGTATCACAACAGGTGACTTTTACAGCTTTCTTTGAGCCTATGGGTGTGTGTGCATAGTCCATTGTGTGTGTGTGTGTAGCAATAAATATAGTCCATAAGGCAAATATCAATCTCATTCCTTAACAGTGGAGGGAAGTACCATCATCGACTTATTGTGACCCCCATTGGGTTTTCAAGGCAAGAGATGAACAGAGGTGGTTTGCCATTGCCTGCCTCTATGAAGCAACCCTACCTTCATAGGTGATCTTCCATCCAAGTACTAATGAGGGCTGACCCTGCTTAGCTTTCAAGATGTGACAAAATCAGGCGAGCCTGGACCATCCAAGTCAGGGCATTTTTCTCATTAAGGTGGATTATAAATCCGACAGCAGAAGTATCCTCTGATATCAGTGCCCAGGGAGCCTCTGGGATTATTATTTTTTAACTTTTTGCTTGGATTCTTGGATAAACTGGGCCTTTTTCTCAACCCATGACGACTTCTGTAACTTTTGAACTAGCACTTTCTGTGTGTCTACCTGCTACATGCCTGCCTATAGATATTTCCTTTACTAGTTAGGCTATCTATAGTTTAGCAAGGAGGATATTTCCTTTTTGTTCAAACTGGGAAGTCATATCCGCTCAACACAGAATTTTCTGCCCCTGACCTGACCGAAAGTGGTAAGGGCAGAACCCAATCTATGAAGATTCTGCAGATCTCCCATCCAATGTTTGCACTCTGCCTCCACCCTTTCTGGGGTCTGTAAAGACTGCAGATGCTGAGTCTTTTTTTTATAAAATGAAATACAATCAATATAGAAATGTGGAATGCATTCTTTCTTACACAAAAACCAGAACAAAATTTGTGTACGGGTCCAAGAGTATCACCGGGCCTTCTTTGGCCTATGGTGAAACTTGGCTGGTCTAGATGGTCTCCCTGAAAGCTGTTTAATTGCCAAAGAAGGGTGATAGCTCTCTGCCCAAATCTTTCCTTGCCATCCTTCTGCCCAAGGTCAGCCGGCAAGCTTCCACACCAGAGGGAGGATTTGAATCGGGGTCCCCCAGATCCTACTGTGACACTTGAATCACAACACCACGTAAAATGTTGCATGAAGACTAAGCAACAGCAACATGTTCTCTTACCAAGAGTACAAATTCCAAAGAAGATGAAGAAAACTCAGTGACTTTTAGCTCAAACACATCCGATACACCTAAATCTTTAACATGCTCAGAAAGGTTTATCCCGGGGGCCATTTTGGCAGCAGTTCATCGCTGGCATTAAATCTTCCTCAAGATTAATTTTACAGCGCATTCCATTAGGATTTTGAGTGAACTATTAATCATAAGACTAAGAGACTCTTAACTAATTGATAGTTTTATGGTTATAGTTATTATTAATCATCAAGTTTTATTTTCCTTTATTCTTTATAATAAAACACCTCATTTTTCTCCACAAACGCTTCACACCTAGTTCATCATATTTCCAGTTCAATTGCTTCCAGATTTAACACAAAACTTAAAAGAAGTTCATATGCAAATAATTAAGAACTCTTCCAATCTGAGGTCTGAAAAGGGGGGAAAGCGTGTGTACACGAAAACTGGCATGAAGTGATTAGCTCATTAGCTGAGGGTCATAAATGGATTTCTGATGCAAATGGGCCTTCTATGAATGGCATCCAATACCATTAGTGGAGCAAATTTCAATAATTTATTAGAAAACTAGTAATTTATTGGCAGTTGTATAGATTGTGTACATAACATAAAGAGGAGCCCTGCTGAATCAAATCAGAGGCCCATGTAATCTAGCAGCCTGTGCCCAACCAGTTGCTGTGGAAGGCCAATAAACAGAGCACAGAGACCAGGCTAACTTGATCTTATCAGATCTCAAAAGCTACACTGGGTCAGCCCTGGTTAGTGTTTGGATGGGAGACTACCAAGAAAGTCCAGAGTTGCTAAGCAGAGGCAATAGCAAACCACCCTAGTTCCCAAGTGTGCAGGGCCCCAATTTAGATTGCTGGACAAGGGGGCAAAGTGAGCTTAAGCCTTCCCTCCCGTGCTGTTTTCCTAACCTGAAACAGCTCTGGTGAGCCACTCTTTTCCTCACTGGGAAATGTACATTTACTAATGGGTACATATAGGTTTCCCCACCAGGGCAAGTAGCAGCTTCCTGGGACTATCTCAGGTTGGGGAAATGGGGCAGGCTTAAGACCCGTCTCTCTATGTGCCATGATCCTGATTCGAATCAGGAGCCCATGTGTTTGGGAACTGAGTTCCAAGCATAGAACTCACAGCACGTGTCTGATCAAATCCCCACAGCAAATCCAGGGAGGATGTATGGAAAATATAATATATAGCTAAGTGTTCAGTCACTGTAGTAACAGCAGAAATACTAAACTGGTGACTTGACAGTATGAGCCTTACATAGATGCCCATTTTCTCTATTAGTTCATGACCCCATCTTATATTTGTGATTTATCTACCAGCATAATGAGTTGGCCCATTGAAGAATTCAATTTGCATATGAAAGAGAAGCAGAGGTAAAACAATAGATGCATTTTCTGGTTGTTTCAAAAAGCCACAGTCTGTGATAATTTAGGGCATATATGTTTCACTGTGGTTCTACAAAAGTGGCTTCATATCCAGATCAGCACTTTCCCCCCCTATAGCACAAATTAGTTTAACTGCAACTCTGTCTTTTCCCCCCATCTCTCTTCCTTTCTTCTTCTTTTTTTTTAAAAAAACCTTTCTTTGTTTCAGGTTGTTAACCACAACATTGTATAAAAAGAAGCATGTTTACTGTCATGGAAGGGGGGAGAGTAAAAAGGGAGTTGTTCCTTCCTTTATGAATTTGGCAGTGAAGGCTTTAAAAGATACCAGTGTGGGATTGTTATCATGCACAAGCCTAAGCTGTCAGGCCTCATTACTTCTGAGACAAAAATTACAGAATGCACGAAATGCCTGAACAGGAACAACGCAGTGCAGCATCTCTCGGCCGTGGTAATGGGATGACACCGTCTGTGCATATGCTGAACTGCATGGGGTTCCCCTCCCTGGACAGACTGCAGTAAACAAGGTTTCTGAAAAGGCTAAAGATTCAAATGACAGCATTTATTACAGAGTACGGAGAGGCTCTGCGGCGGCAGCTTTTGTTACAGGTTTAATATAGCCATCATAATATCCTCACTTTCTGAAAAGGAAGAGGTGAAGAAGCAATAACTTTGAAATTTCATTTCAGCTGGGCTGAAAAGCAGCTGCCGTTTTGTTACCCTCACCTCAACAGCCTAGTTAGGAAACTATCAGTGCTATCTTATGGAGAGCTCAACCTTTCTAAGCCTGCTGACTTCAAGAGAACTCTTCGTTTAGGTCTGTATATGAGAGAGGCAGGCTGTGGCTCAGAGGTAGAGCCTCTGCTTGGCATGCAGAAGGTCCCAGGTTCAATCAGTCGAGAGGATCAGGTGATAGATGGTTTGAATGACCTCTGCCTGAGACTCTGGAGAGGCACTGCCGGTCTGAGTAGACAATGCCGACCATGATGGACCAAGGATCTGATTCAGTATAAGGTAGCTTCATGTGTTCATGAGGGAGACATGACTGTCTCAAGGAAGCCATTTGGGAGCCAAACAAAAGGCCTCACTCTGCCAAGGACCTCAGGGAGACATCTGTGATTCTCTCCTCCTCATATACACACTCATACATGATGATAGATGAAGATGGGTAGCTGTGTTAGTCTATCTGTAGCAGTAGAAAAGAGTAAGAGTCCAGGAGCACCTTAAAGACTAACAAAATCTGTGGTAGGTATTTTTTTAACCTGTTTATTAAGAGGAAGTATAACATATCAAGAAATATAATAACTGCAAAACAGTATACAACTGTCCTGAAAATCCAAAATTACAAACCGACCAGTTAGTCATCAATACAGATTTTTACAACATACATCAACAGTCATAACAAACTAAGTTAGAACTAAATCCGATCACCTATACATAGATGCTATGTGAGCTATGAATCCCATAGAATTGAGTCAAATTTAAAAGATAACATCTTCAGGAGTCTGCTGCTCTGATTCACAAGAGGAGTCTCGACAGTAAGGTGGAGGTCCGGTTAAACTCAAAAGTGTAGCCAGGTATGAGCTTTCGTGAGTCACTACTCACTTCTTCAGATGGAGAAGTGAGCAGTGACTCACAAAAGATCATACCCTACAATAAATGTTGTTAGTCTTTAACGTGCTACTGAACTCTTGCTCTTTTCTACTCACACATGTTCCAGTTCATTCAGTGAACAACCAGAAAATCCAGTTCTTGTAAGAAGAGCTGAAATTTTGCATGATCCTAGCTCCAGTGCTATTCACACAGGTAAACCAGTAGACTTGGCTGCTGTCATGTCATTAGAACCAACTCCAACAGTGTAGATCTGAAGAGCTAAAATTTTGCATGATCCTAGCTCCAGTGCTATTCACACAGGTAAACCAGTAGACATGGCTGCCATCATGTCATTAGAACCAACTCCAAAAGTGTAGATTAGTTGTATGAATGGAACCCCAGTAACAGAACTGAAGTCATTTGGGAGAGGATGGCCCATAATAAGGAAGAGTCCTACCAGTGTGGCTTATAAAAAAGACAGACTGTAGGAACTATCCTATGTGAAGATTCCTCTTGGAAGGAGACCATTTTGGTTGTGTGTTTCCCATTTTCTCCTCCCCCCAGAGAATTTTTTTAAAAGGAGACAGGCAGGTTCTGCAAACCAATACGCAACAGAGTTCAAAGGATATAATTAATCAGTTTGCTGCTAGAAGTGATTTAGAATTTTTCAGTCCAGCTGTTTTGACCCCTCCCCCATCCCACCATTTTGATTTCACTTTTTTTTTTGTACGAATTGTACCTATAATCCTTGTTTGAGCACCATTTGCTGTTGCTTTGCACCAGTTTTTATCTTGGGGAAATGTATACATTTGTCAATTAAAAATATTCACATTAATATGAGAAAAGTGAGAGAGATGCCATAAATTGGGCATTACATACTATCAGAGGTCATTTCGGGGGGAAACGCAGAGGAACGCAGTTCCCCCGGGTGAGGTACGGGGGCGGGGCACATGACGAAGCCCCGCCCCCTGCTTCCGGCCGCCCCGCTTCCGGCCCTCATTCAGCCAGGAGGAGGTAGGAGAAGAGGGAGGGTAAGTTGCTTTCTCCCTGCCTCTCCCCACCCCTGCCTGCCAGGGAGGGCCTTCGCGGGGCTTCCTTGCACTCCCGCCGGCCTTGCAGGTCCACAGCCGGGCCCCTAATGGGGCTCGGCAGTGGAGCTGCAAGGCCGGAGGTGGCGGCCGAGACCGTTGGGGGCGGGGTGTGTGGCCTTATGACACATTTCTGGTAATGTAAGGGGGGGTGGCCTTATGACACACTTCTGGTGATGTCAGGGGGTGTGGCATATTCTAATGAGTTATGCTAATGAGTTCCCCTAGCTCTTTTTCTACGAAATGACCCCTGCATACTATACAAAGTTTCACAACATATGTATGGGATACGAAAAAAATCTACAAAATCAACAGCAAAAGCAAAGACCCAAAATGGTAGACAAAAGTATAAACTAGTATTTAAAAGAAACAAAAGAAAGTCCATTTATCTCTCTTCACAGCAGATGTGTCTTTATGTCCATCCTTTGCATTGACACTGCTCAGTTAGACTTAAGGGTGCACTTTTGTGTAGTTTGGGGACTTTCATTCGACTAAAAAGGTGTTGGAATCAAGGAGCTGGCTGTAGATAACCATTAATCTTGCTGCTTCTTGGTGAGGTGAACCCCAGACCACTGACTGTATGCCGAAATTCATTTTAGTATCTAGTCATCACTCTTGATAGCACCAATTCTCCCTCTAAGCTGTGGAGTCTTGTGAGCAAAAATTCTACTTTGTGAGCTACTGGCATTAAAGCTATGAGTCAGTGATTTGGCCACTGCATAAATTAGTTTGCTTTGGAGCCATCCTTCCTGAGCTAAGACAAAAATCTGTGACCTGGAGGCTAAAAAACTGTGTGCTAGCTCACACTAACTCAGCTTAGAGGAAACACTGGATAGCACCCCAAGGAAAATACCACTAATCGTCCATTCAAACTGTGTTTGGTGTCTCTTTCTAACAATTATGTTAATACAGCACCTTTTCTTTATTATCTGAATGCCACGATATCTTTCAAAGGGATAAAGGAATAAATCCATGTAAAGAAAATAGGTTTTAAAATATCTATTTCAAACAGTGTGAAAAGAGAACTGAGCAGCATTTGGCAATACATACCAAATGTCATCTCTTCAGAAGAGCAGCTACAGGCAACTTTTTTTAAAAAAAAGATGGGTCAAGTAGTTCATGGTATGAGGTGAATTTAATTGCTTTCTACATTTTTATAGCACGCAAAAAAGTCTTGACCTTACCAAGCATGCTGGCAGGAAAACATGTCTCTTGAAAGCCATCTGACCTTCAAGAACTCCTGCTTGTAGCAACTTTTTTTCATACTTCACTCATATATATTTATCAATCATTCGCAGTGAAAGAAAGAAATTTGTCACCCACCAACTAAGCGTTGCGGCTGGAATTACAGCCAGAGGAGTTGTTTGCTAATTTGTCTGATGCCTCTCATTCTACTTTCTTGAGGGCTTACCAAATGAACATTTGATCCACGGGGTTTAGCCCTTGACCTTAACTTGTGACACTCACTCTTCCCTGCCAAGAAAAGATTTTCCAGTTGGAACTAAAGCTTTGAAGACTGAAAATCAAAGTTTTACTTTTAAGCCGATCTGATCTGTGGATTTTGTGAAGAGTGTCCGTTCATTCGGACATTATCCCTCCATCAAATGAATAAGCGGTTCACACATGCTGGAGAACGAGGTATCAGTGAGGCACCAGAAGGCTGAGTTGGTCAAGTGGACTGCACCACTTCAGAGTGCAAGAGATATGACTGTGTCTGTGTGTGTAAAGTGCTGTCAAAGTCACAGCCGATTTATGGAGACCCCATAGGGTTTTCAAGACTAGAGACTAACAGCAGTGGTTTTATTTTATTCTATTTTTGCTATTTAGAGTCTGTCTTTCTTCCTGGGACTCACAGTGGATTACAGAGAGGAAGTCGATACAATCAACAGGATAGGACATTCAGTAAACAAGGAAATGGGATTTTTGGTCGTAGAACCAAGCAGAACTCTAAAAAAACACAACTGAAGCAAAGCACAAGTGTTACCACGAGACATCAGACGATGCAAAATTACATAGTAGGATCCAAATTACAGCAAACCACACACAGTAGTATACACCACAGCCCCTAATAATTTGTCCAAACAGCTTTGTGAATAATTTTGTACTGTGCTTGTAATGTATTCAATAAGCTGCCATTGAATGCATAATGTGTGATGAAAACATCTAATTGAAATGCTGTGTTAAGCTTCGTCCTGGGCTATGATCCAAATACATCCAATCACATTGCTACCCCAGGAAGCACCTAACCAATCACTATCAACAAGCTCCCTGAGCGGGAATGTCTGTGATTGGTCCTTATGTATGCAACCTTATTGGTTGGAAAATGTACAGTAGGCATGGCTACATTAGCCGGGAGAGTTTAAAAGCAGAACAGCTGCAATGTAAAAGCTGTTCTGGCTATCAGATGTTGATCCGTGTTGGAGTTGTGTTTGAGTTGCTGAATAAAGCTGAATCTTTGCTGAATCACTCTCCAACTACTTTGTTAAGTGAGCGACTTAACAGTGCTACCCTAGTGGTTGCACAGACTAATAATAATTCTTCCATAATTCCATTTTTCACAGTTTGTGGAAAGCCCGGAGACTGGGAGCCTTCCTGACTTCCTCAGGCAGGCCATTCCACAAGGCAGGGGCCATAATGGCACCTTTAGAAGGCCCTGCGGAGATGAGCAAAGCTGTTGTGTCAGCCCATAGGTGCAGAGACAGTCTCACAGATACGAGGCCATGAAGGTCTTTGTATGTGATAGCCAATACTTTACATTGAGCCTGGTAACAGATAGGCAGCCAGGGGGGTGACTGCAGACTGCAGAATGGGAAGAATGTGCATGCTCCATCTAGCTTCCGATAATAGCTGAGCTGCAGAGTCTGCACTTGCAGGAGTTTCCAAACTGATTTTGAGGGGAGACCAATATACATTGCCTGCCTCCATGTAGTAGCCCTGGGCTTCCTTGATGGTCTCCCAGCCAAATACGAACCAGGGCCAACCTTGCTTAGCTTCTGAAATCTGAGAAGTTCAGGCTCGCCTAGGCCATCCCAGTCAGGACCTGCAAGAGAGACCCATTTTGAATATTCCTTCATATATAAAAGCCTAAGTAAATTTTAAAAATATATAACACTTTAGAAGAAAGTTTCTATTCTCTCCTTTTGCTTGCTGTGCCAGTTTATTTTTTTCACAGAGGTTTTCTTTTTTAAACACAGGAGAGTTTCCAAAATGTGATCCTCCATAATCCTCCATCTGCAATTGGAAGCACTGTAGTCCTTTCTGTCAGGACAGATCTCTGCCAACTCATTGCCAACTCAGACCTCCGTATTTGTGAACCATGCCTTAGAAGAATGATTCCCCATTCTTTCACAAACAGTGGGGAGGGACTTCTTAAGGTTTACTTGCCATTAGCAGTTTTGAAATGTGTTAGTCTTTTTTTTAATGCTAACTGAATCAGGGACACCATTTTCACTAGAAGAGGAGGAGAAGAAGGAGGAGATTGGAATTATACCTTGGAGTCTCAGAGCAGTTTACAAAATCCTTTCCCATCCCCTCCCCACAACAGACACCCTGTGAGGTAGGTGGTGCTGAGAGAGCTCTTTCAAGAATGGCTCTTTCAAGAACAGCTCTGACAGAACTATGGCTTGCCCAAGGTCATCCAGCAGCTGCAAGTGGAAGAGTGGGGAATCAAACGTGGTTCTCCTAGATTAGAGTCTAATTCTAATTAATGAATCAAACCACTTAATTGGAACACTACGTCAATACAAGCTGCTGGTGGTCAAATGCATCCTCCCATTCAAAGTAAAAAAGTTATTTTTCAAATGAATCCATTTGCCATTCACAACATAAACTGCTTGACTGTGGCAAGCTTATAACCTATTACAGTGAAGTCATAAGTTGCTTTATTTTATTTCTTTATGCAAAACATATTTATGCCACCTTTCCACCCAGTCAGGGTCCCCAAGGTGTCAAACATGAGAACATTTCAACATTTCAACAATTAAAAGCAACATTTAACAGTATAAAATATTTCTATTAAAAACACATAAACACCAGAACCAGGGAGGAGAACCAGCAACCATTGTTGGGGATATGCCAAATGTATCAGAATTTTCTTTACCCACTGGCAGAAGAAACCAATAGAGGGGGACAGACAAAGGAGTTCCAAAGTGACAACTAAAGCCCTTTCTTGGGTTGCCACCCATCTAGCCTCATATGGCAGAGGCACCCAAAGCAGGGTCTCTGAAGGTGACCGGAGTGAACAGGTAGGTTCATACAGGCTTTTATTGATAACAACATGCCTAAACCTCTGTATTAATGCCAGTTTCATTGCTGACAGCACCAAAAATTAGTGCTGTCAGCAATGAAACTGGCATTAATACAGAGGTTTAGGCATGTTGTTATCAATAAAAGCCTGTATGAACCTACCAGAGAAGATTGCGAAATGCTATGCTACGGCTAACAGAAATTGTTGGAAGTGTAAACGAAATGTCGGGACATATATGCATATGTGGTGGCGATGTAGGAAGGTGCAAAAGTATTGGAAAAGTGTATACCGAATAATAAAGGAAATATTGGGCACTCAATTAGCTTTTAGACCAGAGATAGCACTACTAAATATGATCCCAGATTCATATAGCACCACAGATAAATATGTAATTATATATTTTCTTACTGCGGCAAGAATATTATTGGCTAAAGTGTGGAAAGAAAAGAAAATGCCTTCAGAAATGGATGTAATTGAAAAAATGTTAACAGTTGTGGAAATGGACAGATTAACCTTAAGATTACAAGGGAAAAATGATGAGATTTTTAAAAACCGGTGGAAAAAGTTCTATGTATGGTTAGAGACTAAGAATAGAAATGACTCACAAGAATGAAAAACGTATGTAAATCTAAGCTTGTAAATACTGAAAACTATAAATAAATTTTTAAAAAAAAAAAAAACAAAAATTAGGAAAGTATAACGAGATCATTGGCATCTCATCTGATTTTTAAATAACTGCACTTAAAATCAGTTTTGATCCTTTTCACTCTTGGGTATTTTTTCCTTAAAGCACTTGGGGCTCTTTAGCTTGGAGAAACGACGGCTGAAGTGTTGACAGCCGCTGGGCCTCGCCAGTCTCCCCCCCCCAGCTCTGGAAGGGAGGCCCGAGCGGCTTGCAGCTGCCGGGCCTT
>NW_015163604.1:2245078-2299316 GCF_001447785.1 Gekko japonicus | reverse complement strand
GCTCCAAAGTAAGGTGTCCCCCCCCGGATTCGAAGCGAGGCCCAAGCGGTTTGCAGTCGCCAGGCCTTGCCGGTCTCTCCCCCCCCAGCTCCGAAGCAAGGCCCGGGGGGCTTGTAGCCGCTGGTGCCTCGCCGGTCTTTCACCCTCCCGGCTTCGAAGCGAGGTGTCCCCCCCCCAACTCCAAAGCGAGGCCCGAGCCTGCAAAACTGGGGGATCCTCTACCCTCAATTGGGGAATGGCAACCTTAACTGGATCAGACTAGTGGTCCATCAAGTTCAGCACTCTGTTTGACAAAATGGCTAAGTTCAAGTGTGTCTTGGAAAGCATACATGTCTATAGAAGGGAAAGCAGCAGAAGGAAAGCTGCCACTGTTCTTGTTATCATTACGTTTTGGCTTACTTGTGCTCAACAGCATTAGGCAGAGCAGGCCTCGGTCCTGTGGGAGGGTCATCTTTTCAGCTTCTGTGCTCTGTGTGACAGTTACAATTTTCATCCGTTGACTTCTCTGTAACCCTGACAGGAAGAGGACCTCTTTTTCCTTGACGTTTCAAAGCAGTCAGTGACAACGTAAAGATCAAGAGAGATTCTGACATGTGGAGCAGAACATATTTTAAAACCAAACCATACCTTTAGAAATGTCAGCAGCTGGAGATTTTGCCATATGGTATAATTCCTCTTCAACAAGAATGGAAAAGATCATATTGTGTAACTATTCTTTCTTGCTTCCTCTCTCGTTATGTCATCTGATAACCGGAATGGAAAGGAGGAGAAAATTTATGTACGCTGTGTGTGTGCTTATAGGAACCTTTGATTTGACCAGATCTCTCGAACTCGGGACCCAAACCAGTCTTGTGTTGTGGCCTATCAAATGTTTGACAGCACTCGTGTTTTTGCATTCCTAGTCAGGTGGCAAAATTAGGAGGCTTTTGTGTCCTTGGTTGATCACCATACATAGCTGGGGTATTGTGTTCAGTATAATAGGTCACAAACTGTAGGCATTGAATACGTAGTTAAAGAGCTTTCTGTATAACCTGAAAGTCAATGTCTGGCATTCCAGCAGACACAGAGAAAGTGGCCCAAGGTGATACAGGGATAGGGTTGCCAACTCCAGGTTGGGAAATTAAAGGAGAGTTATGGATGGAGCATAGTGAAGACAGGCTTTGGGGAGCGGGGGGGAGGGACGGTACAATTCCATAGGGTTCACTCTCCAAAACAGTCATTTTCCCCAGAGAAACTGATCTCTGACATCCGTTGTACTCATGGGAGGCCCCCATTTGAAGGATGGCAAGCCTATGCAAGGATGTATTCATTTATTTTATTTATATATTTGATTTGATTTTTATCCCACTGTCCTCACATAGCAGGCTCAGGGCAGGTTACGTCATACCAGGTAGCAATTACATAAATATGTATATAGCAGTTAACACCAATTAAAATACATCAAAAATAAATTACAGATTGTAAATTCCAATACTCCAGAGCCTCCACCGATGAGGTCTGCCACAAGTTGATGTTATTCAGATCCAGATTATTGGAGGGGCAGCCCAAAAAGGTGTGGACACCCGCCACCTCAGCTAAATGCCTGGAGCATGGGTTCTACAGCATAACAATGAAACATGAAACAGATGTCAGAGCTAGGGGTGCTGCAAACATCCTGGGAGAGACATTCTATTGGGAAACAAGCGGGTTGAAGAAACAGATAGGGACAGAGACTCTTCCTTTCTTCCACTGACCTGCTGCTCCCACCAAAGGAAGCAATTGTACCCAGGTAATCACCATTACATGTGGTAGAGACCAGCAGGTTATTTGGGACCTTGGGTTCATGCAAGGAAGAATTTGGGGGGAAGGAATTTAAAAACCCTGAGGCCAAATACACTTCTGCAGCTCTGGAATTTCAAAAATACTTAAATTTATTTCTTTTGGTTTATTTTGTTCTAATTTTCTTTCTTTTACATCATTTGAGCTCCCTGTTACCATCGGATATTGCTGATGATTATGTTAATTATGAATTGTTTAGCATAGGGGCATTGATTTTGTACTCATGTTTTATATTTTCTGCATGAGTACAAACATCCTGGGAGAGACATTCTATTGGCAAACAAACCATGTTCAGCAGCCATGATCACCCATCCGATCTGTTCATCTGTCCATTATGAGTATATTTTCTGTTGCCTTCTGACACACTTTCAGTGATGTCAGGGGGTGTGGCATATGCAAATAAGTTATGCAAATGAGTTATGCTAATGAGCTCCTGCACCTCTTTTTCTACAAAATGACCCCTGCATATAATAATTTACCAAGAAACTGCGGGACTGACTAACAGAAAGTTAGAGCCATTACCAAATGTAATTGGTATACGTTTTTGATTCAAAATTGGGGTTGACGACAAAATTCCCCTGACCTGGACAGCCAAGGCTAGCTGCATCTCATCAGATCTCAGAAGCTAAGTAGGGTCAGCTCTGGTTAGTACTTGGGTGGGAGACTACCAAGGAAGACAAGGATTGCTACACAGAGGCAGGCAATGGAAAACTACTTCTGTATGTCTCTTGCCTTGAAAACCCTATGGGGTGCCAAAAAGTCAGATGCTACTTGGTGGTACTTAGCACGCCAAGGTCAAATGGGTCTCTTTTCAGGATGAACTGACACTTGTCTTTTCTCCTGACCATACAAAGGAACTTTAAAATTGACAGCTGGTTTTGCATCAGTTGCAATTAAATGGCATGCAAATAGTGTAAAACTAATACAGATTTAAAGATTTAACTTGGGAACATCAGCAACAAAAACGTGTGAAGTGAAAAGCAATGAAAAACACACAAAAATGAAAAGAAGTGAAAAAGGGCAACTTTACATCCTATGGAGAGTGAGAAGTTGTTGGAGACCCTCATTTTCCACAGGAGAATGTACTCTTGTGTCACTTATGGGTTTAGTTTGCCTATGGCACTATCAATATTTGATAATGACGCTTATCAAATTCATTTTCTACTTCTTACAGGTCAAACTCAGTTGATCTGGGAAACAGAAAAGTTGGCTTGTATTCTTAATGAAGAATGGTGATAGATCTCCCACTTGGAAGTCAAAATAGCATTCAGAAAGGACAAAGATGAACGGTCTTAATCTCATATCTTCCGACCTGCATTTGTTCAACCTGCCCTTTTTGTTTCTTTTTTTTCCCATACACTGTCATTTTGTGCTTTCTTGTTTGACCCATTTTCATTCCTGGTGTTCTCAGTTTGTTTATTTTATGCCATTTTTAGACTATGAATACATTAGACACCATTTCACGTCATGTTTACTCAGCTTATACACTATTTATATGCAATTGACACAAAACCAGGCTGTCTTCTCTCTCTCACCCCAGTCCAGGGATGGGGAGGGAGATTTCTTGTTTCTTGCAGGAAGTCCGTTCTGCATGTGTTTCTTCTAGTGTTCACTTTAATATTACACTGGTTTATTGGAGTCAGTTTGGTGCAGTGGTTAAGTGTACGAACTCTAATCTGGGAGAAGCAGGTTTGATACCCCATTCCTCCACTTGCAGCTGCTGGATGACCTTGGGCAAGCCATAGTTCTGGCAAGCTGTTCTTGAAAAAGAGTAGTTTCTGTCAGAGCTCTCTCAGCCCCACCTACCTCACAGGGCGTCTGTTGTGGGGAGGAGAAGGAAAAGGTGTTTGTAAACTGCTCTGAGACTCTGAGTGAAGGGTGGGGTATAAATCCAATCTCTTCTCTTCTTCTTCTTCATGTCTAACATATTTCCCTGCAGATTTAAACATCAGGTTTTTATGCTGGACACAAACCAGTGTAATACAGAATCAAACACTACGGGGAGAAAACATCTGCAGAACAGGAAAAAAACCCTCAAAGAAATAGGAATTTACAAGTGAGGAGAATGAGGGTGCAGAAATGCCCAGAGTTTGTTTTTCATCTCATAAATTTGCTCATTGCACTTTTTAGAGACTAAATTCTTTTGAAGATACCAAGGATAATGATCACTTAGTGAAAAGGGAAGAGGAAGTTCTTCATTTTGAACTACATTGTACCACAGCTCACATGTTTGTGTCCCAAAAGCATGGCAAGGATGAATTTGACAAACTTTTTTGCAAAAGACCGGGGGGGGGGGATTAAACAGAAGGAAAGTGATGTTGACCCAGAATTTTCAATACAGTGTTGTCAAACAAAATGTACCATTGGACTTTTAAACAGCAGCATTATAGATGTTGACTATTCTTCCCTTCTTTGATTGCTTTACTCGGCTATCCATCAGACACCAAAATGGATTAAAAATCCGGTTTGAAAGAGATCATAGTCTATCCTATCAAATGAGTCTCTGAGTTCCTCAGAACACATGAACATATGAAGCTGCCTTATACTGAATCAGGTCCATCAAAGTCAGTATTGTCTACTGATACTCTAACTGGAAGCAGCTGTCCATGGTCTCAGGCTGAGGTCTTTCATACCACCTACTGCCTGGTCCTTTAAATGTAGATGCCTGGGATCGAACTTTCTGCATGCCAAGCAGATGTTCTACCACCGAGCCACAGCCCCTCCCCAGAAAAAAACATCAAGGTCAATACTGTTTATTCAGTCTACCAGCAACTCTCCAGCATCTCTGGTAGTGGCCTTCCACATCACTGATTACCTGACCTGACTGAAGAAGCCAGGGATTGAACTAGGGACCTTCTGCATGCCAAGCAGATGCTCTACTGCTGAGCCATGGCCCCTCCCCTGTGGGAAAAGGGCAAGATTTTAAAAGGTAATGAATAACCTTTTAAAAGCACGTTGTCTTATTGTTGTCTTGAGGCATTTGACTGGCACATTTTGAAAAGGTGAGGCTGGACTAGATCAGCCCTGGTACAGACTGGCAGGGCCACTTCAGCCTGACAGAATCTTAACCTCTGCATGGCCTAGCATTTCCCTCCAACACCCATATATCTGCAGCTACTGGGGAAGGTTGCTTTTCCTCAGGATATCTTAACACTGACTGAAAGACATTTCATCAACAGCTGTCCCAAGACATAAAAAGAACAGACAAGAAATACAATAGAGTGCTTTTCAGCACAAAATAGAATCTCAAGCATTATTCTTTTTGTTCAGATTATTATGCACTGTGAAGCTCATTCTTTTTTTATTAGCATCATAGTGACTCGCATGAGGGGTCCATTTATTTCATTGATTTGCCTCCTGATTCTAGACACATATCTTTTGTTTCCGTGAGGAACAGATTCTTTCTACTACGTAAGCTGGCAGGTAGGCACTGCATAAGTGTGTCATTTGCCTGCTGGCAGTGAGAAATCCCCCACCCTCACTAATTTGTGGAGCAAAACAACAAAATGGGGCAACCTGTTGATGGTGATAAGCCAGGAATTTCCCATAGTCTGTATTAGGCTTGCCAAGTCCCCCCGGGGGGCGGGGAAAACCCCGCCCCAGAGGTCCGTTCCCCTCCACTGGCAAATCGGGCTCCAGGGGGAGCCCCACCCCGACGTGCGCGTTACCCGGAAGTGACGCGACCACACCGGGCATGCTGGGGGTGGGGCCACGGTCATCTGAGGGAAAACTCTATGGTTTTCCCTCGGATGGTCGTGGCCCCAACCCCAGCGTGCCCAGCGGTGTCACGTCACTTCTGGGTGACGTGCATGCGGCGCGCGCGCTCTCCAGCCACCAGCTGGGAGTCCTCTGCTGCGGCAGAACGCCGGACTTGGCAACCCTAGTCTGTATGGTAATTACCACAGAGATCAGGTTGAAATTCCCAGTGTGTCACCCAGAAGTGACATCACTTCCTCCTGACACTCCACCCTCCTGAGGCATTGGCCCCCAAAATCTCCCAGTGTTTGACAGTGCAGGACTAGGGACCCTAGCACTGCACCATCAAACAAAAGAAAATGGAGACTACAGGTGTGTATTTTGAAATCCTTTTTTTCATTGGAAAAAAGGTACTAATTTTTGTTGCATTACTTGATTGATAGACAACAGTGCCTCTTCCTAGTGCTGGTGAAAGCTATCAGAAAATGCAACTTTTCAGATTTTAGCTGCAGTCAGATGTGCTTTTAGATCCGACTTAGCTGCAAATGCCTGATGGATCTAAAGTACACAATCAGACGGCAACATCTGGGAATGGTCCTGCAGTCATCGGCAACCCCTGCCACAGAAACAGTTAAAAGACACCGGGGAAAGTCCAGTCCTAACACTTGTTGACGGGCCACAGATGGATTTTCCCTAGTCTGATCAGTCAAGTGTGCACTCGGGCTATCAGGATGGACTGCTTGGTCCATCCCGACTCAGCACCATCCCCCCCCCCCCCCCCGCTAAGCAATATGTGCATAACCAGTCCCCCACTTATCCAAAGATGCCGTTTGATCACGCAGATTATACTGGGATGCATGATCAAGCAATTCCATGCCAAATGCCAACGGAATGGAATAGAAGTGCTTCCCGACCATGCCAAATGGCACGTCTGACCACAGCCTTTGTCTCAAAACACTATTGAGCCTATTCATACACTGGCAGACCACTCCACAGTGTGGACCCCACTGCTGAAAATGCTCTTGTTCTGGTGGAAAGAGAACAAACTACTCTAAGGGAAGGCACTGCACAGAGAAGGTCATCTGAGCAGTGTAACTGATTCACAGGATTATATCTGGAGATGCAGTCCAACAAGTATGAGGAAATGTGATGTACACATATATCCTGTGAGTATATAGTCCAGAGAACCAGGACAGGCAGCAGAAACCTGTTGAGCTCATATATAAAGCGGCAAAGCCAAATTTGCATCCAAATCCTTGAGGGTCTACATGCAGTTCAGCACCATTCAGTGAGTAGCAGGGAAACTGTATATCATTCCCATGTTCTATAGAAGATCCAGTTGTCTCAGATTCTGAGAAAATTATGCACATGAGATGCAATGCAACCACGGAGGAAGAGCAAATTGTATAAAAGTTAAGATATGGCTTATAAGATATCAGCTTTCTGGCAAGGAAATGTCGCAGCTAGAGTCCTCAGAGCAAGGAACTACTGAGCAAGAATGCCATCTGCAGGCAGCACTTCACAAGCATGCCCTCTCGACTACGTGCTCTCTGGGAGACAAGAGCAGAAAAGGAGCATTCTGCACAGCATGTCAATGCAGATTTCATATGCTGGTGGCAAGTTCATTAAAAACAAACAAATACAAAAAGGGGGGGGACTCAGAAGGACTTTCAGGAAGGATCACAGAGTGGAGCCCTTGATACAGCCAATCTTTTCAATGGAGTAACCGAAAATGGGATCATTATCATTATGATGTCATGTTCCGCATGTATATTTTATGAGGGAACTTTTTGCAAGCATACTTCAGAGGTTAGCTGTGCATTCTGTTTCCCCTGCTGCTTGATTTAACTGAATGCAGTGCCCAGTGGCATTTGTTAAAATCAGAATAGGGGGAGAAAGCTATTAGGGACAACCCTCAATTGTAATGTATATTCAGCCTTGCCTGCATAATTTATATTCAGCCTTGCCTGTACACATGAGGTGTAAACAACGAACACCCTCATTGGTCATGCAAAGCTGAAATTCTAGCATCTGATTTAGATGTTGGGGGATCTGGGGGGGGACACCCACACAAACGCAAGACGGACAGGTCTGCTTTGTGTTGTTTTGGAAATTCACAGCACTTTCATGATCCAAGTTTAATTGGCACAGATTAAAAAGTAACAAGTTGATCACATGCAGAGGCTGGAGAGGTAATTCACTCAAAGCTGTGAACTTGCCAGATTGCTCACTAAAATGTATCATCTGTCATGAAGCTCTGTTCTGTTTATCATACATCCAATATAACAAAAAGTATTAAAATGTCAGATTAAAAAATGCTTGATTTATGATCATTTAGCCATGATGAATAAATAGAACTTCCATGTTTAGAGGCAGCAATGGGAGAACATTTTTTAAAATGGCCATCGGGCCAACAGTTTGACATAATTTCTGGGAACTCCCAGGAGTAATGTCATGCCTACAAGAAGTATGGAAATTTCATAATTACTACAGAGGACTGTCATCAGTTCCAGGGGAAGCCCTCTATGGTTTTACTATAGAGGTTCCACCAGTTCCTAAAGAGGTGTCATGACATCAAGCCAAGGTTCCAGGTTCAATCCCTGGTATATCCAATTAAAAGCCTTAGGAAGGAAGTGATCTGAAAGACCTCTACCTGAAACCGTGGGAAGCCACTGCCAGTCAGAGTAGGCAATACTGATTTAATGGACTAATGGTCTGATTCAGTATAAGGCAGCTTCATGTGTGTATGTCACATGCTTCTGCTGCTGCTAGGGCTGCCAATATACCATGATGGCAAGGGGAGACTTCCACATGGCTGGTTTCCTTGCCAAAGTCCCCTGGCAGCAGCTTCCCCCTTCCCTAAGCCACTGGGGTGTATTCAATTGTTTAAAAGGGCAATTGAGTACAGATATGGTGATATAACATTATTACTATCAGGTTGGACTTCCCAGCTTTCATTTTTCAAAAAGTAAGTCCCTAGCAACAAAGGGGAAGGAATAGGATACCAAACAGTGTTGAGAGAATGTGAGCATTTGTGCAGCTGAGCATTTTGAATATTTGTTTGGCTATGCTGAGTATCAAGATTAAGGAATGTCCACTGCAGGAACAATCAGGTGTGTACTGAGTAAACTTAGGTTCCCAGAGTTCTTACACGTAAGAGAACATGCAGCTGAAAAAAGGAGAAAATCCATGGTAGCATTTTATTCAGTAGATGGAGCTCCTTGGAAAATGAGACTTTGGAAAGCGTTTCTGCCCTTAAGCATTTCTCTCCTGCTCTAATTAAGCTGAGTACATTCTGCATTGTACCTTTGCATCCTGACTCCCTTCTTTGTAACACTCCTCCCACTTTAAGAACATAAGAACATAAGAGAAGCCATGTTGGATCAGGCCAATGGCCCATCCAGTCCAATGCTCTCTGTCACACAGTGGCAAACCCAGAGGCCATCAGGAGGTTCACTGGTGGGGCCAGGCTGCAGAAGCTCTCCCACTGTTGTCCCCCAAGGAACAAGAATACTGACCCGGACATAGTGTGCCATCCGTACCTTGTGGCTAATAGCCACTGTTGGACCTCTGCTCCATATGTTTATCTAATCCCCTCTTGAAGCTGTCTGTGCTTCTATTCACCACTACGTCTTGTGGCAGTGAATTCCGCATGTCAATAACTCTTTGGGTGAATAAATACTTCCTTTTACCTGTTCTAAACTTACTGCTCATTAATTTCATTGAGTGCCCACGAGTTCTTGTATTGTGAGAAAGGGAGAAAAGTACCTCTTTCTCTACCTGCTCTATCCCATGCATAATTTTGTAAATCTCCAGCATGTAACCCCTCAATCCTCATTTCTCCAAGCTAAAGAACCCTAACCTCTTTAACCTTTCTTCATAGGGAAGGTGTTCCATGCCCATAATCTTTTAGTTGCCCTTTTCTGCCCCCATAATTTTTAGTTGCCCCTTTTCCAATGCTATAACATCTTTTGTGAGATGCGGTGACCAGAACTGTACACAATATTCCAAATGAGGCCGCACCATCGATTTATACAGGGGCATTAGGATACTGGCTGATTTGTTTTTAATCCCCTTCCTAATAATCCCCAGCATAGCGTTGGACTTTTTTATTGCAGTCCCCTACTGAGTTGACATTTTCAGTGATTTATCTACTACAACTCCAAGATCTCTCTCCTGGTCAGTTATCACCAGTTTGGACTCCATTAATGTATATTTATAGTTAGGAGTTTTTTGCTCTAGTTTTGCATTACTTTGCACTTACCCAAGCCTCAACAGATCCCTCAACAGTGCCTTACAGTCCTCCCTGTTTTTCACTGGCCTGAACAACTTAGTGTCATCTGCAAATTTAGCCACTTCACTGCTTACTCCTAACTCCAAATCATTAATGAACAAATTAAAAAGCACTGGACCTAGTACTGAGCACCATGATACCCGCTTACCACCTTCCACTGTGAAAACATCCCATTTATACTCCCTCTTTCCTGTCAATTAACCAGTTTTTAATCCTCTTATCCCATGACTGCTGAGTTTATGCAGGAGCCTTTGATGAGGAACTTTATCAAAAGCTTTCTGGAAGTGATTGAAATATAATTCTGTTTGAGATATAAGGACTCAGGGATCTCCTTCCTACTTGTATCGGATAAAGGGAGCTTTAACTCTCAGAAGCTTACACTCCCCAGATCTTGTTGGTCTCTAAAGAGCTACTGGACTCTAACCTTGCTCCTCTACTGCAGACCAACATGGCTACCCTCTGAAACTATTCTGGGAGACAGTAACTTCCCTTCCCTTCATTGAATTAGTTAGCCATCCTTATTTAATTCTGGCAACCTTTTCATTCTTAGCCCGCATGGTACTATCCTGACCTCCAATTCATCATCCACCCCTCTCTAGCCTTTTTTTCTTCCTTTTTTGCCCAAGGGCAGTAATAAACCACGTTGCCATTTCAGGCTGTATTATCTTCTCTCTACTAGACTGATTAAAGCCCAATTGCTTCCCACTCATATATTTCCCTGTTTTATTATTGGATGATATGGTTGTCAAGCAAATGAATTCCCTTTCCTTTATTGGGTTTCTGTGGGGTGCAAAAAAATGTTAATTCCTTCACTTGTGCATTGTTTCATTTTGGGAATATTTTTTTGTTATTATTCAAGAACCAATTTACAAATTTGCAAAAGGAACTGAATGGCAAACTGACATTATTAGAATATAAATCTAATATATGACTGCGCAGACTTTAGAATGTCATGCTTCTGTGCCTTAAAGATAGAAAAGGGTTATATCTGCTGGGTCTCTATGTTAGTTTCACAAATTCGTTTTGGATTTTATTTATGGCTGAACTTTGCTTCATCTCACTGTCTGTACAGTGTTGTTTGTGTATAACTGTTGGCTGCTGTTATTCCTTCTTGGCAATCCTACACACAGTTTGTATGAAGATGAAGGCCATTGTACCATCTTTCAGACAGCAGGGCTATTTTGTAGAAAAAGCCCAGCAGGAACTCATTAGCATAATAGGCCACACCCAGCAGCAGGAACTCATTAGCATATTGGGCCACACCCCTGACAGCACAGCTCATTAGCACATTAGGCTGCACCCCCATGTTACCAGAAGTGTGGCTATCCAGTCACACCCACCTTTTGCTTGTTATTCTGTTTACCTTGTTTGTTGTCAAAACCCAGGGCTTTTTTGTAGCAGGAACTCCTTTGCATGTTAGGCCACACACCCCTAATGTAGCCAATCCTAATGAGTTTCTGCTTTTGGGTGTGGCCTATTATGCTAATGAGTTCCTGCTGGGCGTGGCCAACTTGGGAGCCAGCCGGAACTCCGTTCCTGTGCGTTCCTGCCCAAAAATAGCCCTGCAGACAAGTGTGAGATGCATGAATCTGACTTTGTAAATAACTTTGGTTGTTTGAAAAATACATATGGTTGAATCCAACCAGCTTTTCAACTAGTCAAAAAAGAAAGAGGGATTCCATGAAACCTGCACAGATCAGGGAACATGTATGGACAAAAGTTACGTGCAATGGGGGCTGTATGGGGGGGGGTGGAATTAGGCCAGATTATTTTAAAAACTGTGTGGGTCCAACCCATAGTCCATGGGTCCAGTATTCCATCCATTATACCACACTGGATTTCAGTCGTCCTTCATCTTATTAAAAGCACTCACTTTTTAAAGAATGTGTGCATTGTGTAAGAGTTTACTTTAAGCTGAGTTAGTGTGAGCTAGCTCACAGTTTTTTAGCCTTTGGCTGATACATTTTTGTCTTAACTCAAGAAGGATGGCTCCAGAGAGCAAACTAATTTATGCAGTAGCCAAATTGCTCACTCACAACTTTAATGCCAGTAGCCCACAAAGTAGAATTTTTGCTCAATAGACTCCGCAGCTTAGAGGGAGCATTGGAGGTAATGTCATGGATGGTAGTCATACTGCCTCTGGATGTGGGAGTTCAACATGCATAATGGTGATTTATCAACACACAAATAATGTGTTCCAACAGTGTACATTTTACAGGGAAAAATCATCACAAAAAAGTACAAAAATAAGGAATCTTTGGTTCAATTCATCCAACGGAAAAGCAAAATAGTTATGGGGATTATGAGGCCAGAACAACCAGGATGAGGAACTCAGAATCATTCTGCAAGCACAGAGTTTTTGCACTTGTAAACAATCTACAAAATCAGGAATTTAGCAAGATGATGGTAGGCTGAGTTCAGCTTGGTGGTTCACAAGTCATGCAGACCTGCTATTACAAATCTGTGCACCATGTGGTCTGAGGTAGGGAACTGCTGTTATACAAAACACTTTCTTCCTCACGGAGTTAGTCCAGCAGTTCTTTGGGTT
The DNA here is from genome assembly GCF_001447785.1 of Gekko japonicus. Taxonomy (NCBI): domain Eukaryota; kingdom Metazoa; phylum Chordata; class Lepidosauria; order Squamata; family Gekkonidae; genus Gekko; species Gekko japonicus. The sequence goes on along the minus strand of NW_015163604.1, from coordinate 2,286,960 downwards.
CTGACCTATGACTATAACCTATTCTTTTTCCACAGGGCATTTCTGGTGAGGGATAAAAGCACACCAAAAATTACAAAGCATGGTGAACACCCCGAGAAAAAGTTTTATATGGCTTTTAATGAGATGAGACATTTGTTTGTGGTTTTAGTACCTGCTGTTGGTAGTGGAACAGATTTTCAGCTGGCACAGGAAGAAGGATAATAAACTTCACAGATGCTCATTAACCCTTCACTTTACGATGTAGGCATAAAATCAGTACTCGGAACTTTGAATGTGATTGCTTCCTAAAAAACCCAAACACCCAGGTTGAGGAAGAGAGATCTGTGTGCGGAAGCAGCCTGCTATGTGCATTGCCACTGCAGATACAGAATGGGATGTACCTCTCCATTTGCATCATGATGCTTATCCAAGCCTTATTGAATGAGGCTACAGAAGGGTAGCTGCTAGGGATGTGCTCTGAGAAAAAAATTGTTATAATTATGGGTCCAAGATGGGTTGGGGGGGATTGTTTTTTTTGTGGGTTTTTTTTTTTTTTGTTTGTTTAACCAAGATTGATTATTTGGGGGTAAGACATTACCAGTTCAGAATTCAAATCCATGTAGGTCTTCAGGTTCTGGAGTTTCATGATGATTTTCAATGGGGAACGAGTTCAGGGGTCTAGGGCAGGTGTTTTAAAAGATTAATGGCACCAGATTTGCACAAAACATAGTACACCCTCAAATCTAAAGACCCACTAAAACTGAAGCAGATTGAACAAAGGGGTTTTATTTTACGGACCCCTGAAGTAGGTGCCTCTTGGCACAGGCACACTTCTCTGCTCTGATTCCTATCCTGTGTGGGGGACAAACCCTGTCTGCATTCATTTCAGTTTCCTACTCTCACAGTGACTGACAATAAACACTTTTTACCTTTCCACTGAAAATGCTGCATTTGTCATCCTTCCTTGTTTTGGTCTCTTGTTTGCTTCCTTTCACAAAGTGAGGAAGAAGGAGTAAAGCAGGGCTATTTTTGGGCAGGAACGCACAGGAACGGAGTTCCGGCTGGCTCCCAAGTTGGCCACACCCAGCAGGAACTCATTATCATAATAGGCCACACCCAACAGCAGGAACTCATTAGGATTGGCTACATTAGGGGTGTGTGGCCTAACATGCAAAGGGGTTCCTGCTCCAAAAAAAGCCCTGGGTTTTGACAACAAACAAGGTAAACAGAATAAGAAGCAAAAGGTGGGTGTGGTTGGATGACCACACTTCTGGTAACACGGGGGGGTGGCCTAATATGCTAATGAGCTGTGTTGTCAGGGTGTGGCCTAATATGCTAATGAGTTCCTGCTGTTGGCTATGGCCTATTATGCTAATGGGTTCCTGCTGGGCTTTTTCTACAAAAAAAGCCCTGGAGTAAAGAATGGCACTTCTGTTATTACTACCTATGGGGACATTTGGGGGCTTAGAGTGTTTTCATTTCAACCAAATGACAGCTTCAAAAGGGTATTAAATAAGCATATTGAGCAGAGGTCCATCAGTGGCTATTCACCACAAGGTATAGATAGGGGCTCTGGGGCAAGTGATGCTCTGTCTTCTTGGTGCTTGGGGGGGGGGCAACAGTGAAAGGGCTTCTAGTGTCCTGGCCCTACTGGTGGATGTCCTGATGGCACCTGGTATTTCTGGCCACTGTGTGACACAGGGTATTGGACAGGATGGGCCTTTGGCCTGATCCAACATCTTATGTTCTTATGAGGGTTATTTTTAATAATGCCTTTTGGTAACCATTTTGGGAAATCACTGTAACAACCCTAAACATAGACTTTCATGCACATTTTCAGCACAGGAATCCTGGAATGCACACCCCAGCAGTTCTCTAAACAGCTGGATTGGAGAATATTTTTATCACATTCAGTCCTACATATGGATCAAGCTGATCCCTGCTTCAAATGGCTTCATAGCAAGGAAGACTATTTCACCACTTTTCAGGAGTGCTGAATGAATGACAGCTGCAGGAATGGCTGTCCTTTTGGTTTTGTAATTATTGGTGAATAGAGTTTTTAATGTTCATGGAGCCTTGCTTTGCTGTACTCCGGTGGTTCCAAAACTCTGAATTTGGATTATTCTTTTGCATTAGTATGACTCCCTCTTTAGAAAAAAAGAAAAAGAAATCAACCCATTACCTTTTAGGCACCAAAGTTTGTTAGCAGACCAGTGTGACATTTAAATTGATCAACATTGCTTCGTTTTAGTCAGCAGTTATAGCTGTTGCTCTTTCTTCTTACAGAGACACACATCTTCATCTCTTCCAAGCCTACCTAGATAATGAAATGAAATATTAGGGAGCTATCAAAGTTCAAATAGACAGTGGGGGAATGTGAAAACCAAGAACAAAGAAACAGAGCATATAGAAACCAAATCATAGAATTATGACAGACTATGCTTCTGATCAAACTTTGTTTGTTTGTTTAGAGACTTTATGTGCCATCTCTCCAGAATCCTCCTCATGGCATCCTTCAAGGAACAACAATGTCAAAAAATCTTAAATTATCAATATGAAAACAAAACAAGCCATTACACCAATTTCTGACTATGAAACAAGTTCAGTTGTTTTCTCTTTACTGGAGTACAAACAAAGCCATTCATATTCTCAGGGGTTAAAGCAAGTCAACAAACAGAATTCCTTTTGCAGCCTTTATCACCTTTAAAAGAGATATAGACAGACAGACAGACAGACAGCTGATAGATAGATAGATAGATAGATAGATAGATAGATAGATAGATAGATAGATAGATAGATAGATAGATAGATAGATGATTGATAGATAGATAGACAGACAGACAGACAGACAGACAGACAGAGGTCATTTCGGGGGGGAACGCGGGGGAACGCAGTTCCCCCAGGTGAGGTGCAGGGGGGCAGGGCACATGACGAAGCCCTGCCCCCTGCTTCCGGCCGCCCCGCTTCCAGCCCTCATTCAGCCAGGAGGAGGATGGAGAAGAGGGAGGGTAAGTTGCTTCCTCCCCGCCTCTCCCCACCCCTGTCTGCCTGGGGCCAGGGAGGGCCTTGGCGGGGCTTCCTCACACTCCCGCTGGCCTTGCAGGTCCACCGCTGGGCCCCTGATGTCAGGGGGTGTGGCATATGCTAATGAGTTATGCTAATGAGTTCCCCTAGCTCTTTTCTATGAAATGACCCCTGTAGATAGATGATAGATGATAGATAGATGGAAGAAGAAGAAGAAGAAGAAGAAGAAGAAGAAGAAGAAGAAGAAGAAGAAGAAGAAGAAGAAGAAGAAGAAGAAGAAGAGATTGGAGTTATACCCCGCCCTTCACTACCCAAAGGTGTCTCAGAGCGGCTTACAAACTCCTTTCCCTTCCCCTCCCCACAACAGACACCCTGTGAAGTAGGTGGGGCTGAGAGAAATCTTGACAGAAACTGCTCTTTTTCAAGAACAGCTGTGCCAGCGTTATGGCTTGCCCAAGGTCATCCAGCCAGGTGCAAGTGGAGGAGTGGGGAATCAAACCCGGTTATCCCAGATTAGAGTTGCGCACTTAACCACTACACCAAACAGACAGACAGACAGACAGGCTGATTCTGCATTGGCTTTTCCCTCCATTGTTTTACAAAACCCATATTGGAACAGAAATTCCCCTCTGCATTGCATGCAGGTTTCTCTCACTTTGATTATCGGGATTTATGGTATCATTCACACTCCATGTCACTTTTGAGTTCTTTGAATCTCAGATTTAATTGTACCTTCTGCATAGATTTATGGCGTCATTCAGGGGTGTCTCTGCAGTCAGTACTGCATTGCCTCGAGGTATTTAGATGCGGTTTTGAGCTGCACTTTTTTCTCCTAGTTGAGAAAATGTAGAGCAAATGCTAGATGCAGAATAACCTATAGATAATGAACACATGCTCTACCAAATGGTGTCCTCTCCATAGAGAAGCACCCATCACACAAGTTGAAACGGAACTGCAAATATTTAACCTGTCTTGTCATACCATGGTCCCTTAATCAAATTATTTTGATCTGAAATTTAATTTTTTAAATTTTTATTTACAAAATTTGTTTTTCACCTTTCTGCCCTCACAAGTATCAATCCTGGCTCCTTCTCCCACTGAAATGACAACTTGCAAAATGATATGTGGTGATGAGACTTTCACCAGCTTGGCTAGTACCTAAAGTAGAAATTTCCTGGCATTTAGTTTTGGGAAGGTAGCCTAGAACCATGGACAGATGGGCATCCTAAGTGTTGTGGCTGGCCTTAGTTCATAATGAAAATTACAGAAACCTTCTGCCATCCAGAGGAGTGAAGAGATTTAAACACCTGCTTCAAATTATCCAGATACTATAAACATTCTTGGTAATTGGAAAATCCTGTGTTCTGTGAACCCAAAAAGTACAGCAGCCAGTTCAATGAAATTGGATCAGCAAAGCCAGTAAGCCACGCAAAGGAGAAAATTATATTCTTCACCATTGGCAAAAGGCTGATAAGACAGAGTGAGCCTGAAGTTAAAGAAATCCTGTCAGACGTCAACAAATGTACATGAATTAGAGCTGCACCTTCCTTAAAGCATTTGCAATACTTTCATGGGAGAAGCTGTCATCTCCTGGTACCTATCCCATTAATGTGGGGAAATGGAACTGAAAGGTTATGATTAAAAGAAAGATTAGAAACATTTGGCAAAATATGTTCCTTTTTGTAGTTATCCCTAAAAATGATGGATCACCAAGTTTATTTTTATATCTGGTTTAAAAGTCAACGTGGTACAGAGCACTGAACGTTGGACTTTGCCTTAGGAGACATGGGTCAGCCACAGAGCTTGCAGGGGGCCTTGGAACTAACCACTGCTGTATGGTTGCCAGCCTCCAGATGGGACCTGGAGACCCTCCCCCCACTTTTACAACTGCTCTCCAGCTGACAGAGATCAGCTCCCCCGGAGAAAATGGCTACTTTGAAGGGTGGACTTTGTGGCATTGCACCATGCTGAGGCCCCTCCCCTCCCCAAACTCTGCCCTCTCCTGGATCCACCCCCAAAGTCTCCAGGTATTTTCCAACCCAGACCTGGCAACCCTACACTGCTGTTCAGCCAAGCCTATCCTACAAGACAGTGCAAAGATAAAATGGGAAGAAGCCCATGGATGTCACTCTCAGCTTCTTGGGGGAATTTGCTTATTTATACAAAACATTTCGATAGTGACCCGTCATTGTTTATACTTGATACAGTTTACAGCAGAATAAATACAATTCATAAAATAACAGCTAAGAGGAGGGATGCCAAGAGTTTCACATCAAACATGTTACACTGTCAGACTTACTGCTTTGACAGTGACAATCAGATGTGAGCCTATCATTGGGTCTGTTCGTTCAGCATTGAACAACTCGAACAGCTGCCAGACAGGTTTGCATTTCCCCCCCAAAACTGTGCATGCTCAAAAATGCTGACAACCCAAAGAGACTGGCAGCCATGAATGTTGCTAAGAGGAATACTGAACAGTCGGATTTCTTTAAAAAACACAGTTTTTATTTATAACTCATTTACATGATTTGTGACTACTTTAACTGTCTATTTAAACATAGCCTGCCAAGTAGAGCAATGGGGAGGGGGACATAGGTGAGGAATAGAACTCCATTAGGCTGTGTAAAAATGCGCATGTGCAAAAAGCTTATTGTACTGTTAGAAAGGAATTCTGTGAAGCAACCTGCCAAACAGGTCAACGAAGAGATGAACGGCCCACTGAAATATCAGCTCGTTGATTATATGACTGGCACACAAGACATGAGCAAGACAAGTGGGCATTTGAGCACCCCTGGGTAAAATCATTAAAATACAAATTAAATACCAGAACAACAAGCCTCAAAAAGTTCAACAGCAACTGAAACACTATCCAAAATAGAAAAAATAGCAGTTAATACAGCCATTTAAAAGGGCAACTGGGAGCATTTGAAATGGCAGTTAAAATAGCAATTGAAAACAGAAATGCAGATAAAAAATAAATAGCTGACAATTAAAAATGTCATTTGACAGGAACAACAGGCAACATTCATAAATAAAATAAAAATGCCTCATCCTAATGCTAAAAGATACCCAAATTCAGTGGTGGTGAGGGGGAATAATAGTCATAGTATCACAACCAAAAAGGCCCTGCCCCTCATGGCTGCATGCCTGATATTCCAGGGAATGCTGGGACCTCGTGCTCCCCTGGAATTACAGTTCATCTCCAGACTACAGGGATTGGTCCCCCTGGAGAAAATGGATCCTTTGAAGGGTGGACTCTATGGCACTGTACCCCACTGAGGTCCCTGTCCTCCCCAGGCCCTACCCCCAAATCTCCAGGAGTATCTGAACCTGGAGCTGGCAAGCAACTGTACATAACCCCCACCCCCTACCAGTGGCTGGGGGGACCTGGCAACTCTACTGATTTCTGACATGGCCTGTGAAGGAGAATGCTGTGCTTGGGCAGATTCATATGTGGAAGTTGTCCTTAAAATACTCTGGTTCCAGGCAGTTTAGGGTTTTGAAGGCCAAAACAAGCATCTTGAAGATGGCAAGAAATATACAGGTAGCCTCTGAAACTCCTTAAGCACAAGTATAATATGTCTGTAGTCTAGGGTTGCCAAGTCTGGCAAACTTACCAGTGGGGAAGGCTCCGTCGAGTCCGGGAGAAGGTGTGTATGCGCACGCGCGGAAGTGACGTGCGACGTTGCTGACGTTGGGGGCGTGGCCGAGCTCGTCGGGGGGGAACCATATGGTTTTTCCCCCGACGAGCTCAGCGACGCCCCCAACATCAGCAACGTGGCGACGCAGCTTTGGGGGGCGGAGTTTCCCCCGGGGCCCGATTCCGCCGCAGCGGAAATCGGGCCTCCAAAGCGGGGGTTTCCCTGCCCCCCGCCTCTATTTGGCAACCCTACTGTAGTCTAGGACTGACAATCTAAGGCTGCAGTCAGATGTTGAGTTTGAACCAGTGTGGCCCTGCCTCTAATTGATCCAGGTTTTGTGATCAGACCCACCCCTTTAGCACTCTTCAAAGTGTTTTCACCCCATCCTTGAGCAATCAGACACAGAAGCCAGGAAGTGCCTGATGAGCCTGCAGCAATATGTAGTTCATGGGGATGTCAGCCATTTTTTAAAAAAGTTTGTGCTTTGAGCATGCACACAAGCGCTGATGAGGCTGCTGAGATATGTAGTTCACTGCCTTCCTCCCTCTCTAATCTTTTCAATTAACTTCTTCCCCAAAGTACAGAAAAAAGCTGAAGTACAGAAGCATCTTTCTTTGTACGTTTTTATAAAGCAAACATGATTTTGAGAAGCCCCTGTGGGAGAGGGAGAGAGAGGTGCAAACATGCCGCTATGCACACATCGCTAACTAGTAAAATAATGGCGGCTGGAAAACAAGTGACTAGTCAGAGCTGCCTGCTGGCTTGGGTGTGCAACAGAGCGATCAGACAACAGGAAATCCAGTTTGGAACCACCTCAGCCAAAAAAGACTGGACTTTCATAGGTATCAAAGAAACACACAGTAAAGGAGGGGGGAAATGGGATGCAGTCGACTGATGCATGACAGACAGGTGTTGCTGTCTGATCATGCATTTTAAATCCAGAAGGGAACAGCAACAGCAACGGATCAAACCGCATGTCTGATCGCAGTTAGGTGTTGTAGCCTAATCAAAGTTTCCACACCATCTTCAAAGGAAGGAGCTCATTATAGTAGTCTAAGTGGAAAAGAGAGAGATGGGCATAAGTCACTGTGGTCTGTTTTTGCTTCTCAAGGAGAATAACAGGCAAACCAGCCCAAAACTGGTTGGGGGGTGTGACACAGCAGAGATGAAATCTGAGGATTAATCCATAGACCCAGATCCAGCCACACCCCCAAACTTCAAGTATGCTCTTTCAAGAGTAGTACAGTTCCATCTAGAGCAGACTGTAACACACTTCTCAATCAGTACAGCAACCAATGGTTCCTGGGTCTTAAAGATACTTATTCAATAACACTATAATCATTCATTTAGTACTTTTTGCAGATTCAGATATTTTATGCATCTTCCCCAATCCTTAAAACAGCCATTGCTAACATTCCCACTAGCCACAGTCCAAAAATGAATGGAGGAAAGGTACATTTTAATGGGGCCAAGCAGCATAGAGGACTGAAAACCTATTATTCTGGCATGAGCTATTTATGACATTTCAAGGGGGGGATTTAAATTAATGACGAAATTGTATGTATGTAGGATAGGATTAGGAAAAGATTCCATACTACAGGTCCTTACCAAGAAACGCTTCTTGAGTCCAGCCACTAGCAAAATGCCTATCATTATAATGACAGATGCACATGCGTATGTGTGTATAGTGCACATGTGTTTAATACTGCAAGGACTATTGGGGCTGTAGCAACCATGTTGTTCTTTGTGCTGCTCATCTATTCACTTACGTGGAAGACAATAATGAAGTGCATCTAGGGACCCAAAGACGATAGCAGCTAACTCAGTTTTCTACCATTAGTTTACCCAACCATTTCAAAATGGATGTTCAGTCAGACTTTTAATAATCAAGAGCCAACAAAAATATTGCCTGTTTTCTAATAACCGTACACTTTCCTAACGCAAACAGATTTGCCTGTTTTCTAATAATCATACCCTTTCCTAACTCAAACAGCAAACTTCTGGGGTTTTTTGGGAAACAGTTGGAAACCTTACAATCTGGCAATTATATAACCATTATCTAAGGGGTGCACGATGAGGTGGAGGCAAAACCTGCTTCATGTTTCCAGTAATCTCATCATTAATAATCGAGCCACTGCTCGATTATTAATGTAGGCTCAGCCTCTGTTTTGATTCTTGGTCACAGTAGCATATGAGAGGACACTGAGAAAGTAGGATGGAATGTTGTATTCCATTGGGAAGTGGCTTGGATGTATCAGATAGCTGCAAGAATGACTACGAGGGTTAAGACTCAAGACAACTGACTTTTTTTAGCCTTCCTTCGTTTATTATCAAACATGAAAATCCTGTTCCCTATGAAATCAAGATGATTTGTCCTATCACTATGAAATATAGATACTGAGGATGGGAGTGTCAGGCTGAGGTAATAATTGCTTGCCTTAAACTTCTAAATGAGTTCTTTGCTGAAGAGAAATTTGAACTGGGGCCCTCCCAGATGAGCACTCGCCCTCTTAGCCACTGCACAATGCTCAGGTATTGAAATGATTGCCGTTTCTTCCAAATCCGGTTTCTGGCAGAATCCAAGTTCCTGTCAGCCTACAATGAAGCTATCGATGCTCTCTCCTGATTCCTTCAGGAAAACATCTGCCTCCTTCAAATGAAGTGCTGACAAATTACTGAGAAGGGAGGGAAGCTCTACAGCATCCAGTAATTAACCTGAAAGGATCATTTGCCCATGGCAACCTGCCAGGACAAGCAAAGATGTTGTGCCAGGTACCTATTTGCATACCGCAGGTCTAAGAATCTCTTGAAAAATGCAGCAGGAAGACATTTTGCTCTCACATCTTATTTAGGGATATGCAGATGTTCTTTGTTCCTTTTCATTTTACATTTGCATATATATATTGTCAATGGCTCCTATCCTTTTCTTTTTCTTCGGTTGCCTTTGTAGTTTTCCACATGATTCAAATGCTTTGAGAACCAGAATGGTGTATTGGTAAGTGTGTCAGACTACAGTCTGAGACACCAACGTCTGAATCTCCACAGCACCATGGAAGCTTGCTGGATAATCTTGGGTCAGTCACACACACTTTCAGCCTAATCTACCTCACAGGGTTGTTGTGAGGATAAAATGGAGGAAAGGAGAACAATGTAACCCCCCATGGGTCCCCATTGATCAGAAATAACAAGAACATGAGTTGAACAGGACAAAAAAAACTGGTAAAAGGAAAGTGGTCTGAAAATGGCACGAGGGAGAGGTAACATTGAAACAGCGATTTTTCAGGCTGAACAAAGCAAAGATGAGACTTGAAATCATCACTAATCATTTTCAACAACCATTACTGTACATCCACCAGGTTTTTAGGGCTGTTTCGTGAGACTGAGAGATCAGGCTACTGAAAAAGTAATAGGGAAAAATCAACAGCATTATCTTTCAGCAAGGAAAACTCACCACAAGGCTGAAGTGGAGTTGAGAACAGCTTCTTTGAAGGTACTTGACTGATAACGTTTTGCTTAATGCACAGCAGTTGTGCTCACATGAATGCCCTGATAAGTCAATATAGTAAAGTGTGGCAAAACATATCAGAGAGGAAATAAAAAAGCCTTCTCCCAGTCACAAGGGCTGTGCGGGTTGTTGTCTCTTTTTTTTTCAGTGTCAAAAACACAAGGTAGTTTTGAAACTGAAGAAATGAAATATTAGATATGTGACCCCACAGGGTTTCCGAGGCAAGAGACATTTAGAGGCGGTTTGCCTTTGCCTACCTCCATGTCACAACCCTGGTATTCCTTGAAGGTCTCCCATGCATTTACTAGCCTGGGCCAATCCTGGTTAGCTTTTGAGATCTGATGAGATCAAGCTAGCCTGGACTATCCAGGTTAGGGCCTCTCCATATTAGTGGCAAAAAATCCAGAAAAAGAAAGATGCATGGTATTTTGTTGGTTTGCTCTGTTTGCTCTATGTGCTACTCTGTTTTGATTGCACTGTTTGTGGTGAGGATTATACTGTTTTGATTGCATTGTCTTCTAATTCTGTAATCCACCTTGAGTCTCAATGAGAAAGGTGGACTAAAAATGAAGGAAATGAAGAAATGATATATAAAAGGGATGCACAGTGTTCTCCCTTTAACATACCATACACCCACCAGGGCTTTCAATACACTGCTGTCCCTTCTCAGCATTTGTTATAACACTTCTATAGTGTATCAGTAAACCAATATCTTTGTACGTGTGAACCCTAGGCAATGGACAAGAGACCTGATGGAATCTCTTATTTTATCATATAGATACCTCTATTAGGGAAAAATTCTGGACATATTTCCTGTCTGCGATACTGAATGCAAATCACCTGACAAAAGCACTTTTCTTCTTCTTCTTCTTCTTCTTCTTCTTCTTCTTCTTCTTCTTCTTCTTCTTCTTCTTCTTTTTTGCACAACCAAGATCAATGGACAGATTACAGGCAGGCTTCATTTGTTGCAGCCTTGCAGGAATGGAGACATACCATTGTATGAGATCACTTGGTGAATTGCCAAAGGGACTGGCCTTTTTAAAAGCCTCCAATATTGTCCTGACTGATTCACTCTTCTGTTGTTTTTAATGACTATTGTACTTCATCACTGTAATGACCTTTAGTAAAACAATAAATAGTGAACAATGAATAGATTTATGGCTGAGTTAATAAATCAATAATTATCCATCTGAGGGGAAACCCAAGATTAATTAATTGCCCTCCCAGTCAGCCTCCCACTAGGGCCGCTGCCATAAAACATGTACAGGCAGGGTTACCAGCCTCCAGGTAGAGGCTGGAGTTCTCCCAGAATTACAGCTGATCTCCAGCCTCCAGGGATCAGTTCCCCCTCGAGGAAACTGCACCTTTGGAGGGTGAACCTTATCATGTACCTGCTGAGCTTTAACCCCCCTCCACCAACTCCACTTTGACAAAGGGAGCTTTGACTCTTGAAAGCTTATACCCTGGAAATCTTGTTTGTCTTTAATGTGCTACTAAATAGGGATGGGCACGAACGTGAAAATTCCAGTTTGGTTTGGGGTCTGGGACAGTTCCCAAACCGAACCCTGAGCCGAATCCCAAACTGAATCAAGCCAAAAATGCCCCAAACCAGCCAGTTTGGGTCCCCCTTTCTCCCAGCTGCAGTTTTAACCCGTCTGTTTCTCTTTCCCCACTTTGAAGCTGGGGGGAGTGAAACTGATTGGTTTAATGGCTAGCAGCCATGTAAATCAAAGAGCTGACAGGTGGACCCACCCTGCTGTTAGGTTTAAATGCCCAGGAGCCATTTCAGCCTAAGAGTGGGGTGGGTGCACCCATCCTCTGTTAGGCTGAAATATCTGCCAACCAGTTCTGCGCTCCATTTCCCTTCCTCCTGCTTCAAAGCAGGGGGGGAGCAAAACCAGCTGCTGAAATGGCTCACAGCCATTTAAACCTAACAGCTGCGGACCTGTGCTGCTCAGACCAAGCAGCCTATCTGAACTGGGCAAAATTGTTCAAGAAAGGTGCCTTCCCCAAACATTAGTTCGAGTGCTACAAACCAGGCCAAGTTCATGCCGAATTTTGGCTTGTGAACAGGTTTGTACCCATCCCTACCATGTTTCCCCGAAAATAAGACACTGTCTTGTATTTATTTTTTTCTCAAGAAGACACACTAGGGCTTATACCACAAATGCATAGAAATCCTGCTAGGGCTTATTTTTGGGGTAGGTCTTATTTTTGGGGAAACAGGGTACTACTAAACTCACATCTTGCTCTTTTACTGCAGACCAACATGGCCACCCATCTGACACTGTCTTTCTGGAAGGTATAATGGTGAAACCAATATGGGCACAATCTATATGACCTTGCTTGTACTGATCATACAGAATATGATCTAGCTGATTGCCTCTTATCTGGAGCCAAGGTTCACCCCCCTTCCTTTTTTTGGTTGAAGACTAGGGCATCCTTGTGTTAGACCCAAATAATTTGCGTAAAACAATACAAAAGAAGTCCATGCAAAAATGCAAGGAAAGGGAGAGTTGTCCAGTTTCATGCTTTGTAGTTGCTTGTGTGCCCCTCTCTGCAGCCCCTTGGGTTATTGCAAGGTCTCATCAGTGGTTGCTGATCCAGCACAAAGTACAACAACATCCTTCACTACCTGTTAGCCTTTAAGCAACATTTTTGCTTAGTGCCCAAAGCTTTTCACATACAGTATCACATTAATCCCTGCAAGGAACCAGAAAGACAGGCTAGTATAATTTATCTATAGCATTATGTAGTAGTTTAACTGTTGGAATTGGATCTGGGAAGCCCAGGTCCAAATCCCTGCTGTGCCACTGAATATTATTGAGTGACCTTGGGCTAGTCACTCTCTCAGGCTACCCTACCTCATGAGGTTATGAAGCAAAATATTAAAAATAATACTTTAATAATCCAAGTAGGTCCCACACAAGGTTTTCAGATGTTTTCAGGCCTTGAATAGCCTGACTCTGAAAACTCTGACCCCCACCTTTTTTCTGTTGTTCACCTAAAGGCTTGTGGTTTTGAAATTCCTCTAAAGGCCTTTTCCTCTGCAAAGCGTGATCTGTTTAGCTAACTGCTGTTATCTCTGTCTCACTTATGTCTGTGGGTAAGCTTCATAGATGCAAAGTATAGGCATTTGTAACTGCAAGCAAAAGAAAATGCACATCCAAGATGTTTCCTTTTGATAAGAAAGGTGTGGGTATATGGTTAAAACTTTCCACTGCTTGAGGCTTGTGACGTGTGATTAAAACTTGTATATAACTTTTGTGACTGCAAAGCTTGACTTTTTCAATAACACCTTGGTGTGTTAGCTAGACCAGGTACCTAATAAAGCTCTCCTCTTGAAGAAAGAATCTGTGTAGTCTCACATCTGGACAAAACTCTACTCTCCCCATGCTACAGTTATAGTAAGGGTAATATAGAGGAGGGAACACCAATGTATGCTGCCTCAAGCTCCTTGGAAGCAGGGCAGAATTTAAAATTACTAAATAAATAATAGTAAAATACATACCAAAGCAGAACAAGATGCTACAAATTACATTAAGCTACTGCAGAAAATGGCAGTCACCTGTATTGTTCTTCCCCAGGAAGTGTAAGAATGCCTAACACGACTTTTGTCAGCATGACACTGTGGGCTTCTCTGTTCCACAAGCTACAGACAATGAAAAGGGGTGTAGGAGATAACAACATAGACCCATCCCACAAAGCCACGGGAGAAGCAATTGGTAGAAGACAGAGGGCTATCAGGGTGAAGGCAAAACCTCCCTCCTTGCCCTATTTTGAGGTTCTTCCTGGGTTGAGACCCATAAAAAGGAAACTCTGGAGGGTGCTACAGCCTCAGCCTCTGCCCCAGCACTGGCAGGGCCTGACAGAATCTAAACTCAATCTGGACTTCTCACAGTGAATGCCCTTAACCACTATGCTAATTTAAACTATGTTATTTCCAAGTGAATGTGGCATTTCAGTCCATGCCTATGGCACCAGAGCAACAGTTTGGGATTCAATTCTTTGATAACAGAAAATACAGCCTCCTGGTGGTAAAATGTCAAGCGATACTTCCTTCAGAAATAGCTTTGCCATGTACTAACTATTCCCCTAAGAAAAGTAGGGCTTTTCATTTTCTTTCACGCTGACATTCATTCCTTTTTTCTCCCATATTAAGTTGCCATGCTGACAACTCACCCAAGCTCTTCTTGATATCTTCATTATAACTTCATAACCTAATGAAGCTGAACAGCACAGCTAGCCAACTGGGGGTGGGATCCTGGTTGATTGGGGGCACTGACCACCATCACTACCATCAGTTCTCAGGAGAGAGAGAGAGGAAGAAGAAGAAATTGGATTTATACCCCACCAATCACTACCCAAAGGAGTCTCAGAGCAGTTTACAATCTCCTATCCCTTCCCCTCCCCTGTGAAGTAGGTGGGGCTGAGAGAGCACTTTCGAGGACTGCCCTTGAGAGAACAGCTCTGAAAGAACTTATGATTGACCCAAGGTCACACCAGCAGCTGCATGCGAAGGAGGGCAAATAAAACCCAATTGTCCCAGATTACAGTCTGTGCTTATAACCACTACACCAAACTGGCTCCAAACTGTCGGTCCTCCCACCTCTGTTCAGTTTTCCCATTTCATTTCATTTTGTTTATTTAAATAATTTCCATATATTTTTCTTTTGCACATTTTTGGGGAAGGGAGGCAAAAGAGACCTATGTGCCTTAAAAATCCATACCAAGCATGTGAAGTTAGAAACCAACTGCTTTCTTCCAGTGAAAACTGCTGTGGGATGAATGAGTACAATTAAGATGGAGTAGTCTGGCTTGCTTACTCAGGCTTTTAGAGGTGGTCAGAGCTGTTGCCCACAAGGTTGCAAGTCAAGTGGTGGGAATTGGTGGCATAAGTGGACAACCTGTTTCCCAAGGAGAATATGCTGCTAGAAGCTGCCTACCTGGCCATAGAAAGGATGATGGGATATAGTACAGCAACAACCAGCTCAGCCACTCTGTGGTGGTGGTGGAAAGTGATGTCAAGTTGCAACCAACTTATGGTGACTCTGTAGGGTTTAGGAGGCAAGCAACAAGCCGTTGCTCCCCGGCACGATCAGATGCCGGGGAGGAAGAGACGAGTAGGCCGAACTGCGCATGCTCGAGCATGCGCAGTTCGGCTGGGGCCTGGGGATGCACCGGCGAAAAGACGCGCCGGCGATCCCACGCCCGCACTTGCCGCGGCCCATTCGATGCAACCACCCAGGTAGGTGGTTCTTTTTTGATGCGCTTTATGGGTGGTTGGGACGGATCTGGGACGGGCGCAGCACGATTCCCAGATGTTGCTGTGGGATCGAGCCCGTTTGCTGCGGCCCCGATCCGGCCCCTCGTGTGGACAGGGCCACTGTGTGTCATTATTGGCACAATTTCTTCAATGATCATCTCTTATTTCCTCCTTTTTGGGTGGGACTCATTAGTAAGCTGTGTTGTGTTGTGATCTGTGTGGGCCTCATATCATCATGGTGGCAAGTGACCACAAGGCAATAATGGTTGTCTTTATAAGAATGATCAATTTGAAGCCATGTTTTGTATTACTCAGTTCCTGCAGGATCTTTCTACACATGGCCTCTATGTACACAGGACCACTGTCCACAGAGAAGGAGCAGGTGTCAATGCATTGGCACCCTGCCTACAGACAGCTGCTGATATATGATCATGGGTCTATTCATGTACATTCCCTACCTGCTTGCTGCCAATGGATGAATGACTGCCAGTGCTCTTCTTTCCCCTACTGACACTAGAGGAAAAACGGGGGGTGAAAAATGGCACCGAATGCCACAATGTCACTTCCAGCTGCATAACTGCATAATTCTATGGTCTTTACCATAGAGTTTCAGGTGCATCTTAGAATATCCTGACACAGTGATGTCACTTCTGGTCGTACAGTAAAATCACTTCTGGTTCAGGTTAGTCCTATTCCAGCCAGTCTTCTGGAGATTACTAGTCGAGGCTGGCAACCCTACACATGAACCAGAAGTGATTTCACTGCAGTATTAAGGCTACTGAGGATGCCTCATGCACTGACATTTGCAGGGTTTTTGTTTGTCTGCTTATTCGTCTGTGTCTCTGCAGGTAGACTTCCATGAAAGCTGACTTGTTTCTTCCTGCATTTTCAGCTCTAGCTTTATGGCAGCTTTGCAGCAACTTGTAAGACTGAGTCAGCGGATACAGGTGGCTTTTGGTTTCACTCAGTTTGCAGAAATCCTCTGCAGTACCCAGAAGTATGCTAGACTGCAAACTAGGCTAGACATGCAAAAATATTTTTCCCCTTTTATGTATTGTAAATTTTCCCTAGATCTTATAAACAGTTTCTTTGGTTGATAAATATTTTTTTATAATGATGAAGCACAGGTCTCACAGCGCAATAACTGAATCTCTACTGCCTGAATCGCTGCATGTTTCCTCAGAAGTTAAGTCCTTCTTTGTTCAACAGAGCTAACTTCCAATTAAGTAGGCATAGGATTAAAGTCAGGAAGCAAACCTCAAGTCCAAAGAAAGGTCAGCAAGATCCACGACTCTGATTGAAAGGGTGTCAGATGAATTCTTGTGAAGGTCAACTAGATGGGTAATATTATCAGACTTGCATAAACAAACTGTGTGATGTAATCTAGAGGCACTGAGCAACCTGTATAGCAAACTGTCCAGCAGTGAGTGCAAATGGATGCTTTCAATCAAACCTGTAAGTGTAAATTAGTGATATGATTTGAAGAAGCACAAAGGAAGTCAGGTACTCAACAGCTGTTGGAAGCACTGAAACTCTCAATGCTTTTAAAAACAGCCCAGAGTGAAGCTACGAGATAATAGTTCATCAATTAAAATATTGCTTGCATCTTTAATGACTTTCAAAAAAAGAGTTGCTAAGATATAATCTTCTAAAATTATTATTTGGAAAAAATATGCATTTCTGTTCTTGTCTTTTGCACCTGATGTAATGATAGGTTTCATTGTTTAACTGTGATGTATTTTTCAATGTCTAATTTAAAACTCTGAGGCTGGAACTTCAGGTATAATTAAATAAGAGGCTGTCACCAAAAATTGCAATCATCATTGTATCTAATTCTGAACATGGTCTCAAGGTATAGACCAAAAAATCTAAACAGTGGGGCCTGATACAGAAAAGATAGATATTTCTACAAATCTGGGGGAACTCCAGGTGTGCAGAAAAAAATCTTAAATTAAGTAAAAATAATAGAGGATATAAAATGAAAAAGTTTAAAAATGCTTAGAGCACACAAGAATGCCTTATCAGATCCTGGCAACCATTTTGAATCACCTAGGCAATCACAGACATTACTGGTGTTGTCTGAAGTTGCATAGATAATTGAAAATGGGTACTGCATTTCACTGGGAATGGTGATGGGATAAGGAGGTGAGCTGGTGATGGGACAAGGAGTGAGCAACCAGGAAAGACAAGAAGGAAGATGGGTGGGAAGTGAAGTGAAACTAGAGGGAAGGAGGGAAGAAAAATTGAGTAAAATGGGGAGAAGAGAGCTAGAGGGAGTGAAGAAGGGGAAACAGAACAAAGTTAGAATCCAGTGGCACCTTTAAGACCAGGAAGTGGCAAACTAAAGTCAACTAAGAAAGGTAGGTGGGAGAGAAAAAGGAAGCCAAGAAAGAGAAGAAGCTGTGGGAGCTCCAAGGAGGAAGGAGAGAAAGTGGAGAGCATATGGGGAGGAGGTAGAGTTTCCAGGACCCTCCTGGCAACCACGGGGGATGGGGGGACATACCTGGAAAAAGAAAAGGGCCTGGGCCTGTTGTCAGTATCACACAGGAACTGACAACATCACACCAATGGTACCCTGGCAACGCTCTAGTATTTGGCCAAAAATCTATGGTAAAACCAGCTTCTACCACAGAGTTTTCCCCCAAATACCAAAGCGTCACCTAGACGTCACTGGTATGATGATGTCACTACCTGTGAAACACCAGCCAGAGTCCTGGGCCTTTCTCTTTCTCAAGGTAAGTCTCCCCACTGGCCAGCTGATTGGCAGGTGTTTGTAATTTTAATTGCTCTCTCTGCATATATATATTGTGTGTGTGATTTTTAAACTCCGTTTTTAATGTCCTTTTAGCTAAGGCAGGAGTAACAGCAAACACTATGGAGATACTGTATGTAGAGTTAACCAGATGCAAAGGAGGCTTGGGAGGAAGCAGAGTTTTGACAGTTCGTCATAAATAGATGAGTTAAAAATGAAAATCCTTCTTCTGCACAATTGGGCACGCTAAGCCTGAAGAGGGGATACATTGTATTTTGCAACTGTAAATTGAAGAAGAGCAATATCATGCATACGATGCTTGGTATCTTATCCTCCTGCTGAGCATCTCCCCCACAAGTACACACTTTGAATCTCTTTGTTCGCATTATTTGGTTGTTGACATTCTCCTAATGTTACCGTTCTAACATTTAAAATTGCTTCTTGGTCAGTCTTCAGTAAGAGTGAACAACTGCTAGTCTTCCCCTTCCCAAGACTTAAAAAAAGACTGAATATCTTCATTGCAGGGCGGACACAACCAGTTTCTTTAGAGTTTCATCATATCTTGTTGAATATCTACTTAGTCTGAGGGCCAAAGTAAATCAGACAAAGATCTGACAGTCTGTAAAAAATAAATTATTTGCAGATGTGGTACAGCAATGCAGATCATGAACACTCAAGAAGAACCTTTAACCCTTCAAGAATCATTTGGTTTTTTGACTCAAAACTGACCTCCGCATGCCGTGGTTGGTAGTTTGAACGGGAAAGCCTGTCTTTTTTCCCTGCATGTACATCTTGATTAGGAAACTGCATGTACATCTTGATTTGGGGGGAAAGACTTAAATAACTCCTCCCCAAAGAACCTCAATTTGAACTGATGCTGTGAATGAGGAATTTAGCATTTACACCCTGGGAAGGATCCATGATCTCTGTCACATCTGTTTGGCCCTGAAATGAAAATCTGTGTGATTATTTTTTCAATCGTTCAAAGTCAAGCTGAGAAACAAGGCTGCCCTATTTAGGTTCTAGTTCCTAAATGCGCTAACAGTAGCAACATTTTTTACCTAGAGAATTTTCAAGATTTTACTTTTTACCAAATCCTGCTGTTTATGTATCCATTTTCTCTTTGAAAAATAAAATGTAAATGGCAAACAGCTCGCCTTCTTTATGGTGAGAGAGCAAAGTGAAGGAAAACAAATTAGAAGCTAAATTTGAAATGGCATTATACTGCCAAGATGACTAAAAGATCTATAGATTCAGGTGGGTAGCCATGTTGGTCTGAAGCAGAAGAACAAAGTTTGAGAACAAAGTTACCCTTAAGACCAACAAAGTTTTATTTACACTTCTTCAGATACAGTGTACATGCACACAAAAGCTTATACACAGAAAAAAAGTTTGTTGGTCTTAAAGGTGCCACTGGAATTAAAAGATCTATAATTATTATACAGCAAATAACATTTGATTAGGCAGTTGATTAGGCAGTTGGTCCCCTTACTCGAGCGCAATGATCTGGCTTCAGTGATCCACGCTATGGTCACCTCGAGGTTAGACTACTGTAATGCTCTCTACATGGGGCTGCCCTTGGGGCAACTTCAGAAGCTGCAGCTGGTGCAAAATGCGGCAGCCAGGTTGTTGATGGGTCCCCCCAGGTGGGAGCACATCCAGCCTGTGCTGAAGTCATTGCACTGGCTTCCAATCGCATTCCGGATTCGCTTCAAGGTGCTGGTTTTGACCTTTAAAGCCCTAAATGGTCAGAGGCCTGCCTACCTGAGGGACCGCCTTTCCCCATACATTCCTCCAAGAGCACTGCGGTCTGGATCACAACACCGCCTGGCCTCCCCTGGGCCTAGGGAGGCCAGGTTGATGGTAACCAGGACCAGGGCATTCTCCCTGGTGGCGCCAACACTGTGGAACGAGCTCCCTAATGAAATTAGAGTGCTACGGGACCTCCAGCAGTTCCATAGAGTGATGAAAACTGAACTGTTTCACCAAGCATTTAAATAAGAACTGACTGCATCGGCTGGGTCACACTAGCACTTTACCATAGGACGCTGCCGTATTTATTTAGTTTTAATGTATTTATTGTATTGTATATCTGTAAGTGCTGGTTTTATATTGTATGTTGTTTTAAATTGTTGTAAGACACCCTGAGCCGCTTTGGCGGTGGGCGGGGTAAAAGTCCAAGTAAATAAATAAATAAATATTATACAGCAAATAACATTTCCTTGTTCAACCCAAAACAGCCCCGGTCTTGGGAAAGTGCTAAGTGTGGAGCATGATTGGACAGAAATCAATATCTGAAAACATGTACGTTACAGCACTGTCACAGTGGAGTAAAGTAGTTACTAGTGGGTGGATCTTGTTTCACACAAGCATTAAGCCTTAAAATGGAGAAGACAGGATGCTGGACTGGATGGACCACTGGTCTGATCCAGCAGGGCTCGACTTATGTTCCTATGAGTGAAGAGGTCAAATAAACATCTTGGGGGAATGTATTCTGTAAAGTTAGAGGAAGCACTGAGAAGGTCCTTCTTGCATATGGCAATCTTGCATCCACCTGAGATGGTATCTTGAGCAGGGCCCCACTGACAAATTCCAAAAGTGCAAGGGGGAGAGAGATACAAGCATACTGCAACAAAATCTTCATACTTGTTGTTAAGCATTTCAGAGAGCAACTGAAACCACTGCAATGTGTCGAAGAACACTGTACATTTTCCCCTTATTTATCTCTTCATGTAGCAATAAATCACATGCACTGAGCGTACAATTTAGTTCTCCAGCCTGCTACAATAGTCAGCTTTACGGAATGACATCCCAAGGCAGAATGCACTCAAAAGAGCACCCTCTGCACTCATAATTACAAAGACCACTCAGCTATGGCACAAGGGAAGATAGATGATAGAAGAGCTACTCTAAGGTTAAGATTAATGAGCGGACATATTGAAAAGGAGCCCTGCCAAAGGCATTTGTGAAAACTGAACATTCCCTTCGCCCTGTATATTTCACTGCCAAAAACGCCAAAGGCTTTTCTCACTTTGACCTTCGACAATTTTGGAAACTCAAAATGGGCACAGCATTTCCTCACAATCCACGGGCCTTGCTAGAGTCGCAGCTACAGTGTGGAATCAAGATGGATGACGGGAGAGAGAAATCAGTTCATTTGAGATGGGCAGTTTTTACTTCTCCGATGATTGATGGAAGCTATTTTTGTTATGTTAGTCATGATCACCCTTTATTATCATGCAAGCACTGCAGAAAGAAAAAAACAGCAATCATATTTCCTAGACCCTTCTTCCCCTTTGAACTGCTTCAGTACAACATTTTGTACAGATCCACTCTGGCGCCTTTTAAAAAACAAAAAATAACACATAGTTTTGTTCTTTTGACTAAGTACATGCATTAATACTGCTGACATTAATAACGAAAACTACCATGGGTCAAGCAACACAAAATAACCTGCAAGCTGCCTTCAGGTTGTTTCCGCTTAAGCTGTTATCATAGCTTGAGCAATATATGACATCGTCTTCCCCTTTACACACAGTCATCCCAGGAAGCACTAGTGAACCCATTAAGAGCTATTGACCAAGGAACACATGACTTCATTTTGATTCCGATGCCAGAAGAAGTTGGAAAACTGGGTTTCTGCATGCACTATGGAGAGGGGGGAAAACTGATGGGATATGTTATGCCAACTTCTCCAGGAAATTCCTGGAGACCCAATCCAAGTTATCTACCAAGGAAGTTTGGGTGTTTGTGGCTGTGCGTAAGTTCTATACCAGTCTATACAGAGGTCGGATGGCGAATGAGACGCTCGCTATATCCCAGGAAGTGAGACAACACGCTAGTCCTTAAATAAATGTTGTCTTTACTAAAGGTTTTTCATCAGGCATACAAAATCGGAATCATACAAATTCATACAAGCTCCTTAGTTACAATAGTTCATCAGAACAATTACAGCATAGAAAATAACAAAAGCATCAAAATGGGGAAGACACAATGGGGCACGGCTATACTCATCTGAGGTCCAGCTGAGGAAGAACTCTCCTCCTTGAAACGCTGGGCAGCCGAAATGCAGCAGCTTGTGAACTCCAAGGCACACAGGTCGGACCAGCCAAACCACGTGTGAGCTCTCTGGGTCGCGACTCCCGGAGAACTTAAGTAGTAGAGTCACTTGTAGCACCTTAGTGCACTGCTATGGGGAGGGTGGGTTAACCAGAGAGACAAAGGAGAGTTTCTCCTTAAATAAACTCTTTTTGGGGCATGTGCTATCCAGCCATAAACTATCAAACCCGTCCTCTAAACTATCACTACTGGATGAAGAGGGGGTGACGAGGGGATGACGAGGGGATGACGCTCTCCTGAGGGGTGGTGGCAATATGCAGATCCTACTCCTACATCAAAGGTGCCTTTTGGCAAGGTGTGAATCTTCCGTTCCCATGGACACCCTCTTGATTTGCAGATCTGGTTCCTGCTCCAAAGCCATAAACGCTATTGTCTTTAGATCTCCAAACCAGATTAAGGGAGTAGGGTCACTTGCTCTTTCCATTCCAAGAATGCCGGGGTTCGCTGGGGATTTTCCACAGCTCTCCAAGTGGGTGCAATGGCGCGGTGTCTTCTCCATCCCAAAGAGTCATGGGATACATTCCAGGGACGCACATGGTCCGTATGTGCAACGGCAGGCCCAGGCCAGCCTATTTCTAGGCAAGCATGAGATGCAGAACAAAGCAACACACAACATACAGCAATCCCTGAATACATATTGCATAGGTATTCATGTTAGAGACACACATAAGCAGCATCACCACTATACAGAAATACAAACATAAGCTCATATCGTTACAGATATGAAGTACTCTTTCATCTCACTCCAAGGCAAAGAATAGATAGGCCTACAGTTCCCATTGAGCCATAGGGCAATGGCCGCTAGTTTTCTAACAATTTGACATGTCTAGTTAAAATGGGACCCTCAACAACAATCCAGTTTTAGAGTAATTTGCATTATTTACACAGGCAGAGGAATTCTACTGTCACACAACTATTTTTAGCACATAGTAGACATAGCATTGATCTTCCTCCCACTCTGTATGTGTGCAGAGATTAGAGATTAAATTGAAAACATTTGTTAGAGCACACCCAGGCTCTCATTTCAGGGATCAGGAAGCATGTCATTTGAAGCTTGCAGCCCAGATGTGAAGTTTGGGCTCATATGGGTTTCCCATACTGATATACTTGGCTGACAGGCTGAAGTGCAGACTGTGCATTGTCTGGCTTCACATAAAATCAGCTATACCAGAGAAAAGGCACCTGTCCTTTCCAGAAGGTATCCTACATCTTTGATGGTTTTCTACAGTAGGAAAATGAGTCTGTGAGAAGCCATCTCTCAGTTTTTATCTGCCCTTTCACAATGTCCTTCCCTCCCTCATTTTATACTCATAAAATCCCTATGAGGTAGGTCATGCTGAAAGAGAAATAGGAGGAAAGGAAAGGAGGGGGAGAGAGTGTCTGCAAGCCAATGGCTGACAATGAGTTTCATGGATGACTGGGGATTTGAACTTCAGTTTCCCGGACCCTAGAGTTCATCTGGACGTTCTCTTAGGCTTCAGTAACCAGTGTTTAAGCACTGAAAACTGTCATCTTAAAGCACTAATTTCTTTTGGATAAATATGCTAGTGGGTAATATCTCTTGTTTCAGGGTTGTTGTTTTTTTTAAGAAATAGGTTTCAGGAGGAAAGTTGGCATGGTAGAACCCCATTTCATCAAAGCAGAATTAGTAATTGGAAGGGAGGCCACCAAGAAAGACTCTATGGAGGAAGGCAACGGCCAACCATCTCTGCTTCTACCTGAACCTGACAACTGGAGATGCCAGGGACTGAAACTAGGACCTTCTGCATGCTGAGCAGATGCTTTTCCACTGAGCCGCAGCCCCTCCCCTAAGTTTCAACAGTAATGCTGAGAAGCCCCAGTCCCCTCCTCCTGCTGAGACCCCTCAGATTTTATCCCCAGTTTCCTCTTAGTTGTTTTGAAGGGAACCCCCTTGAAAGCCTAAGTGCTGTGAAGATCCCAAGGACTGAGTCTAAACAGCACACTTGGTCAACTATCACGAAGGTAAATTCTATCACGGAGGCAAGGTGTCACTGGAATGTGTAAAGCATCTACATTCCCCCAGCTCCAAGGCATGCCTAACACAATCATATCCCTTGCTCTGAGGGATCCTTCATCAAGGCAATATGAACTATTTTCAGCTATAGACCTTTGGGCAGCTGTTTGGCTAATCCAACCCAGCCACTGATGAAGGCAGCCTAAACGTCCAATCCACCCAAGATGAGCCATGAGGAGAACATTTAAACCCATCATTCACACCCAGCTCCTCATCAACATGCTAAAACTGCCCAACGATTGCCCCACCTTGGAATGTCAGGTATTTCCCTACTAACCTTCCTGCTAGATTTTGACAGCAGTTACCTTCAAACTAAAAGGAGCTGCGGTGGCTCAAGTGGTTAAGACGCTGAACTGCAGGCTGTGGAAGGTCGGTAGTTCAGCAGTTCGAGACCCGAGTGTGCCGCATGACGGAGTGAGCTCCTGTCTCTAGTTCCAGCTCCTGCCAACCTAGCAGTTCGAAAGCAAGAAATTGCAAGTAGATAAATAGGTACCACTTCAGTGGGAAGGTAACAGCATTCCGTGCGCCTTGGTGTTTAGTCATGCCAGCCACATGACCACAGAAATGTCTTCAGACAGCGCTGGCTCTTCGGCTTTGAAACGGAGATGAGCACCGCAACCCTAGAGTTGGATTTGACTGGCTTTCGAGCAAGGGAACCTTTACCTTTACCTTCAAACTACTCCGTCAAATTCTGACCCTGGCAAAGTGGGGTCCCATGTCTATCTATGAAACCATTCCACATAAGAAAACCATCCTAAATTGTGTGCCAGGTTTTCCCACTACCTGGATACCCCTGAAACTGCTCTGCAGGTCCCTCTTCTCTCCTTGACACTCTGCTGCCTAGGACTTCTGCTGCACAGACTCCTCTCAATCCTCCACTTCTTATCCCCCTTGGAGCAGGTAGTATTGTCCATTCAAATGTCCTCCCTTCCCTCTCATTATTAGAGGGTGGCTCGTTTGTGGTCTTAAGGGTTCATTGCTTTGGTTTGCTCCTAGTGATGTGTGTTTGTTTGTTTGTAAATAAATCATTGTGTTGGTTGTTCTGTGTCCCTTATCTCTTGAGAATATTACTTGGGAATAAAACTTCTGTATACACAGATAAAAGATTGCTCACCCTTATGCAGACCCCTTTAACAGCTAATTCCCCTTCTCTGGGTCCAGTTCAGGTAATGATATTCAGACCTTAACTTCAAGATAAAGGCATCTGAAAACAAACAAAAGTGAAGCCAGGAAGTCAGAAGGCAAATGAAAGCAATCCAGTGCATTGCGGAGTTTTGTGCATGTGTGGCTACCTGTCCATCGAGGGTAGCTGGGGATTGTGTGTGGTACAGTGAGCTCTTGGCTTTCAGGGAATAAATGTGTACAGTTGAACTTAAGGTTGCTGACCTGGAATCGCTGAGCAAAGCAGAGAGTTATACAGAAAAGATTTTCAGGGACCTATGGTGGCAGCTCTTCTACGGTTAGTGAAAAGGATAGCCTTGAGGTAGGACAGTGCCAGGCAGAAAGCAAAAAAAGTATCCATTCGGCATGACCTATTCTTTTTTTATATAAATTTATTTTCCATATTTTCACCTTTACATTGTATTTATCCATACAATTATAGTTTCCTTATTTTATACATCTCTAGTAAATAACAAAGCATCGTTCATTCTTATACATTTTCCACAAAAACATTTTTCACGTTTTTCTTTTGTGTTTTAGCCAGTTATATACAATTTTCCATCTTTTCCAAAATATTTCTTCTGATTTATTATTCAGTAGTAAACTAAGTTTGTCCATTTCTGCTATATTGAGAATCTTCTGTTTAAGTTCTCTTGTAGATGGTATGGCTTTTGACTTCCACCTTCTAGCTACCAAGATTCTAGCTGTTGTTAATATATATATTATTATACGCTTGTGGTTTTTTACGTTATCCGGAATCATATTTAATAAATAAATCTCAGGGTTTAAGGGTAATTTTAGTTTAAATACCTCGAGGAAGATTTTTTTGATTTTTTTCCAATATTTTTTTTATTTTACCACACCTCCACCATATATGGAGGTATGTTTATAAAATTTTTGTTTTATAATATTCCAGGCTTTTATTAAGGCCTTCCTTACTATATTTGAGTGGAAGCAGGTATGTATTTTATCTTTACCATACCACATGTATGCGTGCCATCCCATTGGCAGATCCACTCCTTCTAGCGTTAAAGTTCTATCCTCTTTTAATTCTGCCCAATCTTTGATCCATACCATAGCTGCCGCCAAATAGTATAGTTGCCAGTTTGGTAGTGCAAACCCCCCTTTTTCTTTGCTATCCTGTAAATATTTACTTTTAATTCTTGACTTTTTGGATTGCCATATGAATTTACTTGTTGCAGTACTGAACAGAACAGAACAGAAACCTTTATTGGCATTACACAGATAACCAGAACAAAGGCAAAATTTAAGGGATAGTATTAAAACAACGACAACCAATATTCCCATTATCTTAAAATACAAAGCAATCCTAACTTGTTAACTTCTCTAGATCCTTAAAAAAATTGTAAGTTTTAAGTATTGGTAGGCATGACCTATTCTTCAAATGCAGAAGTAGGCAGCTGGAGATTTAATCCTTATACTGGACTAGATATACGAGTAGGGACTGGGGGTCTCAGATAGGGCTGCCAAAACAGAGACCAGAAATTACTAGATATTTGGGGCTGGAGCCTGGAGAGGGTGGGGTTTGGGGGAAGGAAGGGACCTCATTGGGATGTAACACCAGAGAATTTGCCCTTCAAATCAGCCATTTTATCCAGCCGGACTGATCTCTGTCATCTGGAGATCAGTTATAATTCTGGGAACCGATCTATGGAGAGCCATTTTAACTCCAGGAGATCGCCAGGCACCACCAGGAGGTTGAAACCAAAAATGAGAGATCACGGGAGGAAGTGAAAGTGTGAGTGATAATAGAAGAGAATTTTCTACAGAATTACTACAGTAAATGATTTTGCTACATATCTTTATTGACTCTTCGTTATTTTTGTCATGGATGTTGTTGGATTTCCACCACCAGGAGGTTGGCAACCCTAGTCTCACTGGCTCATGGAGGAGGAAAGGTCTTAGCCAAGACAGAAAACTAAATGTCAGAAAGATTTTGACTGTTTCTCTGGCATCTAGTTTTCTAAGTTCAAAGAGAGTTGGATGTGGTTGCAGTTGTTTGACCCATGGTGAAGCGTTGAGTCACGTTGGTCATTGCACTGGTACAGCTTATGCACAAGTTTACCACCTCACTGAGAACTCAGCCAAGGTCTTCAATTATGATGTAACAAATATGTGTATGGAACCAGAAATGCTCCCCTTTAAAATATCAGTGAATACCTTCAGCTGTTTCCAACATTTTTTGTAGCAATGCTGACATTTTCGTTGGCCTGATTACATTTTTGTTTGGCGGAAGGAAGACCTGAAAGATTTATTTGACCAGTGCAGTGATACACACAGGAAAATTTCAGCAGAATGGGATGCCCGTGACCTTGAAGTCTGTTGCAGCACTAAGAATGATAAACAGAGCATAGCTATGTGGGAGAAGGGGGGGGAGAGATAATGTGCAAATTGTTCTTGGTAATCTTCTGAAAGTGTATGTTTTACTGAAAATCAAGCCGTCCAAGCAGCCCCATGAGGCCTGGGAGGGGGGTTGTTATGGAACTTCTTACAACCCTCGCTGAAAAGGGAGATGGCCAGGCCAATGGAGATACTGGAATGCTGGTGGAAGGGCGGAGCCCATTCTGACTGCCAGTACCATCAAAACACAGCCACAGGAACAAAGGAGGAGGCCAATGGACAGAAGAGGCAGCAGGGAAGCCTCAGGAGGAAGGTGAGGGTAGCGCTGGCCAGCTGAGAGTGCATGCTGAGTCACCAAGTGCAGTTGGGCCCATGAAGCAGCCACCAGAGGACTTGGACCGGGCTGAGGTAGGAGGCTCTAGAAGTTGCCAAAGTGGCATCTCCAACCCCAATGAGTCAGCAGACTGGCAGAAGAGCAGCCCAGGTAGCACTGATGACAGGCAAAAGATAGGGGAAGGGCCTCCAGATCATGGCACAGAGGAGACAGAGCAGAGAAGGGGCCTGTGGCCTGGACGTGGCCCTGGGGCAAAGGGTTCTACTGTCAGGACTGGGTGTCATTGGGATGGAGAAGGCACAGAGCTGAGCACCATGGAAAACAAGAATGACACCTGAGCAGCAGCATCTCACAGGCCAAGGTGGAAGCCCAAGGGACCTGGCTATACTAGAGTTAAGTAACCATGAGCCATGGCCTGGGGCACTTTCCCGGGTGTGTCTGCAAGGCATTTCCACAGCCCATGGACATCCATTCTCAGAGTAATCTGGTAATGTCTGTATAGAGGAACTATGTGAAGAAGCTAAAAAACCTGATCCCTACTTAGGTAAACATTACAGTCTCCAGGAAGGCCTATCCTGTCATGTTGTAGTATGAATGGAAATATAAAGATTTTTTTATATAGGTTTTTTTCTTCTTGATTGTTCATATTCATATTTCTCTGGTTTTTATAGATTTATTCTTTAAGTAATATTTTATTAGGATGTTAGAAAGGCCTGTTATATAGAAGGCTTTCCTCTTGTAGGTTAGCAGACAACATAATAGGTACAAAGTTCATGATTCTGTAGTTCTTAGGGCAAACCTTTCAATGTCTGGGTCAGATATGATTTTAGTCTGATATGAAGAATCCTTGCCCATTATCATTTGGGTTAGGTTAAGTAAACACTTAGTTTGACGTAGATATATGTTTCTTTATATCTGGCCAGACAGAGGATTATTACTCAAATTACCACTGTCTTTTGTAACCAATTATGCTGTTTGAATATTGTTTTCTTGATGCTGTCAGTCCATGTATAAAATATCATGTATTTCCTGAATATGTTCAGAATATGCTCAAGAAGAAGATGAAGAAGAAAAAGAAGAAAGTTGTCAATTTTTGGTTAACTATTTGATCTAATTGTTTTCCTATTAATTGAGGCATTTTTCCTGAATATGCTGAGAAGAAAGCAGTCAGTTTTGATGGGTCCTTTGGCCTAACTGTTTTCCGTATTTCATTACAATAAAATACAAGAACTTCCTCCTCATTTGACTTCATTTTTGACATGGAATCTAATATGTACAACAATGTGAAAGAACCATATTCTCACAGTTCCTGCAAACATAGCTTCTTGGGATGTCTGTAAATTCAGCAGCATGCATACACATTGCAACAATAAATTGTCTTCACATGGATGAATTGAACAAAGATGACAGTTGGGACCAGCCAAAGAGGTCACCTGAGATTTTTCCAGAACTATCAACTAAACCCATTTACTTTGTAGACCATTATGTAAAACATTCTTATGGGCTGGAGTGAGACTGCACCTTAAGATTTAGGTAGAGGCTGAGGCTCAGTGATAGAGGATTTGTTTTGTATGCAGAAGGTGCATAGTGTCCTCAGTTTAAAGATCTTAAGAAGCAGGTATTAGGAAATACCTTTCTCAGCCTGATGCCCTGGTGAGATGCCATCAGTCCAAGAAAGACAATATTGAGTCAAATCGACTAATGGTCCGAAGGCAGTTTCATGTATACATATTAAGTTTTCTTTCTTATTCTTTTCCATTTCTGCCCCATTAGTCCAACAATAACTAGCCACATTTTCTCCCTCAGTGAAATTGAATTTCCATTTCCCTCATGTTAGCTACACTGTCTCTTAGTATCCCATGGCTTATCCTTTCTGTACATAAGTTAGAATTTTTGAGAACATTCCGTCTTGCCCAATGTCTATGGAGGCTCACAAAGACAGTCAGATGACAGATTTTTGTCCTTTACATGTATAAGGGGAAACTTACATTTTGTTCTTGTTGATAGGTTTTTAAGGAAGCTTACTTTGTATTCAGCTGTAGGGATGTCTTTCATTAAATGGCAGCCAAATTATACATATGAATAAATTACAAATGCAGTAATTTAGCGTCTTTGGAAAATCCTCTTGTTATTATTGCTGAAATGTTGAGTATCTTCATATAATGTAATCACAAAATGCCCTCAAAAATATAAACAAACCTAATTTCTTTCCATCCAATTAAATATGTCTGGCATGATCTGTTCCTTTGAAAAAGAAGCATATTCATCTGGGCAATTGCCTAGCAAACTAATTATAGCTGCCATAGTCATCCAAAATAGCACCTCTCTAATAGTCCCAGGAACAAAACATTCCTTGTGTATGTAACTTATTTCAGGATCTGTAAGTTTTGATGACAACCTATCTGTCTCCTCCCTGTAACCTCTAAACATATTGTAATCATGCAGCAGTATTTTCCCATGGAACTTGGGTTTGGATCAGCCTCAAAGTACTTTCCACATGTTCTAAAGTGCAATCTTAAACAGAGTTGCACCATTCTAAGCTGACTTCATTGATTTATAGACAGAACAGAATCCAGTGGTAAGTTGTGGGAGAATGGCTGAATTTCTTGATTTTTCAGTAAATCTCTTCCAGATATACTCAGGATCAGACATAGGCACTGAACAGTAAATGGGGAAGGAAGTCAACTAAAGTGACTGGACTTATAACTGATTCACATCTAAACAACTGAGTGAAACCAATAAGTGTTTGAACATATGTGTCATCTTGCCACACATCAGAGAGATGGAACTAGGGTCCCCAACTCCCCCGGTAGGGCGGAAATCCCCCGCCCCGGAGGCTCTGTTCCCCAACACCGGGGAATCGGGGCCCGGGGGAAACCCCTCCCCAGCGTGCGCGTCACCGGAAGTGACGTCGCACGCTGGGGGCGGGGCCACGCCATTTGAGCGGAAAACAAAGAGTTTTCCCCTCAAATGGCAGCCATTTGAGGGAAAAACTCTTTGTTTTCCCCTCAAATGGCATGGCCCCGCCCAGCGTGTGACGTCACTTCCGGTGATGCTCCGGCGGCGCGCGTGCGCTTTGCGCGCGCGCACATTCACAACCAGCTCCCGGAGCAGCAGGACACTCCCCCGCCGGTAGGTTTTTTAAATTTGGCAACCCTAGATGGAACTGGTTAAGGGTCCCTCTTGGGAGGGTTAATCAAGGACTATGTACACATTATCCCTGGTCTGCATAGCCTATGCTAGCCTGATCTTCTCAGATCTCAGAAGCTAAGCAAGGTTGGCCCTGCCTAGTATTTGGATGGGAGACCATCAACGAATACCAAGGTCGTGACATGGAGTCAGGCAATGGAAAACCACCTCTGAACGTCTCTTGCCTTCAAAACCCCACAGGGTTGTCCTAAGTCAGCTGTGACTTGACAGCACTTTCCACTGTACACATACATGTACACATGTATGTACACATACAGTAATGTATGCCATCTAGGCCTGGCATAATTTGTCCATCACTCATAGCACCTTCTCTCTCATCAGCTCAATCCTACTCAGGTCTTTCAACACCCCTTCTGAAATCGGCAGTTCTGGAGTAGGCAAGCACCTCCCATCTTCCACAGTGAAGACAAAAGCAAAAAATGCATTCAGCTTCTCTGCCATTTCCCTATCATCCATTAGTAATCCTTTTACCCCTAGCTCATCCAATGGCCCCACTGCAGGCCCATAGCCATGAGGGCGCCCACAAGGGCAATGCCCCCCAGAATGGCACCTGCCTCCTCAGCCGTGCATTTTTTGTCCCCCCCCCCTTTGATTCCCAGCGAGGCACTAGCCAAGCTGGAGCCTCATGAGCATGAGGGAAATGCAGGCAAGGTGGGCTGGATGTGGGTACGGGTGCAGCCACCACAAAGGGACAAAGCCTGGCTGGGGTTGTGTGTGCCACAGCCAGAGCGAGGGCATGAGCACCCTGGAGAGGACACCACTGCCACAATGGAGTCCTTCTTCACCAAGGTGAGCGGGAAAGGGGGGCCCAAGCTGGCATTCTTCAGGAGTCAGTCCCCGGCAAAGGGCAAGGCACTTGTTCTGCTACTTCAGACTAACACAGCTACCACCTTGAATCTATCAAAATGGCTTATCGTTTAACCTTAGAATCATAGAATCTTAGAGTTGGAAGGGACCTCCGGGATCATCTAGTCCAATCCCCTTCTTTGTAAAATGATCCCTCATAGTGTCTTTGCACTGCATCATAGCTCATTCATAATAAAATAATTAAATAATGATGTGTTTACCACTACTGTACTCATTCCCCCTGGCTACAGGCCTGCCACTGCCTCCCTGACTGGTTTTCTGCCACTAATGTATTTGAAGAAATTTTTATTGTCTGTCTTTACGTTTTTTGCAATATGGTCCTCATAGTCCCTTTTTGCCTGTCTGATCATCGACTTGCATTTTATTTGCCAATGCCTGTGCTCCCTTTTATTTACCTCACTCGGACTAGCCTTCCACCCCTTAAAAGAATTTTTCTTACATTTTACTGCTTTCATTACTTTGTTAACCATGCAGGCCTTTTAAATACCTATTTGTTCCTTTACCTGTGGTACACATTTTATCTGAACTTCTAGGATTGTAGTTTTAGTGTCCAAGCTTCCTGAAGGGATTTGATCCTCTTTACCTTTCTTTTTGGTTTCTTCTTCACAATTCCCCCTCATTTGAAAGAAGTTACCCCTTCTAAAATTAAATGTGATTATGTTGGTCTTTTGGGACAATTCTCTATTTTCATAAATGTTGAACTTAATAA
Source organism: Gekko japonicus (assembly GCF_001447785.1). Classification (NCBI taxonomy): domain Eukaryota; kingdom Metazoa; phylum Chordata; class Lepidosauria; order Squamata; family Gekkonidae; genus Gekko; species Gekko japonicus. The sequence goes on along the minus strand of NW_015163604.1, from coordinate 2,253,997 downwards.
CATTGTGGTCACTGTCCCCAACCGGTGCTATCACATTTACATTTCTCACCAGGTCTGGAGCATTACTTAGGACCAAGTTCAGGATCACCTCCCCACGGTAGGTTCTGTGACCATCTTCTCCAGGGCACAGTCATTGAGAGTATCTAGAAAGCCAGTCTTTTTCTCCTGACTTGAACACATATTGACCCAATCAATGTGTGGGAAACTAAATCACCTATTATGACACAGTTATTTTGTCTAGCTGCTTTCCTTAATTATTTTGAGGTTTTTAAATCACCCTCTAACCTTTGATCTGGTGGATAATAATGAACTCCCAGAGTTAAGCTTCCTTTTGGGCACATTATTTCCACCCTTTGAGTTTCTATAAGTGAATCTATTTCTCTTACACCCTCTGTCTTGCTGGACTGTATACCCTCTCTGACTTACAGAGCCACTCCATCTTCAGCCCTTCCCTCCCTATCCTTTTGATAGAATTTATATCCAGGAATCACTGTATCCCACTGATTATCCTCATCCCACCAAGTTTCTGAAATGCCCACAATGTCTATGCTCTCCTCTGACACTAAGCATTCCAGTTCTACCATTTTACCTCTGACACTTCTAGCATTTGTATATAAACACCTATAATTTCCCAGACAGGTTAGGCCTGCGACCTTCCTCCTGTGACCTCAAAACCTTGTCAGGCAATCAATATTGTTTGTCACCCTCTCAGTGGCCAGCACTAATCCACTTCCCTCTAGAACAGTAACAACTACCTTTTCATCTCTTCGAGATGAGCCATCCTGAACCAGAGACATTTCCTCTCCTGTTGGCTTTCCCCCGAGGTTTAGTTTGCCCAGGACAATTTATGGAATCATCCCTTGCTGAATATTATTGAGAAGAAGGAGTGAAAATCTCTTGAGAATGGTTTAAGTCTTGGAAATCCTGCAGTTTCTGTAATTGGCTTAGGCTATGGATGAGCTACCTTCTGACTCTGATCCTCTGAATCTTGGGCACTCTGCAATATTATATATGAAAAAGAAGGACTTTTCTCATTGTCATGGAAAATAAAGTTGTGTGATAAAGTCATTCTGGGTGATAAAGTTTTGAACAAAAGGTACGAAGCACTTTTTCTTTCGTGCAGGGTACTGTCAAAGCTGAGCCACTTAGACTGAAGTCACATCACATCTTTTTGAATTTCTTGCCCTATTGATTGTGCCACTGGGCTTCATTATCATTATCTATCTTTTAGTCAGATTTAAGTACCCTCCTGTGGTGAATGATCCTTTCTCAACTCAATACACGCCAGGGAAAAATCTACTGTAAAACAGAAATTCTGTTGGATCTGGAGCCATCAATTGATCTTGAGATGACCATGTGTTTTTTTTTTTTACTAGCATTTTGAAAAAGAAGAATTACTTTTCCTAGTTCAGGTATTCCAACTTAAATAAAGGAGCACAGTCAGTGAAAAGAGCAGGTCAAAATACTTGAACCTAATACCACTAATTGTTGCAAAGTATCCTACAGATTGAGGTGTTGTTTTTTTCTCTTTTGTTCATTATTAAGGGATTTATATCCTGACCTTCCTGTGGTCAGAGCAACTTGCAACAGATATGGAATAAAAATCAAAGAGTTCAATAATTAAAACCACAAAAATGTCAAATTATGTGCTTCATTCCTAGTGAATGCACTGAGAGATTTTGATGATGCAACATTAAAGTATGTAGTTTAGCCAGTTTGGTGTAGTGGTTAAGTGTGCGGACTCTAATCTGGGAGAACCGGGTTTGATTCCCCACTCCTCCACTTGCACCTGCTGATGTGACCTTGGGTCAGTCAAAAGCTCTGGCACAGCTGTCCTTGAAAAAGAGCAGTTAGTGTCAGAGTTCTCTCAGCCCCACCCACCTCACAGGGTGTCTGTTGTGGGGAGGGGAAGGGAAAGGAGTTTGTAAGCCACTCTGAGACACCTTTGGGTAGTGAAGGGCGGGGTATAAATCCAATCTCTTCTTCTTCTTCTCTTCTAGTTGTAATATATGGTAGGCCCAATGAATCCTGAGGTGGAGGACACAACCCAAGTGCCAGCTCTGCCTTTGAGCCATTGTGTTACCTGGTACAAATCATGACCTCACTTTCCTATCCACAGAATAAGAATAATGATGCCTCTTACCACATACATTGTGGTTAGGGTTGCCAAGTCCATCTTCCGCCCCCAGCGGGTGACTTTGGGTTTTCCTGGAGGGGGTGTGACATCACCAACATGATGACATCACGTTGGGGACATCCGCCCCCCACCCCCCCACCTGCACGCCCGATCTCCAGAAACGCCAGTTTCCTGCACTTAAAGGAGCCAGCATTTCCCCTTTAAGAGCAAAGAGCCAGCGTTTCCCTTTTAAGTGCACGGAGCTGGCATTTCCTTGCAAGCCTGATCTCAAGCGGAGATCGGGCTTCGGAGGAAACGTGGGTTCCATGAGCTTAAAGGCAGCCACCCCTCTCTCTCAAGAGAGAAGGGAGAGGGGTGGCTGTGGGTGTTGGGGGTGGGGCTTCCCCCACCGGCCATTTGGCTGGCGGCGGGTAGAACCCCCCCAAAAAAGGGGACCCCTGGCAAACCGGGGGGGGGGGTTGGCAACCCTAACTGTGGTATATATTTTCAAATCCAAAGACTTTTTGTGCACTTAAAGTATCTGTCCATTCTCTTTCCCAGTTTCCCTTTCCCTCTTGGACTCCTTTCTTGGGCCTTCATCTCTTTCCCAACATCTCTAGTACTACTCCTTGTTTGAAGCCTGTTCCCCTAAGCCTCTTGTTCTGCTTCCCTGCCCCCCAAGCCAAGGGGTTTCTACCCTTTCTTCCCAGTGGCCCTCTGCTTGTTCAACCACTCAGCGATAAAAGCTGTTCAGCCAATAGCAGCCAGACACCTTCTTCCTGGCCTGTCCCTCAGAAATATTAGGACAACTGGGCCAAATATTTCCATGGGCTTCATTGTGACTGACAATTTACACTGCAATCATAAACAGTTATTCACACACACAGCAATTCCTTTATTGGCATTTCACAAAAATAAAAACATAGTATCTGGGAAATAAAATTCAGATGCTACATAAAATACAATTTCTGTTAAAAGATACCCTGCGTTGAGCGTTAGCAGAATTTTACTACATATAGAAGCAGCAGCCAGTAAAAACTTTGCCACAAGTTCAACTATGTTTTCCTCTGTGCTATTTAAAAGAAATAATAGTTTATTCAGCCTAGAAAAGTCTGAAACACTACCCAAGATTGGTGATAAAATACATTGCCTGATACCAGAATAATAACAACATTCACACAATACATGGTACACTTAAACAGTTATTCTAAATCTATTGTAGTCAGTGGGCTTAGTTAGAAGCATGGACTCTAATCTGGGAGAACCAGGTTTGATTCCCCACTCCTCTACATGCAGCTGCTGGTGTGACCCTGGGTCAGTTACAAGTTGTTTCAGAGCTCTTCTCTCAGGAGCAGTTATTGAAAGAGCTCTCTCAAGCCCACCTACCTCACAGGGTGTCTGTTGTAGAGAGAGGAAGGGAAAGGAGATTGTAAACACTTTGAGACTCCTTCTGGTAGTGAAGTGTGGGGTATAAATCCAAAATCTCTCTCTCTTATTACAATAAACTACATTTCACTTTAAGTTTGGCAACACATACCACGTTTTCCCCCCCTTTCTTTACCTTGACCATAAGGGTAGCTTGAGCCATGTTGGTGTAGCTACCAAAACAGACCACAGCAGAATGAGACTTTAATATCATGTTCATTGCATGAGCTCTGGAAAACTATACGGAACTCCAGGAAGCTATGAAAAAGAAGAGAACCAAATAAGGAATGCCTCACCCATATACGACAGGTGCCTGGTTCTATGAGGTAATTTTCAAGCATTTGCCATCAGGGCCGGCCCGAGGAGTTTCAGTGCTCTAGGCGTGGCTAGCCAGGCAAGGAGGACCCCGCCTGCCTTTCGGGGAAGGCCCCCACCACCACAACCCCGGCTTATTTGGTTAAAAAACAATACACAAGAATTTTTTTATATTTAAAAAGGATGGTCTCATTTGTGCTTCCGAACTGAGGCGTCCCAAAGGAGAGAAGAAGCGGCGCTGCCTTTGAGCACGGGCAGGGGAGGGGGGGGGGGGGCCTTCAGTGGAACCCGGGGATCCATCCAAGCAGCCCAGGGAGAGAACCCGATGGGCCCTGGCCCCAAAAGGTGCCTTTGCCCTGGAAGCTGCCCGGCCTCTGGTTACCTCGCCTGGGCACCAACCGACTGGAGGCTGGTGCTTGCCTCTGGTGGCCCCCGGGGCTGGAGCTCCGAATGCCGGCGAGGTGAGGGGCTGGTGTCCTGGGGGGACTCGACTAGGCAGAACTCTCTGGCCCGTGGAGCAGGGAAGAGAAGAGACCGGCAGGCAGGATCCGCCCAGCCCAGCGCGCCTTCCTTGGCAATGTGATCCTCTGGGCCATCTCTGAGAGGGCGCCATGATAGCGCAAAGCCCCGCCTGGCCTGGAGGCCTCCCCACACCCGGCCCTTCCTCTCTCGCCCGGTGCTGCTGACAGACAAGCTGCAATGGCCAGTCAGACCCCAGCCACTGCTCCAGGCCACAAGGGCAAGGTTCACTCCCTACCGGTCACCTGCGAATTCTTCTGCGCCAGGACATCCAGAGCTGAGAAGCAGGTTTAGACCCAGGGTTGAGTGAAGATTTGAATCCAGATCTCTCCAGTCCCACAGTAACTGCGGGAATGAGCAAAAATGATAAAAAGATCCCCTCCAAATATAATGCCTAGTTCAAAAATCAGCAAATGAGGAAGTAAAAGTGGTTATAGACTGGACCACTTGCGGCTTTGGGTGGGGAAAATCACACAATTGAATTCACCATTTATTTATTTAATTTTATATATAAAGGTCTCTGTGCATAGAATGTTAGGTTACTATGAGAAGAATACTACTATCCTAGTATTCTTCACTATGTTGGTTTTTTTCACTATGTTAGAGAGCCAATTTGGTATAGTGGTTAGGAGTGCAGACACTAATCTGGTAGAACCGGGTTTGATTCCCCATTTCCCCACTGCTGGTGTGACCTTGGGTCAGTCACAAGTACTTTCAGAGCTGTTCTCTCAAGAGCAGTCCCCGAAAGAGCTCTCTTAGCCCTACCTACCTCACAGGTTGTCTATTGTGGGGAGGGGAAGGGAAAGGACATTGTAAGCCTCTCTGAGACTCCTTTGGGTAGTGTAATCCAATTTCTTCTTCTTCTTCTTCTTTTTCTTCTTTGTACAGGGAATGCTTTTCCTGGGCAAGCATTCTGCCATGAAATCTCCACCCACCCACAATCTTAAGTGGTGCACTCCAGGAAAACTGTACTACCTCATTTATTGTTTGGTTGAAGTAGGACAACACAAGACTTCTGGTTGAGGTTGTAGCAAGTGTTTTGGTATTGTCTGTTTGACACATGCAGTTCCTTCAAATGATGAGGTTTTGAGGTTTATGGAGATGGTGCACATTCTTACTCAGCTTATGGTTCAAAAGGAAATACTGTATACGTAGTGATGCTGTTGGGTTATGCAAATTAAATATTAAATGCTAGAGAAGTCAATGTTATGTTACTGGCTTGATGGATAGAAATGTGTTTAGGGTTGACAGGCAATCTGAACATTACTATTACCGTAAATCTCATTTCCTCCCAGAGAGTTTTTTGCTCTTGGAGAATGAGGCGATCTTTAATATCCTGATCAAACAACAGAAATTGGCTGCCATCTTCTGACACTCTGGCAATAATGTACGGTAATTTTGTTAAAGTAATTGTCCTGGTTCTATTGTAGAGAAATCCTTTTGCCATTTTTTCCAATGGAAAAAAAATGAGACATTATTTAAGAGATGGAATATGACTAGTAATGGCCTCAGAAAATTACAGTACAGAATCATTTAGCACCTGCTACACTCTCTGAAGTTTTCGTACCGCAAAGTCCCACTGAAGGTTCAGCCTGCCATGCAGGACGGACGGTGACATTGAAATTTTGAGACAGCAAAGGTGAATTGATTCATTCTGCGCCATCTTTTCATTTCATTACATTTGTACAGTGAAGATGCTCAGTATATTCCACTGTAAATTGGCATGTTATGCTATTTTGGCTCGTGTTAGAAATGTATGAACACCCTAAAAATAATTGGACTCTGCGCTGAAAAAAAATATGTTTATGCTCACGAAGGGGCAAGCATCTCATGCCAGGTCCTGGTTTCTGTTCTGCAATTCTACTTTTTGGTTCAGTTCTTAATTAACCTTGGAAACAGGGACAGAGAATTTCCTGTGATTCCACATCCTTTATGAGTTTCTCTGGGTGACTCTCCAAGGTCAGGGCAGAACAACTCATTACAGATGAGAGAGTGATGCTGCCAATCATGGCACCTCAGCGCTGAATTATTTTCTTTTCCCTGTAACCTGAAGCAGCATTTACCCAGGATGTGTCATCAACATGTCACATCAGCATCAATGTAGTTTGTGTTTGCCATGCCAGCCAGTGGACTAAAAATGTACGATGCCTTCCTTACATACTTCTGAGATCCAATGAAGTCCCATTGGTGTCAATGGGCTTGGAAGGGTGTGACACAGTTTAGGATGGCCCTGTAATTTATTAGGCTTACACTGGAGTAACACTGCACAGGACTGAACTGAGTTGCTACACATTATGGAAAGGGAGTTAAGAAGCTCAACACGGGGTGACACAGTTTGCATGTCAAGGATGCACTTGAACAAAAGCAGATTTCTGCTCATACACACACACACATTTAGGGAATCACTTGAACAAAAGCAGATTTCTGCTCATACACACACACACATTTAGGGAATCAGTGATTACTAGAATTTCCACTTTAATATGATCCATTTGAGAGCCAGTTTGGTGTAGTGGTTAAGTGCGCAGACTCTAATCTGGGAGAACCGGGTTTGATTCCCCACTCCTCCACTTGCATCTGCTGATGTGACCTTGGGTCAGTCACAAGCTCTGGCACAGCTGTCCTTGAAAAAGAGCAGTTTGTGTCAGAGTTCTCTCAGCCCCACCCACCTCACAGGGTGTCTGTTGTGGGGAGAGGAAGGGAAAGGAGTTTGTCAGCCGCTCTGAGACTCCAAGTGAAGGGCAGGGTATAAATCCAATCTCCTCCTCCTCCTCCTCCTCCACCTCCTCCTTCTTCTTCTTCTTCTTCTTCTTCTTCTTCTTCTTCTTCTTCTTCTTCTTCTTCTTCTTCTTCTTGTAGCAAAGGTGATATTCATAGCTTTCTAAGCCCACTTGGAGTCCTTGTAGGGTTGCCAACATCCAGGTAAGGCCTGGAGACTTCCTGGCATTGCAACTGATTTCAAAATAACAGAGACTGATTTGTCTCGGTAAAACGTCGGGTTTAGAGGGTGGACTGTACGGCATCACGCCCCACTAAGGTCCGTCCCCAGGCTTCACCCTCCAAATTTCCAGAAATTTCCCAACCCAGAATTGGCAACCCTAAATCCTTGGTCTGGATCCAGCAACACACAAGCCAAGACATAAATAGACTTAGTACAGTTCTAGATGAGTAGCCATATTGGTCTGAAGCAGTAGAACAAAGTTGGAGTCCAGTGGCATCAACAAAGTGGTCTTAAAGGTGCCACTGGACTCAAACTTTGTTGTAGTACAGTTCTGTTTGTTCAAGTTCTGTAACAGCTACACCTTTTCCTGGGCATATTACAGTGTCCAGAAGTTAGTTGCACAGTATCTTGTGGAAGTATAAAAGCAACTTATGGTGATACGATAGGGTTGACTTAAGGCAAAAGGCTACTGCATTCTTTTCTTGCCTTTTGTGCTGGATCTAACTCCTAGATTAAAACACTGCGTACAGTTTCAAACATCACAACTCAAGAAGGATATTGATGAGTGAGGAAGGATTCAAACAGGAGCTTCAAAACAAGATAAAAGATCTTGGAGACAAACGATACGTAGATAGGCTAAAGGAAGGAACTGTGAACACTTAGCCTAGAGAAAAGATGCTGAAAGTTTTAAAATATTCAAAAGGCTCTCAGAAGAAAGGAAAGGCACGATTATTCATCCTTTATCCTGAGGACAAAGCAAGAAGGGATGGCACTAAGCTACGGGGAAACAGTTTACATTAAGCACTTCGAAGAATTTCCTGATTATAAAGCAGTTCAGCAAAGAGTGACCTGGAACGGCTTTGGAAGCCCCTGGAAGGTTCTCAGGAAATGTGTGGACAGACACCCATTGAGGATTCTTTAGGCCAAAATGTCATGAGAAATACCTACTGCCATCTGAAGCAAAGGGTGTGCATAGAACCCATGGGTGTTGCAATGGATTGTCACTGGCATGTACATGCACTTTTTTCTTCAAGCCCTTGTGAATCCCCTCTTTGTATTAGGGCATGTGATGGGTATGAACTATGTAATCCATGGTTCCAAGTCATACAGATTTCTTTATGATATACAGACCAATGGGTTGGATCCAGCCAGCTTTTTCTTTCAGTCCTGCCTAATTCCTTTCTTTACGACAGCCCCCATCTCACATGTTTTTGTCTACTCAGGTCCCATAATTTAAAGTTGAAAGATACGTGAGTGGGAGTTTTGAAGCAGAGACATAACAGAGCTCACAGCTTATCTAATCTCTGTCCCATGCCATGAAATGTTGGCGCAAGGGCCCCTGCTGCCTCTTTGTCTTCAGCATTACTGCACAATACTTCAGTGAGCAACACTTCAGGGGCAATTGTCTTGCTTTCTAGAAGAGGGGGAAATTTTCTGGCTTTCTGGAAGAGGGGGAAATTGATCTAGTTTATATGACCAAGGCTTGGTTGGAAGAAAATAATGGGGTATATCTGTCTCTGTTAATTCCACCTGGAATTCATAAACTTTGCACTGGAGGTTAGGGAAGGGGATTGGCTATCATCCTCCATGGGTCTTTCCCCTT
>NW_015163604.1:2236327-2245037 GCF_001447785.1 Gekko japonicus | reverse complement strand
TAGGTTAGGTGCCAGGGATAGATTGGCCATTCTTTTTACCAGCCACCTAGCCCCCCATTGGGCACCCTGTCTGACTTGGCAGAGGTGTTCTCACACTTGGTGCTGAAGACACCTAGGCTGATTATTCTGGGTGATTTTGACATTCATGACAAAGGCACCTTGCCCGGGTTGGCTCAGGATTTCACAGTTTCTTTGGGAACAATGGGTCTGTCTTAGATCACAGTGTCCCCCATGCATAACAAAGAACATATCTAAGACATAATTGTTTTTTGCACTGAAACTGTGGCAGAATAATTAGTTTGGGGGCTGGAGGTTCAGCCTGTGCTGTGGTTCAAGCTCTGCCTCCTCAAGGCACAGGCCAATATGGCACTCAGACTCTACAGGAGTGAGAGGGGCAGTTTGGTGTAGTAGTTAGGAATGGGGAGAACCAGGTTTGATCCCCCACTCCTTCACATGCAGCTGCTGTTGTGACCTTGGGTCAGTCACAAGTTATTTCAGAGCTGTTCTCTCGAGAGCAATTCTCAAAAGAGCTCTCTCAGCCCCACCTGCATCACAGCATCTCTTTTGTGGGAAGAGGAAGGGAAAGGAGATTACAAGCCTCTCTGAGACTCCAAGGGAAGGGTGGGGTATAAATCCAATCTCCTCCTCCTCTTCTTCTTATTCTTGTCCACCCATGGAGACTTATATATCCCTACAGGAGCAAAGAAATCTGACTTCTCTGCTACCGTTGCTTCAACTAGTGAGTTCACACCCAACTCAGTTGTTTAAGGCATTTTAGCACTTGCTGACTCCTTCTTGTTGAGTTTTTAGATTCTCCGGAATTGATGATTAGTTGTGTTGAAAGAAATCTTTCAAATATGTCCTGATCTGGATACTGGTTATAATATAGTTGAGATACTAGAAGTGTCAGGCTTGTTTATGGATCATATCAATTCAGTTACTATGATGGCTGTCAACAGGATCTTGGGATCTGTGTAGGGTTGCCAAGTTGGATTGGCGCTGGAGCGGGGGACTCCAGCGTCACTCCGGGAGTGTGTGCGGGCATGCGAAGCGCGCGCGCACCACAAACCCGTCACCCGGAAGTGACGCGACCACGCTGGGCACGCTGGGGACGGGGCCATAGAGTTTTCCCTCGGATGACCATGGCCCTGCCCCCAACATGCCCGACGCAATCGCGTCACCTCCGGGTGACGTGCACGTCACGTGATTTGGGGGTGGGGTTCCCCCCGGGGCCCAATCCACCGGTGGTAGGTAACGGGCCTCTGGGGTGGGGGTTTCCCCACCTCCTGGGGGGACTTTTATTTATTTTTTATTTATTTACATGTGATTTCTATACCGCTCGTAACCCCTAATGGGTCTCAGAGCGGTTTACATAGGACTACATCTGTAGTCAAACCTAACTAGGGCCACAATTTGTGCGGGGGGGGGGTACCTAACAACACCCCGGCGGCGGAATCCTTCCTCTTTTTTCTGACGGCTCCAGGTGCAGTCTTGATGCTCCGAGCAGCCGGCGACCATCAGTGGGCTTTTTCCCGGTAGTCCTCCGTTGACGCGCACTGCTACAGGCTTACGGCTGCCGGCTATACGTCCCATCAGGCTCCAGCCACGCCGCGCCTCGTAGTTGCGTTGTCCCGACTCCGCCTCCTTTTTCCAACTGGCCGTCGCCTCTACAGTCCACCAGACGCCGCCATGTTCTTCCGAGCCGCTTCTTCTCGCCTCTCGCTGCCATCTCTCTCACTTCTTGCTGCCGCCGCCATCAACCCTCCTAGCACGGGACCAGGAGGAGGGTGCCCCCTGCCTCTAAGACAGGTACCCATTTCTCTACTTTGGTGTTAACTTGGAGCCGCTGGGTTGGCGACTTGGCAAGCCTAGATCTGTGAAGGCCACCATTTATACATCATGGCCACTGAAATCATGCAAGGATCACATGAATGAGTCCCTGGCAGTGTTCCTTCTAAGCTGAGTTAGTGTGAGCTAGCTCAAAGATTTTTAGCCTCCGGCTCACACATTTTTGTCTTAGCTCAGGAAGGAGGGCTCCAGAGCAAATTAATTTATGCAGCAGCCAAATTGCTCGCTCATAACTTTAAAGCCAGCAGCTCACAAAGTAGAATTTTTGCTCACGAGACTCCACAGCTTAGAGGGAGCATTGGTCCCTGGTGCCCATCAGATATTTAATTTATTTATTGATTTATTTATTTATTTATTTATTTATCCTTCAATTTGTATTCCCATTTTCAAATACAATCAATCCTTACCTAGGGCCACACACATACATTGGGGAGGTGACTAGCCTAACAGGCACCCTCTAGCGCGTCTTTCGTTGTTGTTATCTGCAGATCTTCCTAGTCTGGCGGCGACGTCCTCCTGGCGTAGGTCTTCTCTCGGCTGCCTGCGACTTCCTCGAGCCTGGGCCGAGCGCACGTCCGCGCGTGCTCGCTGCTGGCCTCTGTCCAATAGACTTCGACCTGCTGCATCGACCCGCCTCCGCGCTTGCCAGCCCAGCCTCTGCCCGCCGCTCGACTCGCCAGCCGCCATGCTCTCTGCCGCTGCCGCTCCGCCGCTCACGCTGCCGCCACGCCATGAGGGGCGGGTGCCCCCCCGCTCTAAGAGCAGGTACCCATTTGTCTACTTGCCCTTTAATGGGCTTTTGAGCCACTGGGTAGGCGGGAGCTGGGACATAGGGCCGGGAGCTCACCCCGGCCACAGTGGGGCTTGAACAGCCAAAGCTGTTCGGCCAGATGGAAATGCAGGCTTCATTTACTGCCTGCGCCACCGCTCCCTTAATTAATTAATCACTGACACAGGTGTTATTCAGATTAACCAAGAGAGAGAAGATAAGTGAGGAGTTGCATGAATCTGGTCCAGAAGATGCGATAAAATAGATGGAAATGGAGCTTGGGGTAGAATGGAGGGAGTCCCTAACCAGGGTGCAATGAGAAAGGGCTTGCAGGCAGTAAGGCAAGCCAGTCCTGAATGAGGAACGGAGAAGCTACATTGATTACTGATCAGTCACTGGGATCCCTTCAAGGTATGAGTTATGAACAACAAAGCCTTTCGTGGCACACACACCTGCAGGACAACCTTTCTTGTTCAGCTCCACAGTGATGGCTTCCCTTGTCTGAACAAAACCTTCTGAAGGTACCACCCTGAAAATGGGTAAGATCAGCAACTGCCTTATCACATGCATTCTCTGTGGCAACTCCCACATTGTGGCACAGCCTGCCTGAGGAGGTCAGGAAGGCCCCCACACTTCTATTGTTCCTCAGAATGTGCAAAACAGATATTTTGGGGGAGGACATTTTTAAGGGATTAGAACTACAGTATAATGGAACAGTTTAGGAGGATGCTTTTACAAGGGAATAGGATTATAGTCAGTTGCAATATTTATTGTAACATGTAGGCATCTTCTTACTTTTACTGCACCGTGTTCTTCCTTTGTAATCCAGTTTCAACATTTTTTATCTTATATCATGCCTTGAACAATTTTTGGTTTGCATCATTCTCTGGGCTGTGTGATCTTATGATGTCTGTTTTTTTAAAATATTTGTAATCCACTTTAAGTCTCAGCAACATAGGCAGGCTGTAAATAGATAAGTAAACAAATAATTTCCAGCGTCTCTTTTCTGTGGTCCAAGAGCCCTCCTTCGTTCTTTGCCAGCTGAAGAGCTGGTTCTATCCAACCCAGTATTTTTAGTAAAGTTTAGATCATTGCCTCTTCTTTCCTCAGAATAATGGGTAACCTTATAGGACAAACTCTCAAAGAAATTCAAGTTCCCTTGATTTTTAGTACCAGTGCTATACAGAGCTTTGAACTTTGGTTTCAATAAGTGAGAGGCCTCTCAGTCCATCTTCAAAATCATTTTTTTTTGTATCTTTAAATATCTGATGATAATCCATGAGGATTTCTTCTGTTCCTTCCTTTTAAAGTCTTGTTTCTGAATGTTCTGAGTGCATTTCCATTCTTTCCTATATGATCTCTATTAATGTAAATCCTGTTTCTTAAGTGGACCATGGTCGATGAAGTTGCCACCCTTCCTCTGTCCCACTTGTGTTTTTTCTAATGTGATTTATTCCCTTATAGAATTATGAATCATACCATCTTTCAACCAGCTCATTACTCATTCCAAAAGGTGACCCTAGCATACTTGAATATAATGATGGAAATTAATGGAAAGATCTCAGCAGCCCCCAGTGAAGATAAGAGATACAAAAATATTCCCAGTGATTATTGTCAGAGATGAAAGGGGGAAATGGAGGATATGGTTTCAAGAAGATATGGAAAGGGGGAAGAGATGTAAAGAAATAGTGATGAAAAATGTAATGAAACTGGGAAGATGTTTGTATTATTTCTGTTTGCACCATGTTACATTGCTCTAATGAGACGGTTTATCCTGGGAGCCCTTTCACACTGCCCTTTCAGTCTACTTTCAATGCACTTCAGCAGTCATTTGCAAATGGATTTTGCCATCTGACATAGTAAAATCCAGTTGCAAAGTGCATGAATTGAAAGTACATTATTCAGTATGTGTGGAAGTGCATCTAATGGAGCAGCACATTGCCCAAAGGCCTACAAGGACAGAGTAATATTGAAATGAACAAACTATAAACATGATCACTGCAATTGTTGCAGGATCACAGGCCCAAAATTCATTGCTCCAAATTCCATTCAAGTTCCAGGAAGTTCAACCTCTGACGACAACAACAACGAAGAAGAAGAGGAGAGGAGGAGTAGGAGTTGTTTTTTATACCCCACTTTTCTCTACCTTAAGGAGTCTCAAAGTGGCTCACAATCACCTTCCCTTCATCTTCCCCCAACAGGCACCTTGTGAGGTAGGGGAGGCTGAGAGAGTTCTGAGAGAATTGTGGCTGGTCCAAGAGCACCCAGCAGGGTTCATATTGAAGAGTGGGGAATCAAACCTGGTTCTTCAGATTAGAGGCCACCACTCTTAACCACTACACTATGCTGGCATAGCACCCCTCATGATCACTATTGATTACTTTTATACTATTTATTAAACTAAGCTATGTAAACAACTTAGTTGCAATGAACATATGAAGTTCCCTTATATTGAGTCAGACCACTGGTTCATCTGGCCCAGTATGGTCTACTGTTATTAGCTGCAGTTCTACAGGATTTCAGGCTGAGGACTTCCGGTTTATGGCGACATGCAGGCAGACGCATCTCCCGGACCTCCCGGGGATGTAATCTGCATACCAGCATGTAGGACGGGGTGCAACGGGTCGCGATCCCCCCGAAGCCTTGGCAAATGGCTCCTAGCCATGGGGCTTTTGAGGGGCGACCTCTTCGCTGGCATGATGCCGGACAATTGAGATGCTCCTCTGCCCCGACGGTCCTGCCGTCGGGCCAACAATGAACTGTGAGTCGGTTTAAAGCGAACATGAGAATTTAAAAAGAAAGCTAACCCCCCCCCCCCCAGAGTGACAAAAAGCGAGCGGGGAAGGGGCCCCTCCCAAATGCATGAATGAAAGCATGAAATAAAGAGGAAGGAGTGGAAGAATAAGCATTTAAATCTGTTTTAAGAGACTTACCAGAGCGAGGATAAGGGTAAGGGCGAATTTCAGAGACTTTGGCAACTTTTATAAAAGTAAATAATCCATAAAGATGGCGGGGAAGAAAGCAGACAAAGACAAACTTGTAAAAGTGAAAACAGTTGGTAGCCCTCGACCGGAAGAGACCACTGAGCTCTCTAAAATGTTGGCAGATTCCTTGCGCCCTCTACTGGACAAGATGACTAACATCAAGCAACAGTTGTCAACAATAAGTCAGAGTGTGGTGTCTCAGCAGCTCCAGTTGACTGAGTCTTTGAAAGTAACAGAGCAAACGGCTGAGAAGGTGAAGGAAATGGACGCCAACACTAAAAAAGTTAAGAAAAAGGTGCAAAAGCTGGAAATGAAACAAGCTGCGGAAGAATCACAACTTTTACAGCTGCAGATGGACAAAGCAAATCTGGTCCTACAGTTCCAAGGGGTCCCAGAATTAAAAGGTGAGAATCTGAAGCAATTGCTGAGTGAAGCATTAGCCCCAGCTACAGATTTGAAAGCGGAATATCTTCACAGCAAGATGGATGTGGTCTACAGGTCCTACTCCTCATACATCAAGAAGAATAATCTGCCTGGGGAAATAGTAGTCAGATTCTCGAAGAGACACGTGAGAGATTCTATCTTGAAAGCAACTACTGAAACACCCTTGAAAATTGGGGACAATAACATCAGGATTTTAAAAGATATTCCATTTGAAATAAGACAGAAGAGAAAGAAATATAAAGATTTACCGTATTTTCCGGACCATAAGACGCACTTTTTCTTCCAAAAAAAGTGGAAGAAAAAGTGTGTGCGTCTTATGGACCGGATGCTGCTGCCGCCGCCTTTCTCGTTCTTTCCTGCCCGGCTGTGGCGAGTGGCGGGAGGGCCGGCAGCGGCTGGGCTGGAGAAGGGGTCCCTCTGTCCTGCCCCAGCCGGACAGGAGAGGCGAGAAAGAAGGCAGCGGCAGCGGAAGGAAAGCTCCGCGCCCTGCCCACGCTGCTGCCAGGCGTCCTCCTCCTGCAGGAGGAGGACGTGCAGCAGCGACGTGGGCAGGGCGCGGAGCTTTCCTCCTCGGCCTTCCTTCTCTGCCTCTCCTGCCTGGCTTCCCCCCCCCCCGCCGGACAACTTGGAGGCTCCATAGGGGCCCGAAGGTTTCACTGAAGGGACCTGGCAGCGCCCGAGGGCAGCAGGTGGTGGTGGGGGGAGAGAGACGGCGCCGAAAGTGCTCCTGCCTGGCTGCCGGCTTTTTAGATCCACAATGATGACCGTCTCCCCCCTCTCAAACTGCAGAAACTGGCTAGCCAAAACTAGCGCAACCTGGGGGCAGCGGGTAGCCCAGTGTCCCCCCCATCACTTCACACTGCAAGCCGTCCGGCCACTGGGGAACCGCTCCGTCTCCCGAGCGAGAGTTCCCCCCCCCGCGCCCATGCTCTCTCCATCAATACAGCCAAATCTCCGTTTTGCATTTCCAGGTCTTCCTGCAGGAAACCCATCTCCGTTTACAATGGGGAGTCAACGGAGGACAATGAGTGATGGGGACTGAGGGAAGGCGAGATCCAGCCTCGCGCCTGATTCCCTCTGGGTTTCTTCCCTCCTTCACGAAGCCCCCACCCTGTCCCGTCCCCCACCCGCGCGCCCAAACTTGCGTGGCTCCCACTGCGGCAGCCTCCATGGCCTTCCGCTGCCGCCAGCAGCAGAGCTGGCCCCGCACTGACGTCACCGCCACGGGGTGAAGACAGGGCCGGGGGAGGAAGCGTGTTATTTTACTTTCCCACCCGTTCCTGACCTCCTCTTCCCCTCCTCTCTTGGGCAGTCAGGAATGATGGGGGAGAGTGGCAGGAGGGGGGGGGGATCGGGAGTCCTAAGGGGGGGGAGGAAATGGCTGGCTGGGCAGCGTGGGCTGCTTTGTAATAAGGGAGAAGGTGGGTTTTTTCCTTCCCCAAGGGGGCTCTCTTTCCCCCACTACTTTTCATTCAGTTAGTCGGGTAACTTCTGGTTCCTGAAGCTGACAGGTGCTCCTCCGAGTCAGTGGCCACTTCTCGCACCCTTTCCTCCTTTTCTTGACTTTCCCGATCCCCCCCCCGCCGCTTCTATGATTGTCGCGCCCTTGGGAAACTGATTTGAGAGCCCAGAGTATGCTTTGAACTTTAGGGCAACAAAGAACCCTGGAGACGCGGAGGGGGGGGGGAGAGACTGTAGCGGGACAAAAAAAAGTTTTGGATGGGATTATGCGGAAACTACCCTGCTCTTTGCTGCCCGAGCAGGCTCAGTGCTGCTTTCTCCCTAGCGGTGCAGCCTTCGCGTGGTGGCGGAGGTGGTGAAAAGGACGCGGGGAGGGCTTGAGCTGCAAGTGCTTTGGCGTGTGTGCGTGAGAGTTTAGACCCAGCCTGCCAAATGCTCCTCTTCGGGTTCCTCTTACTGACATTTGCTCTGGTCAGCCAAAGGCAGGGAGCTCAAGCCCAATCGAACCAGCAAGTTCCAGTTCTCCAGCACCAAGGAGCAAAACGGCAAGGCGCATTCCAGGTCTGTGTTTTGTTGTGTCCTTGTCGTTGCAGCTCACGCTGGGGAAGGAGGAGTCGCCGAGGAAAGGAGGGTTTGCATTCCCTTTGCTTCTGCAAAACTCTGGGGCTGGGCTGTCGTAGAGCAGCCCATGACAACTTTTCAAGACCTGCGAGTGTTTTCCACGTTTGAGCTAGAAGCTGTTTCTACATATATCTATATATAGATATAGATATTCGAGTGGGGCTGTAAATATCTCATTGAAACGTGCGCACTTTGGTGAGGGGTGGGTGGGCATCTTTGACAGAGTGAGCTTTCAAAGACTGAAGCCATAATGAATGAGAGTTAGCAGATCTGCCTTCACTGTGTGTATGACACTCCGGGAAATTTGTCAACCTCTTAACTGGAGCAAGATAGGTAAAAGGGCACCAATTAAAAAAGGAGAAGACTCCCCCCCTCTTTGTGTGTAGTGGTTGCTGGTGTGGCTGGTCTAATTACCCTCCCCCCAGTTTGTATCTGTCTGATAGTGTGGGTTGATGGAGTATAAACTCTATTTTGTATGTGTTGGAAACAGGCTAATCTGCATAGGAAATGAGAATTGTTTTGAAGTGTACCTGAAATGTTTAGAAAACTCTCAGATGCAAATTCCCTTTGGCTATGGGTTGAG
>NW_015163604.1:2139153-2235089 GCF_001447785.1 Gekko japonicus | reverse complement strand
ACTGTGTCACCCCAACATCACCATTAAATAATATGCCTTGTCCATGGCCAAGGCCTGCACCACAGAAATCGTGGTGCCACGGACTGGAATGACAACCTCAGGGTGGAGCAGGAGTGTTCAGGAACTGGAATGACAGGTCACAGAGTGGATTGACAGCCCCAGGGTGTGCGAGGAGTGTTCAGGAACTGGAATGACAGGGCCACGGACTGGAATGACAACCCCAGGGTGGAGCAGGAGTGTTCAGGAACTGGAATGGCAGGGCCAAGAGGGGAATGACAGCCCCAGGGCGTGCCAGAAGGGTTCAGGAACTGGAATGACAGGCCACAGAGTAGATTGACAGCCCCAGGGTGTGCCAGGAGTGTTCAGGAACTGGAATGACAGGGCCAGGAGTGTTCAGGAACTGGAATGACAGCCCCAGGGTTCAGAATATTTTTTTCCCTGTTTTCCTCCTCTAAAAACTAGGTGCGTCTTATGGTCAGGTGCGTCTTATGGTCCGAAAAATACGGTAATCCTTTTTCTACAAACAAATGGCATTGGATACAGGTGGCTAATTCCAGAAGGCATCATTTTCAAACTCCACGACAAAAAATAAAACATTTTTAAAGCACGTGAGTTCCTGAGAGTACAGCTGGGGGAACCAGCTGAGAACAAAAAGGAAGAAGAAAGCAAATCTGATGGCGAGTTGGGCTCAGTGTCTTCTGATGAGGACTCTCTCTCTGAAAAGGGGGTGGCCGCCCTCAAAAATCCATACAAATTGAGGATCAGAAAAGAAGACAAAATAAAGGCTGAAGGACTCCGAATTGTGCCTGAAAATTGTACAATAACTATGGGATGCACTGGGGGTTTTCTTAAACAGATAGATTGATGGGTAAAAAGATAAATAAATTAGCATAACCAACTATGTTCAAAGTAATATTAGTGATTAAGAATAAAATTTATATAAGCTGTTGTTGTGATCTCCTGTTCCTGGGGTTTTAGTTACTAGTGGTTTTCTTTCCTTTCTCCTTAGTTGTAGTCTCCCCTTCCTATTTTATGGTTATAGTTTGTAGTCTTTTGAAAAAATCAATAATAAACTCCCCTTAGGGGGATTTATAAAAAAAAAAGGATTTCAGGCTGAGGTCTTTGCCAGTACCTGCTACCTAAGATGTTTTCACTAGAGATAGCCAAGGACCTTCTTTCTGCAATGCATGTGCTCTATCAATGAGACACAGCCCCTCTGCTAATGACTTATATTAAGCACATTTGTCCATTTTTTGTTGTTGTTGTTCAATTGCATAGTTGAGTCCAACTCTTCGTGACCCCATGGACCACATCATGCCAGGCCCTCCTGTCTTCCAGCATCCTCCAGAGTTTGCCCAATTTCATGTCTGTTGCATCTGTGACACTGTCTAACCATCTCATCCTTTGTCGTCCCCTTCTTCTTTGACCTTCAATCTTTCCCAGCATCAGGGTGTTCTCCAGTGAGTGCTCCCTTCTCATTTGGTGGCCAAAGTATTTGAGCTTCAGTTTCATTATCTGGCCTTCTAGGGAACAGTCAGGGTGGATTTCTTTTAGGATTGACTGATTTGATCTTCTTGCAGTCCAAGGGATTCTCATGAGTCTTCTCCAGCACCATAGTTCAAAAGAATCTATTCTTCAGTGCTTGGCCTTCCTTATAGTCCAACTCTCGCAGCCATTCATGACTACTGGGAATACCATTGCTTTGACCATGCGGACTTTTGTTGGCAGGGTGATGTCTCTACTTTTCATCATGCTGTTTAGGTTCGCCATCGCTTTCCTCCCAAGGAGCAAGTGTCTTTTAATTTCATGGCTGCAGTCACCATCTGCAGTGATTTTGGATCCCAGGAACATGAAGTCTGTCACTGCTTCCCCTTCTATTTGCCGAGGAGTGATGGGGCCAGATGCCATGATCTTAGTTTTTTTGATGTTGAGTTTCAAGCGAAACTCAGCAAGAAACTCTTTAGGTCCTCTTCACTTTCTGCCATTAGAGTGGTATCGTCTGCATATCTGAGTCTGTTGATGTTTTTCCCAGCAATCTTAATTCCGGCTTCTGAATCATCCAGGTGGGCATTTTGCATGATGTACTCTGCATATAAATTAAATAAGCAGGGTGACAATACACATCCTTGTTGTACTCATTTTCCTATGCTAAACCAATCAGTTGTTCCATATCCAGTTCTAACTTTTGCTTCTTGACCCTTATACAGGTTTCTCAAGAGACGTGAGGTGGTCTGGTACTCCCATCTCTTTACATCCTTGTTGTACTCCTTTTCCTATGCTGAACCAATCAGTTGTTCCATATCCGGTTCTAACTGTTGCTTCTTGGCCCTTATACAGGTTTCTCAAGAGACATGTGAGGTGGTCTGGTACTCCCATCTCTTTAAGGACCTGCCATAGTTTGTTGTGATCCACACAGTCAAAGGCTTTAGCATAGTCAATGAAGCAGAAGTAGATGTTTTTCTGGTACTCTCTTGCTTTCTCCATAATCCAGCGAATGTTGGCAATTTGATCTCTAGTTCCTCTACCTCTTCAAAACCCAGCTTGTACTTCTGGCAGTTCTCTATCCACGTACTGCTGAAGCCTAGCTTGTAGGATCTTGAGCATGTCCATATTGAACATTTGTCCATATTGACCCTTAATATCAAAATACTGTCCATAATCTTAAAAGCTAATATAATTTTAACAAGAAACATAAAGAGAGGGAATAAGGAGGAGAAAGTAAGTTTGTCAAATGCCAGGAATAAGGACAGTAAGGAAGTTCAAAGGAAATTCAACACAGGAAGCAGGAGGAAAAAAAAGGATGGGGGTGAAAGAAATACATGAAGCTGCCTTTTCCTGAATCAGACAATTGGTCCATCAAGGTCAGTATTGTCTACTCAGATTGCCAGCAGCTCTCCAGGGTCTCAGGCTGAGGTCTTCCACGTCACCTACTGTCTGGTGCTTTTAACTGGAGATGCCGGGGATTTGACCTGGGACTTTTTGCATGCCAAGCAAATGCTCTTCTATTGAACCAAAGTCCCTTCCCACAGAAATGATAAATTAAAAATCAAGATGGAAAATCGAAAGGAAAGAGTTGAGCTTCTAAGCCAAGAAAATGTCTGAAGGAAAAGAATTCTAAGCTCAAAATACCACAGAGTTAAAATAGTAAAATAGAGACAAACCATATGGTAGAGGTAGATCCATGTTCTGAGCTACTGTACACACGTCTTGGAATGTGGGACAGTCACGGTGCAGTTTCAAGCCATTTCCATTCATGTGGAGGCTTCAGTTAGTAATTCTTCACTGTCTGCTTATGGAGAATTCCCAGCCATGATGCAGACTAGATATGAAATAGCAAGGCATCATTTTTGCAAAAACAATTAATGAATATAGTAACTTAGGGCAAAATTTTAGCATAAGAATATAAAGAAAAGCTTGTAAAGGAATCTAGGAAGCTTTAAAGTGGCTGGCTGCTGCCTAAGCAAATATTAAAGCCAACTGTGTTAATAATGATAAGAATCTCCCTATAATTAATGTGCCAGGTTCCAGTACGTTATATGCCCATTTCATTTTGTGCTTTGAAATGATGCAAAATAAGAATATATTTTTGAACAAAAGAAATAGGAATATAATCCATTTGTGTTGTGTTATTATTCTTATACATCTGAAAGGCTCTATTTACAGTTGCATCCAGTTCTGAAACTCTAAAACCTTTAGCCTTGTGGAAATGCAGCAAGACTGCTTTAGCAGAGGGAAAGTGTAGGTTTCTCTTAGATATATAGAAGAGGGGGCTCCACAAAGACTCATCTTGGGGGATTCCATTTCCCACCTCCACTGATCCGCATGCCATGACCTGCATAGCCCAGGCTAGCCCCATCTCATCAGATCTCAAAAGCTAAGGAGAGTTGACCCTGGCTAGCATTTGGATGGGAGACCACCAAGGAATACCAGGGTCACGATGCAGAAGCAGACAATGGCAAACCATCTCCGAACGTCTCTTACCTTGAAAACCCTACGAGGTCACCATAAAACAGCTGTGACTTGACAGAACTTCCCACCAGCACCACTGATCCTCACACATCCATCTCCTTCTCTGCTTCTTTGCCTGCCATCCCTCTCCCCGCTCACTCTGGCTGAGCCTCATCCAGTCCACAAGTTGATTCTTTTGTTCCCAGCCCCATCTTTCTTCCTGTTCGTCTCCTTCTTGTTGCCTCCTCTCCTGTTCTTTCCTCAAGCTGTTCTCCCTGCCAGTGTCCTCTAAGTACCCATACGAAGTGTGTGATGTTTAATCACATGGGGACTTCAGTGTGTACACAAATTCCCCGGTCACATCAATGAAGGAGGAACCTGGCAGGTGCTAAAGATAGGAAAAGAACACAAGCAAACCCTGTGATATGAACAACCTTGGTAAGATTTACATTGCTTTTCCAAAACTTTACAAAATTGCAACAATTTGTCCAACATTCTCACTTATACAATATTGTAAAAAAGTCCACATTTGTTGTTCAGTCGCACAGTCGAGTCCGACTCTTCGCAACCCCATGGACCAGGTCATGCCAGGCCCTCCTGTCTTCTGCTGTCCTCTGATGTTCGCTCAATTTCATGTTCGTTGCATCTATGACACTGTCTAACCATCTCATCCTTTGCCGTCCCCGTCTTCTTTGACCTTCAATCTTTCCCAGCATCAGGGTCCTCCAGTGAGTGCTCCCTTCTCATTTGGTGTCCACATAGCCAAACATAATGAGTACCCGGTTGTGAACTCATTTCAACTTTACAGTCTTCCTCAGATGTAATCCTATATTTAAAGGAGGTGTCAGCTTCTTAATCCAGCTCAGTATTGATTAAGAAGCTGACACCTCCTTTAAATATAGGATTACATCTGAGGAAGACTGTACAGTTGAAATGAGTTCACAACCGGGTACTCATTATGTTTGACTATGTGGACTTTTTTACAATATTGTATAAGTGAGAATGTTGGACAAATTGTTGCAATTTTGTAAAGTTTTAGAAAAGCAATGTCAATCTTATAAATGTTGTTCATATCAGGTGCTAAAGATAACCTGGAACTGCAAGGATATATTTAAGACCTGCCAGGAGCTCTAATCAGCTACTGTCTTTGCAAAAGTTCCTTATAGCAACCAGTTCCCTATTTTGCATGCTTGTTATACTAAAATATAGATGGAAATTACAATATTTAAACAATTAATATTTTGACTAAAAATGAGATGATGATTGCCATCCAAATAGATCTGCATGCCAAGAATGCATTTGTGCTGGCACATGAGAGGTCCCCAGACTTTTCCTATCTGCCGTAGCCCCTTATGCTACATCACATGAACACATGAAGCAGCCTTATACTGAATCACACCCTTGGTCTATCAGGGACAATAATGTCTACTCTGGCAGTGGCTCTCCAAGTGGAGGTCTTTCTTATCATCTACCATCTGATCCTTTTCACTGGAGACACTGTAGAACTGATCCTGAAACCTTCTGCATGCAAAGCCGCTGCTCTACCAGTGAAACCCAGCCCCTCCCTACTGGTCATTCCAGATGGCCCCTCAGTCTTTGGCAGGTGCACAGGTCCAGTGGAAGGGAAACCTGAAATCTCTGGAATGTTCTGCACACTTTGGATCCTGACCTATAACTAATTAAGGACAGGATCGAGAAAATGTCAAGTCTCAATTTGGGCTGGATTGTTACATGGTTGGTAGGTAAGAGGAAAGATAATATTTTAACTTTGCTTGTTTTTGTAACTTTGCCATGGCCTCAAGCCTGAGATAATTCTCCATCTCTCCTCTGACCTTCTTTGTATGGGTTGACACCAGAGAAAGATCTCCTTCAGCGTGTAACTTTTATGCTTTGTTTGGCTCCACTCGCCCTCCTCCTCACGGGTTAATCACATAAGTCTCTTCATTTCACTTCACTGAAGTGTTTTCATTTCACACATCCTTGGAGCGGGGTTAATATCCCATAAAGGTGCCTGTCATATTTTGGTGTGTTTTTGACCTCCTGCTCGAACTTAATGCTTCATAAAAGTTCTCAAGTTTAATTTAATTTATTTCATGAATGTTTGATCTCACAAGTCTATGTCAGCACCAGAGTGCATTAAATATGTGTTTTTTAAATATATTTTTTCAATCATGAAGGGTGCTAAACATGCTTAATAATATTGTAAATCAAGGTGGAATATAGTATCCTATATACTATGATCAGGG
This sequence comes from Gekko japonicus, assembly GCF_001447785.1. Lineage (NCBI taxonomy): Eukaryota > Metazoa > Chordata > Lepidosauria > Squamata > Gekkonidae > Gekko > Gekko japonicus. Next base: position 2,228,895 of record NW_015163604.1, on the reverse strand, counting down.
AACATTTTACTGCCGGGCCCCTTCTGCTGTCATCTGTAATATTTTTGTCAGGGTTTTTTTTTTATAGTTGTTTGCTCTTCGAAATTTGAGTATTAAAAGGAGCAGAGTCATTTATTATCACTAATAACCATTTCTATTGACATTGGCAATGTATTCTAAGGCCTTAAATTAGGGCTCTCTAGTGATGAAACAATTCTAGATGATTGTATCATCAGCCTTTTAACTGATTAGGCAATCGATTCACGGAGTAGGTTTTAATACCGCTGTCTATTACTTATTTAGCTAACGTGATTAAGCTGAGGCCCTGGCTGTTCATGGCCAATTCTGTGGGTACATCACAGAGCTCCCAAAATGCAGGAAAGTGATGGGCTGCACTATACAGCTTCTGGTAGAATCTCGGGGCCAAACAAGAGGTCAAGGGGCTGAGAGATGCAAGACCAGCCGTGCCATCCTCAGCAGAGTTACACTCTTCTAAATCCATTGAAGCCAATAAGCTTAGAAGGTATAACTCTGCTTATGATGGACAAAGGATCTCCCAACATAACCCCCACTTTTGTGGGAAGACTTTAACCCTTTCCTTTGCATTGTTTACCTGATCACAAATGCACCCCCCCACCAAAGCTTCTGTTTGCCTTACTAAGGCCCCGGCCACACGGGCCGAATATCGCAGGGGGGAGGCGTGGCTGTATGCCCCGGAGTAAACTACCGCATGGCAGCCAGATCAGACGTCTCGCCCAACGTCCCGACGTGGTTCCGTGGTTGGGGGGAGGTACCGATCATACCTCACTCCTGCGGCGTGGCAAAGAAGCGGCGCTGCGAGGGTTGTGTTGGTTTTTTTAACCCAAGTGTTCGCATGCGCCGTTGGGTGCTTGTGTGCACCCGTGGAGACTAGCGTGCCTAATGCTCTGTGTGACCGGGGCCAAAGAATGCAGAGGTCACCTGTGCAGTGCCCATCTGATTCCTCAACACAATTTTTAAAAGCACTGAATGTACCTTTGAGGGGAAGAGAATAAAGGAGAGAAAGAGTTAAACTCCCTTCCATGCCATGGCCATTATCTCAATTTGTGCTGCTGGTTAGCATTAAAAATGCACTTAAGATCCAGTCATAGGATTAAATATGACCAATCTCAACCACTTCCCCCCCCCTTACTACAACTCCATGTGCAACATGGAGGGTTGCCAGCCTCCAGGTGGGGCCTGGAGATCTGTTTTTACAACTGATCTCCAGCTGACAGAGATCAGCTCTCTTGGAGAAAATGGCAGCTTTGAAGAGTGGACTCTGTGGCATTGTACCATGCTGAGTCCCCTCCCCTCCCCAAACCCTGCCCTCCCCCAGATCCACCCCCAAAGTCTCCAGGTGTTTTCCAACCCAGACCTGGCAACCCTAGCAACATAGCTACAGGTCCCATGATCTTCAAAGAATTTTAGTGGTCCAAAATAATCTCTTCCTCCTCCCTTTTTGACTTGTGGGACACCTGGTCTCATAGACCTTTCTGCTTACATTTTTCAAACTCGTATCTCTAATCATTTTAATAGAAAGATATACCCAAAGGGTTGTGAGTAATGCCTGCTGGGATCGCATAAGCCAGGTAACAGTGGAACAACCTTTGAAGTTGTTTAAGGGGAAGACATTTACTGATCAGCATAGCAACATGTCCCTCCCTATGATTTTCAAGATTATGCAAAATGGAAAAGGCGTGCAGGAAAACCAACAGTAGGATACTAATTTTGCAACATCAATGTATACCCATCTCCGGAGCAGCATGTGAATTATCTCAGAATAGAATTTCATGTTTTTGAAGTCCATTATACATGGTCTTCTACTAAAGAAGTGTAAGAACTTAAAATTACAGCAGCTACTACTCATTCTTATAATATACAGTTTTCCCTGTTTTCTCTTGCATTTGTTGTATATCAGTAGACAAGAACCCATTGTACCATAAACTAACTGCAAGCCTATACAGCACGATCCTAAGAACACTTTCCTGGGAGTAAGCCCCATTGGATAGACCTGAGTAGGATTCTGAGGAGACCAGCTTAAGAAGGCTCTCACAGTAAGCTAAGAATGGCCCTAGAGGAGGACCAAATCATTGCTTCATGTTCCTGCCAAGCTATACAGATAACCCTTCTATGAAATGAACTGCAGTCTGTGCTGGGAAAGGTCTCTGGCTGTGTGCAGCTGCAGTATTCCAGGAGCCTGTTCAAAGCATCCCCTGGGGTACTTATTTCGAATTTTTATTTGAACATTCTGACTTGAACACTCCTCAAATTGAAGGCCTGAAATAATAACGAGGGTGGCACTAATAGAGAGAAGCGTAGACATAGCAGACAGTCTGGTGTGAACAAACCACATTGAAATATTTCATTAACAGCTTTTAAAAAGCCACATCACAGTAGATTCCATTTTTTAAAAAAAGCATTCTGCCTCATGGTAGGGGAGAGGAATTGGATATTTTAATATAGAAAGTTATTGCAAAATATGAAATATAGAATGACCTGCACTGTTTCCTCCCATGACCTCAAAGCAAGTAGACACCCTACAACAGCCAGGATCAGACAGGAGGTAATTTGAGTTATTGAAGGAGGTTCTTCCATATCCTAGATTTGTAGTAACAGTAACCTAGTGCTGACACATGGATATAATGGGCAAGCACAGGTGGAGCTGATCACCTTCATATATACTTGATAGAAGAGTGGGTCCATACTTCACACCAAAAAAAAGAAACTATGTAAGTAGGCTGGCAAGCTCTGTTGCTCGTAGCCACTTGGAGCAGTGGCGAGGAAAATATTTTTAAAAAACTAGCCATGTTACTGATGTCACTATAGCACTTCCAGGTACAACCCAGAAGTGATGTATGGAAGTTATTGGCATCACTTTAGTTTCCAGGCTCAGTATGGCAGCCCTATATATAACTGGGCACCTGATACATAGAATGGTTCTTCATCAAAATAGGAGGTGCAAAGATCATGTGAATCAGGCTTTTAGACATACAGGTTCACCACATGATGCTCCCATATCACACATTACTGGAATCCAACTGTCCCAACAATTGTCTAAACCACAGATGCTGAGAGCTTCAAAATACAAATGATCAAAAATAGAACTTATCTTGTTCAATCTAATTTGGATCCTTTGTTAATTAGCTCTGTTATTGTCACAATTGAAAAGGAGTAGTGTCTGTATTCATCATGGTGGCTCATTTCAGTTCAGCTACATTATGTTTATGTGCTGCTTTTGCACCTGTAAAGTTGGTGTTATTCAGCAGCCTGTGCCATTCACCATGTTGGCATATGCAGAGAACTTGCACCATTAAACTACAATTCCCAGGTGGCAGTACAAGTACCTATCAATATTTGTGATCCTTATGATCCATCAAACAACCCAAAGTAGCTAGAATATTAGACAGACAAGCCATGTAGTTGCCTCCCCAACATACCTGGGAGCAAGAGAACATAGGAGGCCCCTTCCTTTGTGGCATTTTAATTTAATTGAGGTGGTGCTTTGAGCAGATGAACAGAAGAGAAGGCTCACACAGAGATGCATTCAGTCATACTAAGAAAACATTCAACTGTCTGAAAAAGGCCTTAACATTTTAAGAATGTTTGACTACCCTGATCACAATTTGCAAGTAGGTTGTGATCTGAATAGAGGGGTGTTTGATCACCCCAAAGCCCAACTGTAGAGTCCGCTGTTTTAATGAAACACATGTCTTGAGAGAACAGTTTGAGCAGAATCTTGATGCATAGTGCTAATATGAACCTGAAAGGATCTATTCCAATCCCTCAGCAAAACAACTGATTAAGTGCTTAATTAGTGGACTGACAAGAGAGCATTCTCGAAAGATTATGAGATAATGTTTTGTTTCTTCCCTGAATGGTGGAAGTTCAGGGAAACCTGTTTTCAAAAAAGGCTGGGATGTAGAGGGCAAACAGGTATTCTTATACTGCTTAACTTCACATATTGCATCAGCAATTATAGAAGTGCCTCTGCTCAGGGCCACCAATGAAGCCGGAATGGCATCTAAAAGGGTGACGAGCTATAAAACCATAAAATATTATGCCTGAAGCATAAAAATCCACTACAGTGCCACAATAAATTTTTGAGAACAGTATTACAAGATGGACTTTCTAATCCCCTTCATGTACAAATCTTTATTTTCAATCAAAATATAAGCATGAAAGTTAATTAATAGAAATCTGTGTTTAAATGAAAAATTATGCTGAGACAGACTGGTAAAAGGAAAGTATACCACAAAGAGTAGGAAGGCTCTCCTGACCAGCCCTAAGTAGCTTTTCTGATTCTATTTACCAGTATCATTAGCATACCTAGTGAATGCACATTGAAGAAACATACTCAATACTTTGTGTAAAAGTCCTTGTTTGTATTCAAACGTCACGCCTACTCTTGTCTACACAATTAGGATTTCAGCTTTATCCAGGATGCCTAATCACACTTGTTGCTCATGCAGAAGGATTGCACACACAACTTAGTAAATGTTCACATGCATGTTCACTGTGTGGCAAGATGCCTGAAAAGGGCTTTTTTTAAAAAAAGCATTATCTGATAAAAGAAGACCTTGGGGATTGATCTGTGCTTTCTAAAAAGAAACAAACAAACAGAACCAAGAATTCATGCTACTCTAGCTCTGACTAAGATAGCCACAGAGGGGATTTTTGGACCAAAATTGGAAGATGTTCTAATTCAGCAGCTGTGCATTCGGCACCAGACACGACTTTCATCTTTAGAGGCCTCACAAACATCTTGGTCTTGTGTCTATTGATTTTGCTGCTTAACCTTCCTTTTCTTGGTCCAGTATTAACTTATTGGTTATCTTATTGTAATATGTATTATTGTTACATGTACCTCAAACTGTTTGACCTCTGAAGAAGACCCCCCAATAGGGCAGAAACATGCCAGGTCACGTGTATTGGCCCTTGTGTTCAGGCCACTTGAACTTTTTAACAAGGCTTTCATTGGGCCCTTATTTGTTTTTAACTTTCTTTCTAATAAATACATGTATACTATAAGTTTCAACTAGGTTTTTAATATTGGCCCATTATCAGACTTCCTTCTTACCCTTGTGGTTCTTGATTCCAGTTTTTGGGTCAAGTTTGTTTTCCCCTCCCTGTGTCTTACAGTTATAGCAGGAAACCTGGCAGACCTTTGCATGTGTCTGCTGGTTCTACTAACTGTTGGAGCTAGGGCTGCCAACCCCCCCGGTACTCTTTGTTTTCCCCTCAAATGGCGTGGCCCCGCCCAGCGCGTGACGTCACTTCCGGTGACGCGCCGGCGGCGCGCGCGCGCACGAGAAAATTTGGAAGAGGCTCCCGGACCGGCTGGGCTCTCCCCCGCCGCTACGTTTTCGTGAGTTGGCAACCCTAGTTGGAGCCTTTGGGGGCCAAGGCCTAGGGATGACCGCATCATGTTGCCTACAGCAACATCTATACTTGCTACAAATTGTTTTTCAGTCCCCTGCCCCTGATTTCTCAGATGCCATTTTTTTTAGGAAATACCTTGCCATTTCTTTCCACTCAGCTCACTGGCCCTGCCACATTTCTGAGTCTGCAGAACACCAATGGCTTAAAACAACTTTACTATGAAGAGCAGTCTCTAAGCCTAGCTCTAGTTCAAAATAAGGTCATGTCGTTTTAGGGCAAGTCCACAAATTACCAATCTCTTAGCACTGTAAAATATAAAAGAATGCCTCTAAATTATCAGTTCTGTCACTCCAGATCTTATTGCGTCCATTTGATCCATGCTGCCCTCAAACGTGAAGTTCTTTCTGTTCCATATTAACGGCATTTCTTTCCCAATGCCAGCTCTAAATTCCTCCCCAAAGCCTGCCTGTTGGACTAGCGGCTTTCTCCATTAAATTTCATGTGGCTTGTGGTCTCGCCCCCTCAGAAACAATCCCCATGGTAACCAAGCTCACATCCTTGTTGCTGAATATTTGATGTTACACATTTATTTCATTTTGTAAAAAATTTGCCTCCTTCAGTTGTTCTTCCTTTAAAGTCCTTGCCATCCCTTTGTCTAAATTAGATTGCATGCCCTTCAGGGCAAGGATTCATCTCTTTCATGTTTGTAGAGTTCCAGGGCCAGAGCCATAAATAATAGTAATCTGTTAGAAACAAACTGGAGACTTGTGTCGCATTACCTAAAGGAAAGTGGTAGAAAACAAGCTCCTACTGGAAGTGGCGGATGGGCTGTTCCAAAGAGTGGCTGCAGTCTTTAAGGTGCCACTGGACTTCTGTTTCATTTTTGTAGTGATTGAGATGCTCCCTCAGAGGACTAAGCTTAATGGTTGCTGTGCTGGTAAAAGAACAGAAATTGTGTCTCTGCTAAAATTGCTGTATAGGGTTCCACCACCCCCACCCCCAGCTCCTCTTATGGCATGCAAGTGCCACAGGAGTATCCAATGTTCCCTCTAAGCTGTGGAGTCTTGTGAGCAAAAATTCTACTTTGTGAGCTACTGGCATTAAAGTTGTGAGCAAGTGATTTGGCTACTGTATGAATTAGTTTGCTCTGGAGCCCTCTTTCCTGAGCTAAGACAAAAATGTGTGATCTGGAGGCTAAAAAACAGTGAGGTAGCTCACACTAACTCAGCTTAGAGGGAACACTGATAACCACTTGGGACTAACTGGGGCTAGAAAGAGGCAAGACCATAACTGCCAGTGCTTCTTGGTAAATTAATCAGCTGAAGATACCACCACCACCCCAGGGATGCCAGCCTCCAGATTGGACAGGGGTTTCCCCCAGAATTACAGCTCACCTCCAGAGAGGAGGAGGAGGAAGAGGAGAGTTGAATTTATACTCCACCCTTCACTCAGAGTCTCAGAGCGGCCTACAATCTCCTTCCCTTCCTCTCCCCACAACAGAAACCCTGTGAGGTAGGTGGGGCTGAGAGAGCTCTTTTGCAGTACGACAAATATGAGATTTAAACACCTGGTGTGTTTCTGGTTTTTGCATTTGCTTCAGAACTGCTGAAACAAAGCATATAATGAACTAATGTATAGTTATGGTCGGAATTCGCTACCATAAGATGTGGTGTGATGTGGTGTGATGGGTTCAACGTTAGATAGCTTTAAAGAAGGTCTGGACAAATTCATGGGAGACAGGTTTATTTATAGCTATTGGGCAAAGTATAGAACCTCCATATATAGTCTCTATCTCACTGAATGCTATAAATCAAGAAGATAAGACAATCCATGGTATCTCAGGTACCCAGTCTGTGAGCATCCAGGGGGTTAGATAGTTTTGGTTTGATCCCGTAAGGAAATGTTAATAGGCGTTGATACAGAGAACCTCAGGAAAAACTCTGTTCATGGAACGGATCGTTGTTGTTTCCTCCTTCTTAGTCCAGAGCCCTGCATCCCTCCAAAACGTTTGGGAGACCTGTAGTCCTTAGTGACATTAAAAGCTCCCAATCTGATTTGATTATTTCATGCCTATGCAGTTTGTACAAAGCCCGATGCAAACTTTGCCAGGCGTTCGAGCCATTCAGTGCCGAACAGAACAGGCCCAGTGATCTGTTCACTGATCGTCATAGTTAGACAAAGTTCCACTCAAACACATTCATCACAAAATTTGCAGCAACCCTTATTGCAATAATGCAAACATCATAGTTGCAATCTAGGAAAATGTAGGCATGACTTGTCCCACTGACAAACCAATGGGCACCTAGTTGCACAGTAAAAAACTTACATCCCATTAATTTCAGGACAAGTCAATCAAGCACACTCAGCTTTCCCTGGATTGCACCCAGTAAATGTAAAAGTTTGAGTTTTCCCCTGCTTAGTAGCATCTTTCTTTTGTCCTGTGAGAGAGATATAAAAAGTTAATTACAATGAGCTTGTAATTGATTTGAGCAAGAGAGAGAAGGGGAATGATTCACACTTTAGTATTTAAGCAGATATGGGCAATTTTCTGTTTAATTCCACCATGTCCCTTTTCTGTATGACAAAAAAAAAGAGTTTAGTCCTTTATTCCTTCTTTTCCAGCCATCATGTTTCTTAAAAAACATCATTGGTATTCATAGTAGATTCCATTTTTACCTCATGTTTTATATCACACTTTGTAAATTTTGGTGATAGGTATACAGTTCTCACCTCTTCTTTTTTTTTAAGCAATGAAATAACAATAGGAATACGAGCATCAAGGAAGCCACCCTGGATAATTTGTCAAAACTGATCAATGTAGTGCTTGTGTATAAACTAAGTGGCTCACGGCATTGTGCCCCTGAATCAATTAACATTTAATTTGACTTTTTACAACCTCACTTATCACCATTTTTCATGCCTGCAAAGCTAACACACGATAGCTTTTCAGAGCTGTCAGTTTATGATTACTCATAAGCAACCACAATTTCAGATGAATGTAACGAGAGATTAATGTACCTGGAGCAGAAGCCACAAAAGGTTTTGGGAGATTTTTCTGTAAAGGAATCTAATCAAGATGGAGTATAATACTGTCTGAGGATCTCTTAAGAAATTCAGTCACTGAATGGCAAACTGAACTAAAGGGATCAGTAAGAAACATGTTGACTGCCTGGCCTCTGAATCCAAAAAGCTATTTGTTATGTATTGATATTATGGAGTGAATCACCTCATACACCTCCTATGTTAAGCTTCGAGCCAGCCAAGGCTCCGACAGTACTAAAGAACTATTGGTCGCTTCAAAACAGCGACCAATCACAGACGGACTGTTCCCTGAGCGGGAAGGACACTGATTCGCCTTTATCTATGCAATCTGATTGGTTGTTATTGTATATAGTGGGAGTGGCTATATTAGCCCGGTTTGTTTAAAAGGAGCCCAGCTCCAATGTTTTACTGTTCTGGTTTCTGAATGCGTTTGAGTGCTTGTTCGTATTAAAGCTGAATCACTTGCTGAAATCACTCTACGAGTCCTTTGTTAGCGCGATCTAACACTATTGATAGCTATGACAGTGTACCGAGTCAAGGGCTTGCCTGGAGAAGGTTAGGCTGAAATCACAGCTGCACTGCAAAGCACAGGAATGGTAAAATGCAGTTGTAAAGCCAGGTTCCTGCATGGCCCTCAATGGATTTAAAAACATGACAGAAGTGCATTTGGCTACAATACCATTTTACATACATGCAGAGCAAAAGCAAGAGAGCAGCTGAAAACTAGGGATGCACAAATACTGCTGCTCCAGTTCACCTCCTGGTTGCCAGTCGTGGCCAGGGAGCCAGGGTTTGTTTGTTTTTAATTAGTTTATTACTTTTTCCCCCAAAAAAAGGTGGGATACAGAAGAAAAGAAGGGGGTAGGGGGGAAATATAGACTCATCAGGTTTGTCAAATATTGTGAGTTGTGATGTACAACAAGTAAAATCAGATGTATTGCCAAATATATATTTCAAATATAGGTAAAGGTAAAGGTTCCCTTGCTCGAAAGCCAGTCGAATCCGACTCTAGGGTTGCGGTGCTCATCTCCGTTTCAAAGCCGAAGAGCCAGCGCTGTACGAAGACGTTTCCGTGGTCATGTGGCCGGCATGACTAAACACCAAGGTGCACAGAACGCTGTTACCTTCCCACCAAAGTGGTACCTATTTATCTACTTGCAATTTCTTGCTTTCGAACTGCTAGGTTGGCAGGAGCTGGAACTAGAGACGGGAGCTCACTCCATCTTGCGGCACCCGGGTCTCGAACTGCTGAACTACTGACCTTCCACAGCCTGCAGTTCAGCGTCTTAACCACTTGAGCAATAAAACATCAGTATCACAGCATTTTGGGATACATTTTGTCTTTAAAGAATATACAAGAATTTTCCCAAAGGGAGCCAGGTTTTTTGATGGATTGTTCATTGTCATTTCAAAGCTGTTCAGCAGTTGCTTCACTGCATTCCTTCCTGACAGTTCCATGCAGCAAATGTGGGCTTTTCGCACATGCATGTTCTCACGCAGCCCACCAGAGTTCTACTTCCTCCCTTCTGTGCTGCACTTCTGCTCTGCTTGGCAGGTAATTCTTAAAATGATTAAATCAATCACAAATCATATAAATCTGTCGCGAATAGATGCTGTGTCATAACAAAAAACCCCGAACATTCCCTGTTTCTCTAAGTACTCCTTAGCGATACTAACAGCTGCCAATCTGTTTGGATCAGCAGCATTTTTGTTCGTGTGCAGTTCTGGAGGAAAATCCAATGCAAAGCTGTTCGGCAGGCATTAGACTCAGTCATTTGGTGCTGAACCAAACAAACCTGGTGATCTGTTGGCATCTAATCATCACAGTCAAACACGGTAACTTTGACTGTCAGACACATTTGCTATGAAATTCATGTGTCATCCCTATTGAAAACCACTTCAAGTGGCATGATTTATTCACTCCCTCTGGTTTCTCTGGTCCAGACATCATACAGAAATTCAGCATAGCAGATCATTTTCAGGGAAGTCAAATTTTAAAAGGGGATGGAGGGTGTTGGGCAAAGCCCCCATCTGTCAAAATGGACTGTCCTAAGTCCCAGAGCCAATATGTACCTGTTTTTATCTAAGGTCATCAGAAGCATATAAGGAACAGTGATTTGCAACCCCCAGTTATTTACCCCCAGCATACCTACATAACAACAATAACTATAATTCCTTTATCACCTTTCTCCAGCAAGGTCTTACATGATGTTATCCCATTCCCTGCCCCCCCCACACTGCTTAGATATCCTAGTCTGAGAAGTAGAGACTTGACCAGGTGTTCACTTGAGAAGGGTCTAGGGCCAGCCCTAGAACACAAGGGTACTGGCCTCACAGACTGGTTGGTCCAGTAAGGCTGTTTTTGCAGGCCCTAGCTTTAGTAGGCTGGGATGTAAGTTAGCCCAGCTGTATTGTCAACAGGTGCTGGAGTTCCTGAGGTCAGGAAACTGCAAGGACTCACCCTCAGTGCACAGCTCTACCATGGTGCTTTGTGCAACCAGCCTGGCACTTCGCCTCCTTTGTGCCACTTTGTTCTGGGCCCACTGCTGGCAGTATTCCTGCAGACTGGAAGAGGGGAGCTACAGGGCCAAGCTAGAGTCCTGCATGGCAGAGGCCTGGAGAGACTCTCCATGGCTGGTGGAGAGGCCTCCCTTGTTGGCCCTGGTAAGGTGGCCTCTGATGCTGAGGAGGTATCATCCACAGGTGACTCTGTAGTGCGGGGCTGTTCCTGGTTCCCGTGGTCATCCTCAGATACTGACCTTGACTTTTCCTCTAGGGATTCTGAGTCAGAATCACTGGGCAAGCTGGAGGGGGCCATTACACCTGCTTTATCTTCTTATAAAAGTAGCCAATCAGAGATAAATATTGAGTCAGCCAGGTCTGAAGATGACTCCATATTATTCAAGGTGGTATAATCCACAGTGGACTGTGAGGAGCTCCAAAATGTTCTCTCCAAACTGGAGATCCAGTAGGCAACAAACTAGCCCATTAGGTTTAGGCAATGGGTTAATTTCTGCAGGTGTCACCATGCAATCAATAACTATGATGTATATTTTTAACTAAGTCAATATGGTCTGATGAATGCAGGCATCAACCAGGGCCAGCTGAAGGGAGCTTCATTTGGCATACTTTGCATTCATATATAGATAGAATTGGTTGCACTGACCTTCTCATATGAAGGTGTTACCCAAATCAGTCCTCATGTCAGTTCTATCATATGAATGGCATCCCCTACACATGAAAGTCCCCAAAACATGAGTATTAGGATGCAGGGGCTGTTAGCCTGTTTATACATGGGTCCCAGTTCAGCACAGTGAGGGAAAGATGGAAGGCAGACACATCCTTAAATGCTTAACCAGACAGCAATTTTATCGACCTAACCAAGGTACAGAATAGGGTTGCTGCACAGGGGCAGGCAATGACAAACCACCTCTAAGTATCTCTTGCCTTGCCTTAAAAATCCCAAGGGGTCAACATAAATTTGCTGTGTTGTGGTTGTTCAGTTGCACAGTCAAGTCCGACTCTCCGCGACCCCATGGACCACATCACGCCAGGCCTCCTCTGAGGTTTGCTCAATTTCATGTTTGTTGTATCTATGACCCTGTTTAACCATCTCATCCTTTGCCATCCCCTTCTTCTGTTACCTTCAATCTTTCCCAGCATCAGGGTCTTCTCCAGTGAGTGCTCCCTTCTCACTTGGTGGTGAAAGTATTTGAGCTTCAGTTTCATTATCTGGCCTTCCAGGGAACAGTCAGGGTGGATTTCTTTTAGGATTGACTGATTTGATCTTCTTGCAGTCCAAGGGACTCTCAAGAGTCTTCTCCAGCCCCATAGTTCAAAAGAATCTATTATTATGTGCTCGGCCTTCCTTATAGTCCAACTCTCGCAGCCATACATGACTACTGGGAATACCATTGCTTTGACCATGCGGACTTTTGTTGGCAGGGTGATGTCTCTACTTTTTATCACGTTGTTTAATTTGCTGTGACTTGACAGCAAAAAGTAAGTTTAGCTGTGTTAATTTAAGTTAACCAACTGAAGTTACTTTTAGTAGCTTTCCTCCCACCTGGCTTGTCCATAGAAAACCAAACTCAGAGATAGGAGATTTTGGAATGGAAAACTGAAAGAGTAAAGATACTATGGGAAGATAAGGCAGTCTAGTCACAAACATAGCAGGGAGGGATGCTTAGAAGCCAGAGTGGATAGTTAGATGTGGGGAGTGAACTCCAGGAAGGGAAGCTGGGAAACATACTCTCTACCTGTCTTGATGAGAAGAGTCAAGCGGTTTCAGAATTCAGTAGTGGGGAAGAAAAGGGGGTGGGACTAATGATTTCAGCATTTGGCAGTGAGTCTAGGAGTAGTACAAGTACAAAGACTGAAGGCTGGTGAAGCCTCTCATATGCACCCAAATTTATTTGGGTGTCACTGGGGAAAATTAGTCCAATTTGGTGCAGGACTAGAATCTGCTCTGGAATTGGAGCAAAACTTTGGAACCCCGTTGCCCATTGGTGGACTTTGGTCTGTACCTTGATAGGTGCATAATTAGGGTCCTGGACCCCATTGGTGCAAGCCTGGAATCCAGGTTGTGGTAGGATGAAGGATGAAAATAGCCGGCCTATAAGAGAAGGGGCATCTGAGTAAGCATAACTCTGATGGAAGGGGATCGCTTTGACAAAGTGAGATAGAGGCAAGTGGTCTTTCCTGGGCTTATGGTTGCACCATCCAGGAATTGTGTGCTGTAGAAGGAAATCCAACAATTGCATGTACTATTTTGCAAGCCTGGGTTGGGGTTTATGGACAAGAAGGTATGAGGAACTGTGAAACTTCCAAATGGCTTTTGAACTATGCATTTCTGGTGTGTCAGGTTTTCCCCATGCAGGGAGTGCTTTAATCCAGAATCCTTCCTTTGACATGAAAAGAGATGCATTTCCCATCACATCTGATGTCCTTGAGACCAAACATTTTCAGGTTATTTTATTCTCATACTCTGGTGTTTTAAAGTCAGGAGATTTTTGTAAAGTGCTGCCCCATGCCTCTGGTCTATGTCAGCTAGAGGATCCTTTTTGGGGGAAACCTATAAGTGACATTAACGGAGAGCAGAGGGCTATGTAACAAAGGGTGCACAACTCTCTTTGGGGGTACATTCCCCAAGCAGGGCCGGATCCAGTGCTTGGAATTTGCTATCCTTAAATACTCTCGTGTCTAAGATAAATTACTTCTGTAAAATACACATTTGGGGGGGGGGGGAATCTTTCTGACAAGTAATTTAACAAATCAGATTTGTACTTGGAAAGATTCCCTGTACTACTGAAGTTTTATAAGCTGAAAATGTAGCTGTTCTTTATTAAAATTTTCCTCCAGGAAATACAGAATTATAGGGGGAAACTCATTTAGAAGCCTTCAAAGTTCACACATATCCTGGTGGAGCTATCAGAGAGCCACGAAACAGTTTTCAGAAGGAGCTCATTCCCATGCGTTATGCTGTTTCCCCCAACAGTTCATCTAATTAAGCCTCCTAGGCAGGTTACACTTACCCAGTGGGATCTGAGTGCAGTATAAATTGAGCATAAATATCAAAATCTTTGAGCCTTTGATTGATGGCCCAGTTATTTTGTGACAGAGCCTCATGTTGGTGTAATCATGACATCAGATGCCATGTTGAGGGGAGCTTGCTTTGTGAATACTGTGAAGAATTCAGAACACATAAGGATGTAGAACAGGGAAATTGTGGAGGGTAGGGACAAGGAAAAGAGAGCTAAGTGTTGTTAGAAAGCTGACACTGTAGTCGCAAACAGAGTTATATCCTTCTAAGTCCACTGAAGAAATAGGCTTAGAAAGATTAACTCTTCATAAGCCAGCCTACCATTTTTCTTCTCACATTGACACAGAGAGTACTCCATCTTTCTGTGTTATACCTCTGAGGATGCCAGTCACATCTGCTGGAGAAATGTCAGGTACTCAATGACAAGACCACAGCCATACTGCCTGGAAAATCTACAACAACTAATCTTCGGCTGCGGTCACACGGAGAAGTAGCCACGCTACTGTGACGGAAGATAGGCGGATTTTCCGGGCGCAATCTCACTGCCACATCTGGGAAGCGTAGAGCTCCCGTGGCAAACCCGAGGCTTCCCGCCAAATATGCGCGGTTAAAAACTAGTACCTCGGAGGTTTCAGTTTCCGGAAACCGCGGGGCAAGGGTGGGCATCTGATCACGTTTCCGGTGGCATCCGGCACCCGCCCATGCCCCATTGCAAAAATTGTTTTTTTTCAAAGTCTCCAGGGATGCGCACAAGCACCCAATGGGGCATGCGCATACTTCAGGTTCAATTTTTTAAAAAACACAACCCCATCATGCCGCGCCACTTCTTTGGCGCGTCGTGTGATCGACACCTCCCCCCTAACCATGGGACCTAGACGGGACCGCGAGGGGACGCCTGATCATGCAGTCGTGCGTTATTTCACTGCGGGGCAAACAGCCACGCCTCCCCCCTGCGATATCCGGCCCATGTGACTGGGGCCTACATAAGCCACTCAAACACTTCCAGTTGACTGGTCTTCCTACAATGCCACTGGATCCAACAGATATTTCTATACCATTAGAACTCAAGAACTAATATTCTGTACTTCCTGCGGGCCTTCTGACTTTATCAAATTCATATCAGGTCATCTTGAACTGAAGGCAAACATTACAAATTGATAATATTCATATATAATCCATCTATTCTGGTTTCTATAATGGCATCTATTTTGTGTGACTAATAAGGATGGGCACAAACTGGCTCACAAGCCAAAATTTGGCATGAACTTGAGCCGGTTTGGAGCACCCAAGCCAATGTTCAGGGAAGGCGCCTTCCCTGAACATTTACCACTTCAAAGCAGGGGGAAGCAAAACCGACCAGTGAAATGGCTCACAGCCATTTACACCTTACAGCAGGGCAGGTCCACCTGTCAACTGTCAGATTTAAATGGCGTGAGCCATTAAACACGCCCCCACTTTGAAGCAGAGGGAAGTGAAACAGACAGGTTAAATTGCCCCCCCCCCTTTCCTGGCTATGGCTCGCCATGGCCAGGAGAGAGGGGGATCCAAACTGGCCAGTTCAGTTCAGGGCATTTTGGTTCAGAGTTAGGTTCAGGGGTTGCCCTGAAGCCCAAACTGAAAAGGAATTTTTAGGTTCATGCCCATCCCTAGTGACCAATGTTGAGTTTTTAAAAATATCACTTGCCATTCAGCTCCCATGTGCTATTCTTTCACTGTGCTACTTGCCAAAATCCTTTCAATAAGACTACCATTGCCCTTAATTGACACCTTCTCCCTCTACCAAGGGTCTGAACACTCCCTGTATCTCCCACTCCCACCATCTAATCCCCTTCCCCCATTCTACTGCTAGCCCTCCAAACTCCTCTCAGATGCTCCAAACAAGTCCCTCTCCAACCCAGCTCAAACACTCTTCTTACCAAAGTCTCCTTTTCTGCCAGTTACAGGTCATCTTCATCACTTATTCCATGTTCTTTCCTCTTGGTGGGGAATACTGGTCAGTTAATAATATCATGCTGTCCGCATTCCTTAGCATTGGTAATATCACTGGCATGGGAGAAAGGGTTGTGTTTGACGTCCACAGTAGAGGCCCTTTTATATCTACTAAGAAATGGCCTTGAAAATGGTTCAGTAATATCTGTGAACTACAGTCAGATGGCCACATATACAAGGACAATTGGCTACTCTGCTGGAAATAATTCTTTCTGTTTGTTTATTTATTCACTTATTTCCGAGATACATATATCGTCTTTCAGCACGGCCTTTTGAGGTAGCATCCAAATAAAATGCATATAGCACTTAAAGTAAAAATAAAATCAAAATACAACATGACTCAAATCAACTGCAATAAAGTAATAAAGATACATAGGAGTTGATGTGGCCAAGTTAATTCAGTTTTGATTTTCAATATCAACATTGTCATTGGTTTCCGTTCACCTTATTTTCATTGCTGTTGATTATTCTTTTGGTTCTTTTGGTTCTTTTGGACCATTTTTGACCCCATTTTTATTGTTATTATTATTATCGTTATTATGTTCAATTTGTATCCTGCCTTGCCAGGCGAACTGGCTCAAGGCAGCATACAGGCATTAAAATGCAATAAAACAATAAATACA
Source organism: Gekko japonicus (assembly GCF_001447785.1). Classification (NCBI taxonomy): domain Eukaryota; kingdom Metazoa; phylum Chordata; class Lepidosauria; order Squamata; family Gekkonidae; genus Gekko; species Gekko japonicus. The sequence goes on along the minus strand of NW_015163604.1, from coordinate 2,212,320 downwards.
ATAAAATACACAAAACAACCTACATACCATCATAAATTGCTAAAAGGACAGTACAGATGATGGTGACATTCAGTATATGATCCCAGATGGAAAGCAGTATCCAACAGTGTAACACAGGGCCATAAGATGGTCCGGTGGCTCATTCGACAGTGGAGGCTCCTAATCAAAAGCCTGGTGGAAGAGCTCCATTTTACAGGCCCTGCAGAACTGTAAAAGGTCACTCATGGCCCTGATGTCATCCAGGAGCTCATTCCACCAGTGTGGAGCCACCACTGAAAAGGCCTTGGCTCTAGTAATGGCCAACCTGACATCTCTCGGGACAGGGAGAGTAAGGCAATTCTGTATCCCTGACCTCAGTGCTCTCTGGGGCACATATGGGGAAAGGCGGTCCCTCAAGTAGACAGGCCTCTGACTATATAGGGCATTAAAAGTCAAAACCAGCACCTTGAAATGAATCTTGTAAGCTATTGACAGCCAGTGCAATACCTTCAACACAGGCTGGATGTGGTCTTGTATAGAGAGACCCATCAGCAGCCTGGCTGCCACATTTTGCACTAGCTGCAGCTTCTGGATTTGAGACAGGGACAGCCCCATGTAAAGAATGTTGCAGTTGTCTAATCTCGAGGTGACCCTAGCATGAATCACTGTTGCCAGGTCATTGCGTTCAAAGAAGGGAACCAGCTGCCTAATCAGCCATAGATGGTAGAGGACTGCCTTGGCAGTGGCTGCTACCTGGGCCTCCATTGTTAAGGCGGCATCCAGGAGCACTCCCAAACTCCTAACCCTCAGTGCTGGCACCAGTGGTGCCCCATCAAAGGTCGGAAGTGGGATCCCTATCCCCGGCCCGCTCCGACTCAGGCACAGGACCTCCATTTTCATTGGATTCCATTTTAATCAACTCAGTCTAAGCCAGCCCGCCATATCCTGAAGCGCCCGCTTCAGGTCATCTGGGTTAGAGTCAGACCGACCACCCAACAACAGATATAGCTGGGTGTCATCTGCATATTGATGACACCCTAATCCATGCCTCCAGGCAATCTGGGCGAGGGGATGCATGTAGATGTTAAATAACATCGGGGATAACACTGCCCCTTGAGGAACCCCACAGACCAACGGGTACCTCTCGGATGTCTGTTCCCCTAACGCCACCCTCTGTCCCTGACCTTGGAGGAAGGAGACAAGCCATTGCAAGGCAAGCGCCTGGATCCCAGTGTCGGTGAGGCAGTGGACCAGTAACTGATGGTCGACCATGTCGAACACCGCCAACAGGTCCAACAGCAAACGTACTGCCGTATCACCTTAATCCAGATGCCTCCGGAGGTCATCTGTGAGGGCGACCAGTGCCGTCTCCATCCCATGGCCTGGCCGAAAGCTGGACTGAAATGGGTCTAGCATGGAAATGTCATCCATGAAGCTCTGTAACTGAATCACCACCGCTCTCTCAAGTAATTTGCCCAATAGGGCAAATTGGAGACTGGCTGATAGTTGGTCAATTCAGCCAGGTCCAAGGATTTATATACATTTGTTGCTGAAATAAGTAATTTAAAGCAGAATAATTTGATGCAGAATAAGTAAATGCATTTATTTGGAAATATTTGGTATGAGGTATGAGGGGGGAAATTAAAACAGCAATCATTGATTCATACCAGTCTGCTTTTCAAATTGTATTAATTGTCCTTATTTTTGTTTATTTTCTGTCCTCCCACCAAAGGAAATCAAGCTATCAAACAAAGACTAAGCCAGATCATGTCCTTAAGCTGGTTTGTAGGGTGAAAACTAATGATATTAAATTCATCTGAAACAAAATATATGAAACATACATTATTTTTTCTCATAAAAATTGAATTGGAGGGTTATAATTGGAATAAAATTATTGAATTTCTACTAGGAAAGCTATTTGCTCTAAGAAAAGACCTGGAATGCTAAGTATTCTGTAGATCAGGCAAATATTTCCATCCAATCTTATTAAATCAAGAGTGGAGTCCAAACTTTCCCCTCAAAGGGAATGTTGAAAATAATTACATTGTCTAAATGTCAGGCAAGCTGTACAATGTGATATTCATAGAAATTCGTATCGTTATCGGGTATTTCTTTAATCAGAAAACATTTCATTTTTTCTGAATATGGAGGAAAATTCCCAGTAGAAGCAAGAAAATAACAACCTTTCCTGATTAGGAGGGAAAAACTCACATTATTTCTTGTGTCCCAAAGGAAAAAAATGTTCCCTCCAATAAGGCAGAATTTTAGCAGTGTAAAAGGATAGGATGGCATAAACTAAGCTCCAGGTGCATTTATGCGTGTGTTCATGCACACTTCTGTAACTTCATGTCCTCAGGTAAAAATATATGACATTAAAATGTCTTGGAGTTATTAACCAAGTGGCTGCTCCTTGGATTTTTAAAGGTCTGGGTGAACTTTATTTTTAAATGAACAGTTTTGCCTTTCAGCACCAGACACTCTTTCAACTAGTGATCCAGTGAATGTGAATAAGCACATAGTTGTTTCATGTTTTGTTGTTATACAATAGCTGCTGAGGAAACCTTCCTCCAAAGGAAGACAATTAAGCCAGCAATACCAAAAGAAAATGGACCAGAAAGATCATTGGGTTTGTAACAATAATAATTAAAATAACAGAACAATTAAACTGGAGTTCCAGATTTTTGAGTGCTGGTATTCTAATGATTTGCTAAGGAACCTGGACTCTTGGCATGCCATAACTATGAACTGTCCAAGGTCCTGACCACTCTGCTAAACTTCTGCCGTGTGCTTTCCTGGTCTCTTTTGAATCATGTCACTAGATCCTGAGTTAAAGTAATGTTTAATCGTATCATAAAACTGCAAAATGAAGCATATATTTGGCTAATATTGCTACATGTCCCTGGCTGCTACTGGAAGTCCTCCATTTTCCCTAACCTCGTCAAGTGAAAGGTAAAGGCAGTTTGACAGTATACAGCACTCCATCCAAACAGTAGCTTGAGCTGGAGTGTTGACTTTGGGTATGGTGTTTCCACTATGAAGTAAACTTCATGCCTTAAGCTTGGAGCATTGCATAAAAATATGTCATATGTTCAGAAGAAGAACAGATAAGATTTATACCCCGCCCTTCACTACCAAAGTAGTCTCAGAGCAGCTTACAATCTCCTTTCCCTTCCCCTCCCCACAACAAGACAGCCTGTGAGGTAGGTGGGGCTGACAGAGCTCTCCCGAGAACTGCTCATAACCGCTCTGAAAGAACTTATGACTGACCCAAGGTCATACCAGCAGCTGCATGTGGAGGAGTGGGGAATCAAATCCAGTTCTCCTAAAGTCCGCACTCTTAACCACTTCACTAAACTGGCTCTCACTTCACCAAACTGGCTCTCACTTCACCAAAGACTTTAATCAGAGTGTCTCAACTTATATGCTGAAGTACCATAACTATTTGAATACCTCTACCCAGCCATACGTTCACAAGACAGCTGCAGTCAACATATAAGAAACAGTATCACATGGACTGGATTCATGGAACACACAACAAAAGTAGTTTCTATCTCATGGGCTATCTCAAATGCTTTTTGCCAAGGTTCCAAACACATATAAGCCCATTCTAGTACCATGTCAGAAGCACCATAAACCTGCAGAGCATTTTGCCCAGTCAAGTATCACTGCACATCTATCCACTAAAGAGCTCAGGGTTGCATACAAAGTTTTCCCTTCCCATTGTATCCTCCCAACAATTCTGTGAAATAGGTTGGGATGAGAGAGAATGACTGACTCAAAGTCACCCAATGAGCTTCATGACAGAACAGGAACTCCCAGATCCTATTCCAACACTTTAAAGACTACCCTACTGTGGCTGTTCCCACATATCCCTGCTTGTGTTATCTATCTGCTTTCAGTCATTCTCATGAAGCTAAGGAGGAATACCTTTTCCAAACTGTCTTCCATTATCCCAGTCTTCCCCCAAAAGCAGAATTCTGTAATAGTATAAATTTGCATGTTTTTTTCTTTTTCTATTCCATTAATCAACACTATCATTAGATGAAGGCTCAAAAATGAGGTCTAGATTAGAAAGTACTAGTTATGATCAATGTTCCCTCTAAGCTGTGGAGTCTTGTGAGCAAAAATTCTACTTTGTGAGCTCCTGGCATTAAAGTTGTGAGTGAGCAATTTGGCTACTGCATAAGTTAGTTTGCTCTGGAGCCATTCTTCCTGAGCCAGGACAAAAATGTGTGAGCCGGAGGCTAAAAAACTGTGAGCTAGCTCACACTAACTCAGCTTAGAGAGAACACTGGTTATGATGATTCACCATTAGAGGACAACAGTTCTTAACATGTGAAGTCACTCTGTTTTACCCCCAGAAGGTTATGGAGAAAATGGGTGTACTATTTTTCCAACAGACTACGGCTCAATTTTTATGATTGTATTTCTTGGGATCACCATTCATTTAGTTTTCCCCAGAATTCCTTGAAAAGTAACATTTGGAATCGTGGATGATATTCTGTGGTCAAGATATTTCACTGTAAATATGTCAGTCTTTAAGATGCCCCCCCCAATTCCTTTTTAGTTTTCCTATAAAACTTCTGAAACTTTGATTTGAACCAAGATACTTGCACCTCTGTCAGTCTGCAGTAGAACAGCTAGATTCAAGTCCAAGAGCACCTTAGAGACCAACAAGATGTGTTAGCCGAATTGCTTTATTTACAGCAATTGGCAGTTTATAAATGGGTGCTTGCCAACTATACCAAGGTCCTGTTCTCTCCGAGGGTTACCAGAGAAGGAGTCGAGGCTGGTGTTGTTAAAATAAATGTCTTTTACTTAAGAAAATAAATCTCATACAAACAATACTGTTACACTCATACATTCAATGAAGTTCCTTAGAAATACAGTTGCATTAGCAGGTAGGGTGATGGTGGGTGATACTTATCTGTCTTCGCAGCTTGGTTGTTCCAATGAAGAATGAAGAAGGGAGTTTTAACACACAACTTAGAACCAGCCAGCACGTGTGGGTCTCTTGACTGCAGATCAAGAGATCAAAGTAGAGGCAAGGGTTTGGGTATAGCAAGTGGGACTCAAGGGGAGTATAAAGCAGACAGGGGTTGTTGCAGGGGAGATGCTAGTTGATCAAGTAGGAGAGAGAGAGAGACCATGTGACTGGTTCTCTTCTTTTATCAGGAGATCCAGGAGGTGGGTGGTGTCCGTGCCAACCTCCTGGCCCACCTCCCTGTTAGTCTGTCCCAAAACTAATCCTATTGGTTTCCTATAGGAGTGGGAGGTTGCCTATAAGGAGTGGTCAATATTGAAATCTAAAACCTTACTCAAGGAAGACATCTGGGCAGGTGTGAAACCTTGGCGTCAGGATGCTTCATTGAAGCATTGATGAAAGCTGGCCATCCTATTGTAAACCAAATGTCCATTAGGCAGTAAATACCAATGCAGGAACAAAGCATGGATGTGTTGTACATGATCCCAAGTAGATCTGCAATGGGGGCTGTCTCTTCTCAAAGCTGTTGTTTCTTACTGCTCACAATAATGGAGGTGTGTGCTCCTTCACCAGGCTGGTAACTATGTAACTTAAACCTCATTCACGTGTAAGGCTTGTGCAGGTACCTTCTATGTGTTGCATCACAACAGGTGACTTGGAATGTACAGTTCTCTGAGCCTATGTGTGTGCGTGCACAGTCCATTGTGTGTAGCAATAAATATAGTTCATAACGCAAAATATCAAGTTCATTCTCTAACAGATGTTTGGGGTATCAAGAGTCAATGCTCCCTTCATCAGATACACGTCAGACTGGAGATCTATGAATCTTTGTATCCCAGTCAGGAGGTGGGAGCGGTGTTACAAAGAAGGAACTTGGGATGCTGAAGTATGATGCGCATTGTAATTACCTTGACTAGAGCAGAGAAGAAGCACTTAGGAGCCAAAAATGACCATCTGTAGTGAGATCAAATCCGCTGTCTCTCTTCAGCCCTGGGGGCTTATTGTTTAGAACAATGGATGGTGAGGTCACCTATGGCAATTACACAGATGATGGACATCAACTTCATAGACCAAGTGGAGTAAATAAGTTACTGGAATATTCATTGTGGTTGGCTTTCTCCTAATAGATTTTAAGACTTTCAGCCTGAAATAATCACTGACTTGCTACTTGCCATCTGTGTTATTGACAGTGCAATCCTGAGTAGTGTTACCCTCTCCTAAGCCCATGGATGTCAAAGGACTTACAAGGGTATAGCTCTATTTAGGACTGCACTGCTAATCACCCATTGGACGTTTATGGCTAGTAGATCCATTGAAACTCATGGATGACCCCCCCCCCCATGAGTTTATGTTCATACTCTGTGTAATGTTTTGCTCAAAGCAATATGCAGTTAACCAGTGCTAAGCAAACCGAAGCAATGCACTGATACGTAATTTGCTTACCACTTCGAAGGATCTTTTTGCAAAAAAAGATACGTTCTGTTTGCCAAAACATAACATTTGGAGGCATTATTTTCTATTTTGTCAAAGATAATTTGCAGCTGTGCACACACAAAGGCCAAATGCACAGGAGAATGTCAGCCCACCCCAATTTCTTTTAACTAAAAATCATGCTGAGTAAAACAGCTGAGAGGCACTACCTTTTTAAAGATGCAATTTTCAGTTCCGTCCCAGTAATTCTCCTTGTAAGCGATACATTACTGTCAAGCGCAACACAGAGTCCTCACAGCATCTTTGGTTAAATTGTAAAACCAAACATTAAACCCACGTGTTGGATTTTTTTCCCCCTCCCCGTTCCTTTTTCCCCCCAAAGGTGCACATTACTTCACTGCATTGGCCGGTGCAAACAATTGATCTAGTGATGAAAAAATACCTCATTAGGGAGTCACTTTCTCACACGCAAAAGTGGCAGCAGAAATTATACCCTCCAGTGCAAAACTAAAAGAAGCTCTGTTCTGTGTCAAAGCAGACAGTGTTACAAGAGGAGGGAAAAGCCATACATCCATGGCTGGCTGTCATATAAATAATGAATATACCATTCTTCAGAGCTCCCCGTATATTGTAAAATATTATCTTAGCCAGAGGTCTATTCAGAATAACTGTTCCTGACACTGGGGTTCCATTATATATGAATTCATCATTTTTACCAAAGGCTAACAGAGAAGATAGGAAATTTTCTTTGACACCATGAGGCTTCTGAGATCGCTAATACGGTAAAGTGGAAGACGGAAGAGAGAGACACCAGTAACCTTTGTTCTGGAAATTTGTACATAGTCTGCTGATTCCAAACTAGTGGCCAACCACAGAAACTGACATCCACGGAGACAGGGAGGACAATGTGGAAATGTGGCAGGGAGGCCTCCTAAACACAGTTTCCCACTGGATCGTAATTCCAGAAGGGTTATAGTCCGTACTAGCAAAAATAAACAAGAGTTTTGTGGCACCTTAAAGATTAATATATTTTTATTCTAGCATAAGGTTTCATGGACTACAGGCCAATTCTTCAGGTGCCGTCAATGGATCCTCACTAGGCAGATGTAGTAGGTATGAAAAAATAAAAGAGTTTGAATCAAAGGAACTGTCCAACAGGATGTCAGTTTTGTCCTGGATGAAAAACTCCAGTCTATCTTTTTTCCTCTGTGGATTGTTTGAGATAGCAACACTTAGCCTATCAGTTGCATATTTATTATTTACTTCATTTATACCCTGCCTTTCTTGCTAATGGGGACTCAAAGGGCTTACATTTTTCTCTTCTCCTCCAGTTTATCCTTGCGACAACCCTGGAAGGTAAGTTATGAGAGCCAGTTTGGTGTAGTGCTTAAGTGCACAGACTCTAATCTGGGAGAACCGGGTTTGATTCCCCACTCCTCCACTTGCAGCTGCTGGATGGCCTTGGGCAAGCCATAGTTCTGACAAGAGCTGTCCTTGAAAAGAGCAGTTTCTCTCAGAGCTCTCTCAGCCCCACCTACCTCACAGGGTGTCTGTTGTGGGGAGGGGAGGGGAAAGGAGTTTGTAAGCCTCTCTGAGACTCTGAGTGAAGGGCGGGGTATTAATCCAATCTCTTCTTCTTCTATGCTGAGAGCATGTGACTGGCCCAAGGTTACCCAGTGAGCTGCTTCCATGGGAGAAGGGGGATTCAGTCCCAGATCCTAGTCTAACACTCTAACCACTATACCTCTCTCTCATGGCTCTTATTCCACCCTTCCTCCATAGCACTCAGGCAGCAGAGATGGTGCTCCCTTCTTCTGTTACATCTTCACAAAAGCCTTTAAAATAGGTTAAAATCAATGGATTTAGTCTAGAGTAACTCTGTATAGGACGGCAATTTTAAGCTGAAAGACAGTATTCCAAGGTCAATGGGTGAGCTTTATGGCTAAGGGGTGATTTGAACTGGGTTCCCTCTGTTCCTAGTCTGCTATCCAATATTATAACCTTTATACCAAACTGCCAATATTATAACCTTTATACCAAACTGTCTCTGTACCCTCTATACTATACCAAACTGAAATGTGTAGATGATCAACACATGTCAGGAGGGGTGAATTGCCACCATTGTTTCAGTTCTCAGCTTCCACATATACAAGTTGTATAGATCTTCCATTGGCTCAGCACAGAAGTCCTGGCCAATGCATGGAAGTCAAAGAAGAGAGACAGTACAATCTCCAAGCACTAAGTACTCACATGTTTCATGTCATCTCATCATCTGTCCCTGTGTGTTAGTTGTAGTCCTCAGGTTGTCATCTGCTAGTGGCTTCCCCAGTTAAGTTAGCTCACTTGGCCTCAGCCAGAGCCAGGATCTTTTATATTGGATCCCCTACCCCGTGGAATGTACTCTCTGAGGAGGAGGGGAGAGCGACATCTTTAGAAATCTTCCAGAGGTACCGCAAAGCCATTTTCTTTGCCATGACTTTTAATAGAGTATTAAATGCAGGTATCGGGGGGGTGCTATTTGGGGTTTTATTTTATTCTGAATGTTTTTAAATTGTGATCTGTAAGCTGCCAAATTAATAAGGCCACTTGTCTCCCCCGAGCCCTTACCATCTGACCCATCAGGGGAACACCCACATAGATGAATCTACAGATGCATTAGCTAAATCCTGTTGTAACGGATATCCTGTTGAAACTAATATCTTGTTGAAACGAATATCCAGATCCCCACTGGATACAAATGCTAGTTCCTGTATTAGGACTGTGTTGCTGAGACAAGATTCCTGCTTGAGTGAATGAACACGCAATTGTATTCAATTGTCAACAGCTGTCAAATGATTAAAGAATTTTTGTTGATGATTGATCTGCCTTTGAGCTGATTATCCATGGAATAAATGTTCATATTACCAAAGCCTCACTGTAGATGCTTCTTTGACATATGTAAGGGAGTGTCAGGAGGAAAGGTACTCTTTTGTATTTTCTTTTTCATTCCCTTTTACAATAACACACAGAAACTTTGAAAGTGACTTTGAAATAATCAACAAGCCTTCCACACACAGCCCTGTTTCTCCTTTTGTCAGTCCTAGGGAAGTTTTCAAGAACTTTACAGGAGCAAAATCTCGATCTCACACACAAACCCATGCATACACACCAATATGACTTTCAGTCATTGGCTTAGATCCAGCAGTGCTCCAACAGGAACAAAACTGATTTAGTGAAGTTATGCTTGGACAACGTCTTGTGCAACACCTAGCTCTTTCCTCCATTTCGTGTGAATTGAGCTTTTTCAAGAGTACCATATTCCATGATTGCATGGTGAGGTCATAGACCTTGGCAAAGGAGGACTGACTCAAACTTGAGGGACTTTTGACCTGCCTTCAAAACAGAGTTATAAATGGTAATTTCTTCGGATAGCAATTTCTATGTAGAACTTTTCTTCTTCCCCTTGTGAGATTCTGTCCTTCTTGCCACATTGTCTTCAGTTCATTCAAATCAAAGTGATTGGAGCTGAATTCCTGTATAAATAAGGCTGCAGATAATAGAGTCACAGACACTCCATGGCAAATATCAATCACTGCTTTGAAATAATACATGGGATTGTGGCTATCATACCCATCCAGAGACTAGAGCCTGAGCCAAAACATTTCACGGGCAAAAAGGGAAAGATAGCAAGAGAAGAGATGGCTGCCTGTCAGGCCTGTGAATGACTTGCTTGCAGATTGCCTGGGAAATTTGCATCTTTGCAAAGAGTAGCTATTTTCAAACATATTTTGTGATGGGAATGGCATATAGGAAGGACAGAGAGGCAAGATTCTGCAGTTCAGATCACACCATGTTCCTTAAGAAAAGTAGCCTTCCACTGCTTCAGACTGCAACACACCTTTAATTGTAGCACACTACATGGGCTCCACATGCCCACCCTTTTCTTCAATGTCCATTTTTTTCCAGCCCTGACCTGGATAGCATGGGCTAGCCCTGATCTTGTCAGACCTCAGAAGCTAAGCAGTGTCAGGGCTGGTTAGTATTCAGATGGGAGACCACCAAGGAAGTCCAGGGGTGCTACACAAAGGCAGGCAGTGGCAAAACCATTTCTGAAGTTTCTTGCCTTGAAAACTCTACAGGGGCACCATAAGTTGGCTTGCAGCTTCACAGCGCTTGCCACCTCTACCGCCATTTCCTCCTCTTCACACTTTCCTTTCTTTTTTGCCTTTCTCCCATCTTGTTGCTTTACTCTCTCTTTCACCTTCTGTTTCTTAAAAAAGGGGGGGGGGGTTGAAAAACATGACATCATTATGACTTCAGCCCACCCAACAGTGCCAGTAATTTTGAGAACTGACAATATTAAATCCCTTATTCCCCTAAGAAAGGAAACAGCATGTGTGAAGGTCTTGTTTTCTTTGCACCTCAGACTTCAGTTGCCCTGGTTATCTCTTTATCACATGTGTAACTTTTTGAGTTGCCCTGACCTTGGTAGCCCAGGCTTGCCTGATCTCATCAGCTCTTGGGAGCTAAGCAGGATGGGCCCTGGTTAGTATTTAGATGGGAGACCACCAAAGAATACCATGGTCACTATGCAGAGCCAGGCAATGGCAAACCACCTCTGAATGGAAACTCTATAGGGTTGTCATAGGTCAGCTGCAACTTGGTGGCCAATAAACCCCCAAAAAAACTTTTGAGCAGATGTAAGATGGGGCGTAGGTTCATACCACAAAGGGAAGTGATCCATTACCATTATGACTACTATTTTTCAAGATGTCAGGGGGAACTTGAGGTTTGTGTCTTTTCATTAGACCAGCACCCTGTCCGCATGGATGGTAATGCTTATCACGCGAGCCCTTTTCATCCAACTGTACATCCTCGGACTGTGTGCTACTTGCAATCCTCTCAGTATGCACAGTTGGATAACCCTCATACATAACAGCCCTGTTCAGAAGTTATAATGACCGCAGGTACATTGTGCACGTACATCTGAAACAGGAGACCACTACCTGGATAAATATGGGTTTTAAATCATATGTTCAGCTTTGTTGAATGTTACATGAGAAGTACCGTTGCATGTATAAAGAAAAATCAAGTGTATGATGTACACAGCTAAAGTCTGAATAGTACTAAAGTGAACAGGGCTAAAGTCCTATTCAGATAGGGCTACTGAGAGACCTCTATGCCTAACTTAGTTCTGAGTTTTTTTTTTCTGTATACCCATAGAGCAGGGGCAGCAGATAATCCTACACACACACATGCACACAGACACACACCTTCAGCTGTACCCTGTTCATTGTTTGAACAGTGTTTTTCCATTCAACCCTATTTTCTATTCTAGTGTTCACTGCTGTGAATAAAAATGTATATTATTTGTCTTTATTGATACATTCTGAAATCTTGTTATTTTCATTCATTTCAAAATCTGACATCCCCTCCCACACTAAATACCCAAAGATCATCCAGTTTGGTGTAGTGGTTAGGAGTGTGGACTCTAATCTGGGAGAATCGGGTTTGATTCCCCACTCTTTCACATGCAGCTGCTAGTGTGACCTTGGGTCAGTCATAAGTTCTTTCAGAGCTGTTCTCTCACAGGCAGTTCTCTCAGAGCTCTCTCAGCCCCACCTACCTCACAGGGTGTCTGTTGTGGGGAGGGGAGGGAATGGAGATTGTAAGCCACTCTGAGACTTCTTCAGGTAGTGAAGGGTGGGGTATAAATCAAATCTCCTCCTCCTCCTTCTAACACTTAAAGCTCAGCAAATGCAATCCACCATAAATTGCAGTGCCACTAGGAAGCATTATTTGCACTTTTCTCTGATACAAATTTCTTGAATGAAAGCCTATCCTTTTATTTCTGATTCAATTCACATATGCAATAGTCTTCAGAGGTGGAGCTGGACCTCAGTGCTACTGTGCAGTGTTCTTGAAGCATTACAAGTACAAGGGGGGAGGGAGATCATAATTTGCTGGAGATATAATTTTTGTCCTGCCCTGCCAAACTTTTTAATGTTTTCAGTAGTGTAGATTTATTGGGATTGCTTTGGGAGACAGTGCTCCAAAGTGTCTTCTCCCATAAAATCACAGTGACAGAGAATAATTTTTACATCTTTCAAACTGTCCATTGTGAAAGATTTTTCCATTACGATGAAGGTGTTCAGAGATTTCCAGTGTAATATGAAGTAATAACTCCCATGAGACCCTGTGAAGAAAGTGTGTGCCTACATTCCTGACTAGATTGGGGAAAGTCTGTCGAATGCATATTTATTTCTGCACATACTGTGTCGATTTTAAATAGGCAGTGAATAGTATAGTTCACAACTGGGCCTTTCAGCTTTTCCTGTTACTAAGAATTACCCTCATAATAGGCTTATGATGCATCATGCAGTGTGAATTTGTTATCTCTAAATAACAGATTTTAGAGTGGTTGAAGGGCTGTGGTTCAGTGGTAAGGCATGCAGAAGGTCCCACATTCAATCCCCAGCATCTCCAGCTAAAAGTATTAGGTGAGAAATAGTGTGAAAGACCTGGGGAGCCACTCCCAAAATAGACAAGGATATAAGGCAGCTTCATGTGTTCATGTATGTGCTGTGACTAACCTGCTGGGGCCGTAACCTGGATAGCCCAGGTGAGCCTGATCTGGTCAGATCTCAGAAGCTAAGCAGGGTCAGTCTTAGCTAGTATTTGGATGAGAGACCTCCAGAGAAGACCAGGGTAGCTGCACAGAGGTAGGCAATGGCAAACCACCTCTGAACATTTCTTACCTTGAAAACCCTACAGGGTTTCCATAAATCAGCTGTGACTTGATGGTACTTTCCACCAGCACCATCCTGCTGGACCCACAATAAGGCTAGTTAAAGGGTAGAGTTTTTCTCCATGTTTAAAGGATTAATAGTATTAGTAACAGTAAATCAGATCAAGGATATCAGTTAACACCGAACAGAAGAGTACAATCTTGTTATGGAATATAATTGTCTATAATTATTTGTTCATAGTTAGAGAACCAAGGCTCTGTAGCCTGAAGGACCATCTCTTCCAATATGAGCCTGGGCTGAAGTTTTGCAATGTCTTTTGGTCACACAAAGGTACATTTGGTTGCTGCCCACTTGTGGAATTTTTCAGTGGCCATTCCCATGATGTGGAATAGCCTCCCAGAAGAAAGTAAGAGATCTGTTACTCTTGCCGTTTCAGAGGGCTAGTAAAACAAAAATCTTTACAACAACCTTGGACTCCTCAGGTTGTTGTGAGACAGTGGTCTCTGTTAGACCTTATTTTAAAGGGCAGGAGTTGTTGGTTGTTTTAATTCTGTTGTTTTTAGAAGTATGTTTTTGTTGGTTGATTTTGTTTTTATTACTCTCTTGGGGTTCCAGTTGCCAGGGAGAAAGACAGGTTTCTAAACATTTTAAAGAAGTAAATGAAAAAAAACTAGGACACCAACTTTCCAAGGTTTTTCAGATCCCATAGCCAACAGATAGCTTGGGCTAGACAGCATTCAAGAAATATATCAGAAAGAAGTGACAGATATCACTGTGGTTAAATTAAATGGTGGGGTTAAAGTGTCATGGATACAAATTGGTTATAACACATGTAAGCTGGCAATAACAACAAAGATTTTAACCATTTGTGGTATAAAATACTGTGATGATCTGCCTGGACTAGTTGTGAAATCCACAAACCAAAGGGTGTCATCAATTTTAAAATCTACATCAATTCATTTATGTATGGCCCTTTAAGATTTCTGGAGTGACCAAAATGGAATAGCTATGAGGTCAAAGAAGCTCACTGGTTTAGAGATGAAAAGTCATTCATGACTGACTGATGTCTTGTGTTATCTGTGCTGGTGTTTCAATTGTAGGCCACTGGCATCAAAAGCAATGAATTGCCTTATCCCTTTTCTGGGTCAACTGCTACAGTTGGAGATGTGCTTCTGGGTTCGTTTATTTAAATATTTATATCCATCTTTCCTTGTGGCCAGTGTTCCCTCTAAGATGAGTTAGTGTGAGCTAGCTCACAGTTTTTTAGCCTCTGGCTCACAGATTTTTGTCTTAGCTCAGGAAGGATGGCTCCAGAGCAGACTAATTTATGCAGTAGTCAAATCGCTCACTCACAACTTTAATGCCAGCAGCTCACAAAGTAGAATTTTTGCTCACACGACTCCACAGCTTAGAGGGAACATTGCTTGTGGCTCCTAAATATTTCTAATGACATCACAGCCCTCACCTCCTCTTGGAGTCCTTCCACAAATTGGGAACTACAGTGGAAAAGGGCACGGCTCTGGTCAATGCCAGGTGGGTCACCTTCAGTGGAGGTGCAGTCACTAGGTGGCTGCCTGAAGTCCTTACTGGCACCCAGGGACATATGGGAAGAGATGATCCACGGATATGTGAAGCTGTGAAGTGCTTTAAATGTCATGACCAGTACATTGAATTCAACATGGAAACAAACTAGCAGCCAATGTAGCTGTTTAAGATGGGTGAAATATGTTCCCGTCAGCTAGCCCCTGACAATAATTGGGCTGTCGTATGGGTCAAGAGCCCAAGTGGTGGTGGCTTTCATATCCAAGAACCCTGTAAGCTTCCATGGCAAGCTCAAGCTGAATCTATCCATAACATAAAGACAAGTAGGTGCTTCTGAGACACAAGGTACCAGATCTACTCTCAGCTTGGCCTCTAAGATGGAAGAGATGAGAGGTTACGTGGAATGCTAGCAATTCCAGTAGAAAGTCACATGTTTTGCATTGTTTTGTAAGATAACGTTGCGGCAAAGACACTGCTCATTGTTTCAGCATATTGAGAAAATATTTCTGCATTAGTCAGACATTCTGCAAATACAAAGATGACATACTAATATGAAATACGTTTTCATTTGGAGCAGGGGTGCTTCGGGTGTCCTCTTAAGTATTCATCTGACTTGAAAATGGTTCTGATGGAAAATATTTTAATATTAATCCAGATTTGCAATCATACCCTTCCTTTTCCATAAGCTTATATCCACGGGAGAGCAATGCATTCAGAATGTAATAAAGAAATAATGGCAGAGGTTTGATAATCACCCACAGGATAATATAAGCCTTCAAAACAGATTAAAGACAAGTTTTCATTTCAGCACTATTCTGGGAAGGGGGGGTTAACCTATTTTTTTTTTAATAAATAGCTATTAGTTCATCACGTAAAATTAAATGAACTAAGAATCCATTCTGTCACCCTGGTGAATTGAGAGCAAACCTGTGCATTGATCTCACCAAACACTGAATCAAAACCAACCACATTTCTCCTCAAACAAATCCTCTAATTTTGAAAGGCTTCCCTTAGCTTCTAGGGGGGGAAACCTAAGGAATTAAAAAAACTGCCTGCTCTAGACACACATTCAACAGAAAATAATTAGCCACCTTGGTGGCCCTTGTAAGGACAGAAAGGCAGGATACAAGTTTTGCAAATAAATAAATCACTAAAAAAGAATCTGAAAAGGAAATGTGATCTTTATCTCCAGAAACTTCTACTGGCTTTAACTTATAAAGCACCAAATAGTTTGGGCCCTAAGAAGTGGGTTTGTCTCTTATGAGCCATGAACTGACCAAATTTTTTTTAATGAACTTTACTTTGTGAGCCAGTTTATGTCCATGCCTAATGACAGATATATTACCAATATGACTGCAGTCCTAAGAAAATGTACATGATTGATTGCAGTGGCCTCAGACTGGAATAACTTTGCATAGGATTGCACTGTATAAATATTATATACATTGTGTATATAGCTTGTACATAATACATACACAATACAACAGAATCTACAATGCCAACAGAGAAATGCAGAGAAATAATGCTGCTGACAAAAATATAAAGAAAAAGAAAAAAGAAATTAAACTAGGAACATTGCCTTCTACTTCTATGTCCCATTGTGACTCTAAGATTTATGAAGAATGTGGCCTTAATGATGCCATTTAGATAGTGATGCTTAAGAGAGTTTTTTCTTAGTGGCTATTCCACAGCCTAGATTATTATTAGTTATGTTTTTTTCCCTCTCTTCCTCCAAGGAACTCAGGGTGGTATACGTGGTTCTGCCATTTTATCCTCGTAACAACACCATCAGGTGGGTTAGGCTGAGAAAGAATGACTTGTACAAGATCACCCAATGTGCTTCATGACAGAGTGTTGATTTGCCCAAGCCCTGAGACTCAGTCTACAGATGTGAAAAGAGATGTGGGGTAGCCCATGAGAGCCTGTTGCACTTCTGAGTTCATGGGGACACAAGGAGGACATTGCATGTTTCAGTGCTTCCACACACAAAACCACTGTGCACATATGACACTGTCGTGTCTGTAGACGATTGGTCTCAAACCCTTCTTCCTGACACATGTGCTTCCTATATGGAGTTTCTGATATGGAGAATATTCAGTCAGGCTAGTCCCCATGTGCCCAGGCACCCAGTCTCATCAGATCTCAGACACTGAGGATGGTCAGCCCTGTGTGCTGTATTGGCTGACTACCAGAGAGACCTCACACTGGAAGCTTGTAAACGCAGTCCAGAATCAAGGTCAGTCAGAGCCAAAAGTCAAAGAGCCAGGAGGTCAAGTCAAGGTTGCAAGGAAAAAGAGCGGCTGCTACACACACACAGGAGCAGGTCTGAGTGAGCAAAGTTGCTGCCAGGTTGAACCAGGTGCACTGAGTGCTTTTGAACAGGTCCTTCCTTCCCTGGAGTTGAGTCTGCAAAGGCTTACAGCTCTTTCCTCCGCCTCTGCAGGAGCTAGAGTCTGGCACTCCTTCTTCGCTCCTGCATAGTCAGCCTCTGTCGTGCCCTACGTCTGGGGCACTCAGGAGAACTAGGCAAGGAGTCTGGCCTTGGGGTGTCTGCGACTAGGGGTGCTGGGCCAGGCTCAGGAGCAGCCTCTCCTTTTGGCTGCACCTCCTGTGCAGCTGCTGGGGGCTCTTCCTCCTCAGGTATAGTTGAGGGTTTTTCTTCTGGGCTGACTCCAGAGGAGGCTGGGCTGTCCCCTGCCTCTTCCTCATCTGAGGAGTAGTCAGCCTCATCAGACCTAGTACCCACGACACCCTGCCTAGTATTTGGATGGGAGACCACCAAGAAATACCAGGGTAATATGCAGAGGCAGGCAATACAAAAAATCAGCAAATACCGTGCTACAGATGATTATAAAATATCTCAAATAATTTTTATATATTTTTTTGTCTCTGAACATCTCTTGCCTTGAAAACCCTATGGGGTCACCATTAGTTGGCTGTGACTCAACAGCAAATAAGGAAAAAGTCCCCAAGTGATACCATTGCAGGATGAATCTTCTGTGCACTTCTTATGGATATTTTGAATGGAAGATAATACTGACCATTTTGCCTCCTGCTAATCTCTAGATTTGCTCCTGCCCATAAAGTAAAAATAGATTATGGAAATATGACTTAATATTTTGTCTGATTCAAAGTAAGCCACTTTTGAAAAGAATAAACATGCTAATTTATTCTGGCCCTTTTAAAATCTTCTTAAGCAGTCTCAGCTTTAGCTACATTCCTACCCCATAATTGTAGTAACTTTTCTCTGTGAAGAATTTCTTTTGTCTCCCCCCTTTCCTTCATGCCTTTTGTCCCAGACATTGTACCTCATTAGCAAATATTTCTACTTTTATGGCACTTAGTTTAAGTCAACCAAGACTTCTGTCCTAACTAGACGCACTTCTTCTGAACTAATTTGATATTTTTCAATGACACCTTCATTAAGGGGAAAAGCTTACACCACCTGAATTTTCTTCCACTTTCAGAAGTAAAATTATTCTACCATTGCCCAGGGATATGAGAAAATATAAAACTATTACAATATTTCCCCAGATCTTAACATCACTATCCTGAAAAATTTGTTCATATCATAATGTCTAGCACACTGGTCTTCCCAACTTGATGAAAGGCTGGGTTGTTCCAGAGGTGCCATCATTTTCTTTCTTCCTTTAGTTGACCACCTTTTAAAAAAGAGAGGGGAAAAGAACATTCAACTGCAAAGGAGTACAAAGACCTATGAGCAGCTTACTGCACAGAGGTGGAATGTGCCTGAAACCTTGAATTTCCCACATCGAAATTCAACATACGTTATCAACTAGGAGAACCCAATGAGAGCCTTTCTGAGAAATGTTACACAACATATTTAGAGCAATTGTAAACCTGTTTAACAACTTTGTCTTGTAATCAAGGAACCCTGGGTAAGTCTGTGGAAATACTGAGACTCTCTAACAAAAGAATTCCAACAGAGTTGCAAAGCCACACTGAGTTAAATGTGACACTAAACGAGATTAAAATCACTTTGGTAGTTTAGGTGTGTCTCCAAAGTGTGCTAATAAGCGATGCTCAATCACTCGCAGTTTGACTCATTGACCAGTTACAGTCAGACAGTCAATTTATCAACTGTTTGTTTGGTTCTTTGTGATCTCTTTGTGCCCGTTTGTTCACTCCAGATTTGGGGAAGGAGACCAGAAGCTGACTTTGAACTAATTGGGGTAATCAGATGAAGACCAGCTTCTGATCCCTCCTGGGAAATTGTGCAAAGTTGACAGGGAAGTTGTTTGAGTTGGTCAGCAGCACACAAGGAAAAACAGACCCTCGGTTTGACTTGCATCTGACAGGCTGTAATGGTTGAAAATGGTATGTTCAGCTGCCGAACACAACCACCACAAAATTCGTGGCATCCCTATTACTACTGTCCCCAAATTCCTGTCCTCAGTCTTTCTTGGCTGCTTGTCCCCAGCTTCCCCTCCCTCTTGGATTTAATCTCACTTTGCCTAAAATAGCCAGTGTGGTAGAGTGGTTCAGAGCTTTAGGCCCCAGTCACACGGGAGGTTTAGGCCCGGAAGATGAATCGGGGGTGCAGCAAATGGGCGCGATCACACCGCAACATCTGGGAAGCGGCAGGAACCCGTCCCCGATCCGGCCCTTCAGGCCAAAAATGTGCATAAAAAAAGAACCTACAAAATGGTAGGACCTACCTGAACCGACGCAGCAAGCACGGACGTGAAATCGTCGGTGCGCCCGTCTTCAGGAGCAATCGAGGTTCCCGGCTGAACTGCGCATGCACACACATGCACAGCTGGCTGCCTTGCTCTCCCTTCTGTGGCTTCCCCCCGGCATCTGATCGTGCCGGGGAGCAACTGCGCGGTGGCTCAGGGGATCTGTCTGATCCCACCGCTACGTGTCTCTTTTGTGTGGCTCTAAAAAGCCACACTTTGGCCGTGCTTTCCCCCCCCCCCCGTGTGGCAGGGGTCTTAGACTACTATCTGGAAGACCCAGGTTCAATTCTTCACTCATGCCATGGAAGCTCACTGGGTGACCTTGGGCCACTCACATTCTCTCAGCTTAGCCAACCTCACAGAGTTGTTGTGAAGATAAAACAGAAATGAGGAGAATGATGAAAGCTGCTTTAGGTCCCCATTGAGGAGAAAGAAGGGGGTATAAATGAATTAAATTAATAAATATTTTCCCCTGGAGAAAATCCAGCAAAGGCTTAACTCCCTGATCCTGGAAATGCTATTCGTCATGCCGGGTTCCCAATGTATTTATTGCATGGGTGAATGGTTAAGAAAACATAGCCAGACATCCCAGAGTTTGGGAGTGCTCCTGGAGTTTGGGAGTGCTCCCTTACCATGGAGGCCCAGGTAGCCGCCACTACCAAGTCGACCTTTTATCATTTGAGGCTGATTAGGCAGTTGGTTCCCTTCCTTGACCATGCTGACCTGGCTACAGTGTTCCATGTGATGGTTACCTTGAGACTAGACTACTGTAACGCTCTCTACATGGGGCTGCCTTTGTCGCGGATTCGGAGGCTGCAGCTAGTGCAGAACACCACGGCCAGGCTGTTGATGGGTCTCCCTAGATGGGAGCCAGCCTGTGCTGAGGACACTGCACTGGCTGCCAATAGCATACCAAATCCACTTCAAAGTGCTGGTTCTTACCTTTAAAGCCCTATATGGCTGGGGTTCAACATACCTACGGGACCGCCTTTCCCCATATATACCCCAGAGAGCACTACGGTCTGGGTCTCAAAATTGGCTGACCCTCCCTGGCCAGAGGGAGGCCAGGCTGCTACTAGGGCCAGGGCCTTTTTGGTGGTGGCCCCTACCTGGTGGAACAAGCTCCCAGAGGAGATCAGGGCCCTATGGGACCTCTCACAGTTCCGCAGGGCTTGCAAGACAGAGCTCTTCTGCCAGGCATACAATTAGGGGCCGCCGCTGCCACCCTAGTGCATAGCCCGTAATGTTAACATCGAGCAGCTGCCTTAATAACAAGCAGAATAACATCTAAACACTTTACGTGGAATAACATCGAAGCACTCTGTTTGCAAGCACTTTGTTCATTTGATTTTAACTGATGCCAGTACTCTGATATTTTGTAATGTACTATTTAAATGCTGTGTTTTAATTCTGTATTATTTATGTTTTTATTCTGTATTGTTGTGTTGTTGTTGGAAGCCGCCCTGAGCCTGCTTTGCGGAGAGGGCGGGGTATAGATTTGACTATAAATAAATAAATAAATAACCACAGCATCAGAATGGACTATACATGCAAATAATTTTTTTTTAAATTATCTACCTGTATTCAAAACTGTAGCATCATTTTAAACTAACACCTTCTCCTGAGGATTTAAGCACCATAGACACAATATAGTTTCGTATAACTAGCCCAGGCTAGCCGATCTCGTCAGATCTCAGAAGCTAAGTAGGGCCGGCCCTGGCTAGTATTTGGATGGGAGGCCACCAAGGAATACCAGGCTCATGACACAGAGGCAGAACATAGCAAACCGCCTCTGAACGTCTCTTGCCTTGAGAACCCCATGGGCTTGTCATAAGTCAGCTGTGATTTGACAGCACTTCCCACCACCAAACACTTTGCCCGTTCTTTAGATTTGTAGGATGGCTAAGTAAATAACATATTCCCAAACTCACTAAGTTCTCCTGCAATTTGGAAAAAAGATTTAAAAGTTAAATTTACACAGGATGACATAATTCCCAAGCTCTTCACTCAAAGGCTCTCAGTGAGTCTTCAGACCACTCCTGACAATGCTTGAAAGTGTTTTAAAATTTTGCAACCGCACATTTCTGTAGAAACGTCCCTTTTTCAGATGACAAATTCAATTCAGTCTGGAGGAGTCTTATCATGGGATTCCCTTTTAGTGCTTTGAAAGTATGCTGTTTTGTTTTTCAAATCAGCAGGGTTTTCAAGTAGAATTCCTTTTACACAACAAGTGTCAGAACGTTTAACAATTCCACCCCCTCCCAGTACAACATGAAAACAAATGCCTAAGAACAAATCCCATTAAAGGGAAAGGGGAGTAGGTGACTTCATCTCTCAGATGCATTTATTACATGGCAGTTGGCTAGTGAGTTGGGGAGGGGAAAGGCACTGTTAAAAGTTACGGCAATGATTTTAAAGCTTTCTAAATAGTGGGAATCCTTTCTGTATGGATTTCTCTCCCAAGGACACATGGCTACAGGGAGCTACCCTGTATTGAGACAGGCCACTGATGTGTCAAGGTCAGTACTGTCCATTTTGACTGGCAGCGGCCCTCCAGAGTCTCAGTCTGAGATCTTTCACATCTCCACCTGCTTGATCCTTTTTAACTGGAGATGCTAGTGATTGAACCTGGGAGCTTCTGCCCGCAAAACAGATGCTCTACCACTGAGCCACAGCCCCTCTCCAGAGAAGCCCCTGCATATCCACTTTTGACCTTTGCTGGAGGCTTATGGGGCATATTCGTGACACATGCTCAGTTCACACAGGACACAGACTAGGCCTGTTGGTCCTCCATGCCAGGAGTAACTACATTTATTTGCCGCCCTGGGCCGCTCGGGTAGGGCGGGATATAAATCCCAAAATAAATAAATAAATAAATAAATAAATAAATAAAATATTTTTACTCCACTTTTCCTCGTGGCTCAAGGTAGCTTACAGGTAATAATCAAAACATTACTGATTAAAAACATTTTTAAAAAACCTCCCTCTCCCAAAAATAGATGCCTGCGGTTCATTCTCCACCAAAAACCCTGGAGGAGGAGGAAGAGGAGAAGATGAGGGGGAGGAGAAGGAGATTGGATTTATACCCTGCCCTTTACTACCCGAAGGAGTCTCGGGGAGATTTACAATCCCTTTCCCTTCCCCTCCCCACAAGAGACACCCTGTGAAGTGGGTGGGGCTGAGAGGGCTCTCTGGAGAACTGTCCTTGGAGGAACAGCTCTGAAAGAATTTATGACTGACCCACAGTCACACCAGCAGCTGCATTGTGGAACAGTGGGGAATCAAACCCAGTTCTCCTAGATTAGAGTCTGAGCTCCTAACCACTACACCAAACTGGCTCTCAACAAGTCATGCTGAAGATTTCCAACAAAGGGGCTCCCCTCATGTCTTCAGGGATCCCATTCTACAGAGTGTGAATCATGACAGAAAAGGCCCAGGCTCCACATGTTGCACATAACTGTATGTAACAAAACCTCCAATATTTAAAATGAAAAACAGTCTTGGGCCTACAGTGTTGATTGGAGCAGTTGGTAGATGGAAGCCCACTGCATGTCACTTAAGCCTTTCCTCACTTGAAATTCTTCCACATATTCAGTTCCACTGGATGCTTCCCTCCAACAGATTCTTCCCTCCAACAGATTCGCAGGTGTGTGTTTTCTATATTCAATACAAAACCTTTATTGCCATGGATCAATGTGTTTTCTATAATAAATACACAACAAAGGGGGAAACAGATTAGTAACTAGTGTGAGTGGAACAGTGGCAAGCAAGGAAAGGGTTAAGCCCTCCCCTCCCCACAGCAGCTTTCTTTGGCAACACACATTATATGAAAAGCTTCTTTCAGGGACATTTGTCCACCATTAACACCCTTGAGGAACCCTTTGAGAGGTCTCTGAGGAACACCAGGATACCCCAGAATACAGTATGGAAACTACCCAGGACCAAAATGTACAAGATACAGGAAGCATGCCAACAGTCCCCCGAAATGTTTCTGCAAGATAGGGAGGGGGCTGTAAATTCAATCAGAGAAGCAGCAGGAGAGGACCATCTCACCTTTTCCTCACAAACCATTTTTTCAAGTCAACATCCTTTTTTTCCAGGTTCTTTTCTCCCCAGAGGAGCCAGGGGTTGGACCCAAACTAAGTTAGCAGTTTCCACTGAGCCTCCCTTCCCACTGCAGACTCTGCCCTCTCATGTCACTCTTCTGGGTTCCCTGCTGTCCCCCAGGAGCAGCACTTAGAGAAAAATCAGAGGGTGCAGTGAGAGGCAGATCTCAGGAAAGTTCTGCATCACTGCTGGAAAATTTAATCTGAATTGAGCCCATTAAGATATACTCAGAAAATTGAGCTTTCATTTAAGGTAGTCAGATGGGTTAAATGTTGAACGTCCTTAGAAAATGAATGTTCCAGCTTCCAAGTATTCCATTTCATATATAGTTTCCAATTATTCTTCCTATTTGAGTTGGTTGACATTTGAAATCCAGTGATTAAGTACTTTAAAACCACAACCTAAGGGGTGAAAATCATTCTCCTCTGGTAGAATGAAGTCATCTTCAGCTAAAGGTCAAGCTAAACAGTGCCATTAGTATTTTTAAGTGTTGCTCATTCAAGGTGATCTTGTGATATGAATGCATGGACACAAGGGAGAAATGGCCCACCTACCTCCAGTTTCCACATGAAGATGCGTATGTGTACAAAGGGTGCCTGCACATAATCTTCATGCAGTCACACACTCATTGGTTCCATAACACATGTGGCCAGTCATGTGGGAATGAGCCAAATGCATAAATTGTTTCAAATAATTTTGGTGGTGGAACACTTTGTCAAAGAACATTGTGTGTGTGTGTGTATTTGTGTGTGTGCGTGTGTGTGTGTGTGAGAGAGAAAGAGAGAGAGAGAGAGGTGGCATCAAGTCACTTCTGACTTCTGACAACCTATAAATTAATGTTCTTCAAAGTGTCCTACTGTTAGCAGCCATTCTCAGGTTTCGCAAACTGAGGGTTGTGGCTTCTTTTGTTGAGTCAATCCATCTCTTTTAAATTTATTTTGGAAACTGCCTACCACATCCTGATCATAAAGCCCCCAAGATAGTTTCTAAGAAAAAGTATTCTATCAAAATCAACAATTAAAAATGCATCAGAATCAACTCACATATAAAACTGAAAGCAGCAATTAAAGAGCAGATAAAATGAGCAAAATCCCAGAATAAAAGGATTTTCAGTGCCATTGAAGGAGCAAGAGAATGTATTGATAAGGCCTGTAGGACATTTTTTTCTGGAGGAAAGCGCTGGGTCAGCTCTTCAACAAAACTCTTTTAAAAATGTTTAAAAGTTTGTGCGTTTTCAGTATACAGACTGAAAACTTCATTTCCGTCTTAAGAGTTCTGGCACCTCTTTTAAAAAAAGAAAGAAAAAAAGCCCTGGATAAGGGTGTAATCTTGTTTAGGGTTGCATGGAAAGGCTCCCCCGTCCCAGTTTAAAAGCTGTTGACAGGATCATTTCCCTCTCCAAATTGTTGGAAAGTGTCTTTCTCATTGGCTCTTCTCTGATTGAGTCCTCTAGCCATATACTAGAACCAGGATTTTTCTCCTTCTTCCAATAAATGAATAATTCCTAATATAAACTGGATGCTAATGGATATGTTTTGTCTATCTTTTCAAACTGTCTCTAATTATGTGCCAGCAATTTGACATCAGAAGAATCAATCACAGCAGGAGGTTACAGCATTTGTATGCCTGATTAACAAGGCAATTAAAGCACTTGACCAAATGCTACTATTTGCAAGTCACTGTCGAAAGGACTTCCAAGTTTGCACATTTGGATAAACTTTCTAATTGTGTACCTCTGTATTTTTTTTTGTTGTTGTTGTTTTAAACCCATAAACAGCTGCGCAAGAACCCAGCATGCTGCAGTAGACAGACTTGATATGGGGCAGCTTCCTATGTCTATTGGAGAGCCCTGTGCTTGTCACTGACAGATCTATGTAGATGAAATATGAGCTGTGAGGTTTATACACTGAAGAATGCTCTAGAAAGAAATTACTAATGATCTTGTTACTTATTTGTCACTTAGCTAAGTAGTGTATACAATTATGTAAAGATATTGGTCTGAAACATGGCGCCTTCCCACTCAAAGGAATTAAATGGCACCTTTCCCCCTTAGGACTGGCATGAATTGTTACTGGAGCGGGTGGGGATAGACTTCACAAAGAACTACGTCTTTCACCTGAAAAACCTATTGCAATGCAAAACGTAATGCAAATCACGAACATTTTCCAGGAGTCTGAACTAGGATCCCCCCCCCCCAGTCACAAAAGAATATTTTAGAACAGCTGTTAAGATTTTCTGGGACCTTTAGGATTAAAAGTAGGGTTGCCAGGTCTGGGCTGGAAAAATACCTGGAGACTTTGGGGGTGGATCCAGGAGAGGGTGGAGTTTGGAGAGAGGAGAGGCCTCAACATGGTACAATGCCATAGAGTCCACCCTTCAAAGCAGCCATTTCCTCCAGGGGAGCTGATCTCTGTCAGCTGGAGATCAGTTGTAAAAGCAGGAGATCCCCAGGCCCCACCTGGAGGCTGACAACCCTAATTAAAAGCCCCCTCCTCTAAATTTGCTTCAGGACCCTTTTACTGCAGGCTTGAAGTATTACAAGTGCACCATGGCCTGCAACAGGCAGCTGATATGCTAGCTTTAACAATGCTGATCTCCTTTGGGAGCTGAGTGGAACTGAATCAGGATTCCTTCTCTCCTTTTCATCCAATGGAAAGCTGAAAGTGGGGAGTGGGGCTTAGTGTTAGATCGCGCTAACAAAGGACTCTTAGAGTGATTCAGCAAGTGATTCAGCTTTATTGGAAGTAACGAACAAGCACTCAACTCGGTGAGAAACCAGAACAGAAAACAGTGGGAGCTTATGCTCCTTTTAAACATAACCGGGCTAATGTAGCCACGCATATTTACAAATAACAACCAATGAGATTGCTAGAATAAAGACCAATGGGAGTCTTTCCCTCCTAGGGAATGGTATTGTTCTGATTGGTCACTGTTACGAAGCGACCAATAGGAAGTTCGCTCAGAGGAGCCCTGGTCTGGCTCGAAGCTTAACATGGGAGTCCTATGAGGTGATTCATGTAATCATTTCAATACATTACAATTCCTCCCCCCTAAGTTAAGCCATCATCCCAATTGTTTTATTATTTACATACATGCAATCAACCTTTGTACATCAGTTATTCCAACAGTATTTACACTCATAGTCCTTCAGATAAGTCGGCATTTGCCGCGAACGCTGGGACCTGCGGAGCGGTGCAGGCTCCATGGGCAGACAAGGTTGTGGGTCAGAGTAGGGTTCACTACAGCCTGGATCAGGCACAGACTCGACTGGGATTTCAGCCCCGCACACAGGGTTCTGCCCTGACTCGGGGACAGTACCGGGCCTTTCGGTACTCACCGCCTGCTCTGGGGGTGTCCACTCGACATCAGGGAATTCAGCCGTCGGAGAGTCAGCGCTGTCCCTAGCCCAACGTCTCCTTAACTGATCTATGTGGCCCCGCCATATTCGACCGTCAGCTAACTGCACCACATACATTCGAGTACCCACAGAGTCGGATATAACCCCAGGAAGCCACAAGTGCCCGTTTGCATAATTTCGTGCGAAAACCTTGTCCCCTTTTTCAAACATGCGCACCTTCGGTTGCGCCGTGGTACGCTCGGATTGCTCTTCAGTGAGGTCTGGGTGCATTCGGTTCAAACGGGTCGTGAGTCTCCGCCCCATTAACAATTCGGCCGGACTACGGCCTGTAGCACTACAGGGGGTGGTGTGCTGCAGCAAAAGAAAGGAGCCCAGCCTCTGGCTCCAGTCCCCTTCGTCCATTTTACCCAGGGCCTCTTTGGCCGTCCTGACCATCCGTTCGGCTTGGCCATTAGATGCCGGATGGAAAGGGGCCGAAGTCATTTGGCGTATGCCATTACTCGTGAGGAAGAGCCTAAATTCCTCAGACACAAATTGAGGCCCGTTGTCACTGACGATGACGTCAGGCAACCCGTGGGTGGCAAAAAGTCGGCGGAGCGCATGGATCACAGCAAGTGATGTGGTCGATTTCATATGCACGACCTCCAGCCATTTGGACATAGCGTCCACCACAATTAGGAACATTTGCCCTTGGAGAGGGCCAGCAAAATCTATATGCAATCTGGCCCAGGGTTTACCAGATGACTCCCAGCCTTGGGGTGTAGCTTGTGGGGGATCGGGTCTGACTTGCTGGCATTTGGGACACCCTCGTACCCATTCTTCGATCTCTTTGTCCAGCCCCGGCCACCAGACATACCCTCTGGCCAACGCTTTGGTGTGTACCATACCGGGGTGACCCTCGTGCAGCGACTCTAACACTCTCGTCCTGAGTTTGTCAGGAACCACCACCCTGTTCCCCCATAATACACAGCCCTTAGAAATGGATAGTTCATTTTGACGGCTTTTGTAAGGGCCGAACTCCGGTTCAACGCTTCCAACCGGCCACCCCCTCCAAACCCAGTTTAATACTCGGGACAGCACGCTATCCTTGGCCGTGTGTGCTGCAATGTCCCTGGATGATACCGGGGGTCGAGGAAGCTCCTCAATTGCCAAGACCTCACAGGCGGGGGCAGGGTCTGCGCCAATGTCCGGCACCGGGCACCGGCTGAGGGCATCCGCATGCCCAATCGCTTTCCCAGGCCGGTGCTCTAAGTCAAAATCATAAGCCTGCAAAAATATCGCCCATCTAAGCATGCGTGGGGACATGATGTTTGGCAATTGCTTATCGGGCGCAAAAATCCCCAGTAGCGGCTTGTGGTCAGTGACCAGCAAAAATCGTCTGCCAAAAATAAAATCATGGAACTTTTTGACAGCCGCTACCAACGCCAGACCCTCCTTGTCTATCTGGGCATAGTTCCGCTCTGCCGCAGATAGTGATCTAGAATAAAAAGCGATAGGCGCTTCGCTCCCATCAGGCATCAGATGGCTTAAAACTGCGCCTACTCCAAACGGTGAAGCGTCAGCAGCTAACACCAGGAGCTTGTGTTCATCATAATGCGTGAGTACGGCATTAGATGTCAGCAGCTCCTTGACTCCCACAAAAGCCTTTTCCTCGGCCTGCCCCCACTTCCATTTTGCCTCCTTGTGCAAAAGCGCGTGCAAAGGGGCCGCCACTGATGCCTTATGCGGTAAAAACGCATGATAAAAATTCAGGAGTCCTAAAAAGGATTGGAGCTCCTTCTTACTCACCGGCCTGGGGGCGTTTTGGATTGCAGATACCTTCTCATCCGTGGGGTGGACTCCCTCTGCGTCAATGCGAAACCCCAGGAAGTCCACACTTTCCACCCCGAGCGTGCATTTTGAGCGCTTAACTCTGAGGCCGGCATTTTGAAAACGCCTGAGGACCTCTTTAACCCGGTCCAGTAGTTCCTGTTCAGACCCGCCCGCAATCAGCACGTCGTCAAAATAGGGCACTGTGCCAGGTACCCCCCTTAGTAGACGTTCCATGAGGCCCTGAAAAATCCCAGGTGCTACGTTGACCCCGAATTGCAGCCTGTTCACTTTAAAAGCCCCTTGGTGGGTTACAATTGTTTGGGCCTCGGCAGCCTCCGGGGTGACAGGCAACTGCTGGTATGCCTGGGCCAGGTCAAATTTGGCGAAAATCTTGCCACCCCCCAGGGAAGCCAAAATGTGGCTTATTACCGGGACCGGGTACGAATGTTGCTGCAGCGCCTTGTTAATCGTACATTTGTAATCGGCGCATAGTCGTATGGACCCATCTGATTTGACAGGGGTTACGATCGGGGTCTCCCATTTGCTGTATGGTACTGGCTCTAAAACCCCTTGCTCAACTAGTTTGTCAATCTCTTTTTCCACCTTATGTTTGAGAGACACAGGTACTTTCCGATACTTCAACCTAATAGGTTTGACTGACGGATCTAAGTCAAACGCAACCGGGGGGCCCTTGTACCTTCCCAACCCTTCGGCAAATACATCAGGGAACAGGTCGTACAGCATGCCCCATTTATTTTCAGACATCCTGTTAATCCCAGAAATACCGATGCCCAATGGCTCAAACCAATCTAACCCTAGCAGGTTAACCCGGTCTCCCTCTGCAATCAGGAATGACAGTTTAACACATTTCCCCTTATACTCAACAGTAACAGAGTCCCGTCCGGCCAAGGGAATTCGGTTGCCCTGGAAGTCGGACACTCTGGTTCCCGCAGGCTGGAGCCGCCGCCGGCTTCGGTTCGGGAACAACTGGCGCCAGGACGCGGCAGAAATCACCGTCACGGACGATCCTGAGTCCACCTCCATTGTACAGGGTCGGCCGTCGAGGAGTGGAGTCACGGTGATCTTGCCCTGGCTGCTGGTGCGATTTACGGCCGATGCGCTCGACAAGGTCGCCGTCAACTGGCAGCTTGCTTCCGATGCTGAGGAACGGGTCTTGCCTTGGGTGCTGACTGGAGTGCCCCTCTGCGCTGACCGGTTGTTAGTTGAGGGATCCTTCTTCGCTGATCTGCAGACTCTGGCCAGATGACCACGCCGCCCACACGCTCTGCAGTCGACATCACGAGCCCAACAGGAGCCGCGCTGGTGCTTCCCGCCACAACCGGAGCAAGGCTTGACGTTGGTAGTCTTCGCTGGGGTCCGCTTGCCTCGAACCGCGTTGACGTCATCATCCGCGTCTTCGCCCTCGCTGTCTCGTTGAGCGTGTATACTGGGCTCTGCCACCCGCTGGCGGACCTCCTTCGTGGACTTCTCCGCTGCTTCCGCGGCCACGGCCTCTTCGTAGGCCACTGCCCAGGTCAGGGTGGTGCGGGCGAACAGCCTCTGTTGCAGCCTTTCATCTTTGAGACCGCAGACGAGACGGTCTCTGAGGGCTTCCTCCACGTTGTGGAAATTACATGGCCGTGCGGCTTTGCGAAGGGCCGCCACGAAATCTGCGATGGTCTCGCCTCCGGCCTGGTTCCGCTTGTAAAAAGCGTGCCGGCAGGCGATCTCCGACGGTTGTGGAGAATAGTGAGCCTTAAGCTTCTCCGTGATGTCAGCGTAGGTGACAGTCTTTATATCAGTTGGGGCCACCAACGACCTGGCTATGTCGAAGGTCCCCTTCCCGCAGGAACTCAGAAGGCACGCCCGTTTCTTGGCCTCGTCTGTAATGTCGTGTGTCTCCAGATGGAACTCGAACCTGGATAGGTAGGAGTCCCAGTCTTCTGAGGAAGGTTCGAAGCACTCGAACTTCTGGCTTCCAGCCATCGTGGGAGACTTGGGCACCGGAGCTGGTGGCGCCTCCACTGGATCGGCTGCTGTGCTCTGCTCGCTTTCTTCCGAGTCCGAAGTGTGGATGTCCGCAGGGCTGCCTACCTGCTCTAACATCCCATCCTCGTCGCCAATTGTTAGATCGCGCTAACAAAGGACTCTTAGAGTGATTCAGCAAGTGATTCAGCTTTATTGGAAGTAACGAACAAGCACTCAACTCGGTGAGAAACCAGAACAGAAAACAGTGGGAGCTTATGCTCCTTTTAAACATAACCGGGCTAATGTAGCCACGCCTATTTACAAATAACAACCAATGAGATTGCTAGAATAAAGACCAATGGGAGTCTTTCCCTCCTAGGGAATGGTATTGTTCTGATTGGTCACTGTTACGAAGCGACCAATAGGAAGTTCGCTCAGAGGAGCCCTGGTCTGGCTCGAAGCTTAACATGGGAGTCCTATGAGGTGATTCATGTAATCATTTCAATACATTACACTTAGACTCTGTCCTCTCTACCTACCAGAGGGGTGATTGCTGCTGTCAGAACTGACATGCCTTTTGTATCCTGAGAAGAGAATGTGAGGAATGGCATCAGGGATCTCCACCCTCTTCAGTCTCTAATAGGGCCGTATTTTGTTCTTCACTCCCTGTCCTTGTATGAAGCTCAGAGTCAAGGTAAAGGATGCTCAGATGCTAGGAATCCCCCCCCCTTTTTTTTTTCTTTCAGATGATTTTATGTGCCTGAGATAATTCCATTTCATTACCTTTATGCCTTGCGGCGGAGCAATATTGCCCTCTGCTGTCGCTTTCTTGCTGTTCACCTTCACAGAAGAACAACTCAGTGCAAAAAAAAAAAGGATGCAGTTTGAGCATTCCGCAAGATCTTTTCACACATTGTAATATTTCCACTGTGTTTTGTCTAAAAATGGCAAACGGATCTCGAGATCTTGGACTAGGTAACAGGAAATGCAGCCCTTTAACACATTCACTTTTATTCACACCACATTATCCTGTGGAAGATAATTATGTTTGAATTTCGCTCCCCTAAGTCAATGCTCTATGCATTAGTTGGGGCAAGGTAACATTTCAAATAGAATAAGATACTTATTGGAACACATACAAATGCCAATAATTATAGGGGGGGTTATCTATGCTGTTGGGTAACATCAGTGGAACCTTGGATTGGAGAGTTTTAATCCTAGACCACAGAATAACTTCAGACATAACCTGAACGAATTTAAATTAGACGAGAATAGACTCACATTGGCTACTCTTACCATCCTTATTTTTTATTTTTGTGGTCTACCAGCCATTTCCATGCTTCTCAGCTTCAGTTACCTCCCTTTCTTAGACATGGTGCTTCATTTCCTTAATCAATCTCCAACATCTCTGTACCAAAACAAAAGATCGGTTTAAGCACCTTTCTCCTGTTCTGTTCTTCTTGCTTCCCACCAGAGAAAGCTCTTTTCCTCCTCACTCACATTTCTCCATCAACTCCTTTCCCAAAATGACTGGGGCACAGTCTATTTTACTGTGCAGTAACTCTATCTTTCTGTTACACTTCTTATCCCACCTTTCCTCCAAGGAACGTCTATGCGTTTCTCCCCTCCTCCATTTTATCCTCACAACAACTTTGTAAGGTAGGGTAGGTGGAGAGAAGGTGATTGGGTCAAGACACCTAGTGACCTTCATGGCTGAGGAGGGACTTGAACCTGGGTCTTCCAATCCTAGCCACTACCTCTTTTCCCTCCCTTGAAGCACATGACATACAGTATCTTGAGCATTATGGGGGTTGAGAGCTTCAAGTACAGCTCCCCCATTCCCCTCTAGCCATCTATATCGGCTCAGTGCAAATTACTTGAGCTTGCAGTATGAAAGGAAAAGATAGATGAGGAAACAAGAGGTGTACACAGACTTCCCAATCCTTCTAGCTATGCATGTGTATGCTCCAGTGAAGGTGGGCATGGTGCTCAGAGCCTCATGGGCAGTGTTCCCTCTAAGCTGAGTTAGTGTGAGCTAGCTCACAGTTTTTTAGCCTCCAGCTCACACATTTTTGTCTTCGCTCAGGAAGGGATGGCTCCAGAGCAAACTAATTTATGCAGTAGCCAAACTGCTTGCTCACAACTTTAATGCCAGTAGCTCACAAAGAAGAATTTTTGCTCACAGGACTCCCCAGCTTAGAGGGAACATTGCTCATGGGGATCTTTTCCGGCATGATGTCCACACTAGGATAGAGCCAGTTTGGTGTAGTGGTTAACTGCGCCGACTCTAATCTGGGAGAACCGGGTTTGATTCCCCACTCCTCCACTTGCACCTGCTGATGTGACCTTGGGTCAGTCACAAGCTCTGGCACAGCTGTCCTTGAAAAAGAGCAGTTTGTGTCAGAGTTCTCTCAGCCCCACCCACCTCACAGGGTGTCTGTTGTGGGGAGGGGAAGGGAAAGGACCTTGTAAGCCGCTCTGAGACTCCAAGTGAAGGGCGGGGTATAAATCCAATCTCTTCTTCTTCTTCTTCTAGATCATGCCCTTGGGTTTTGCCAAGGTGGAAGGAGGTTTAAGTCTAGAAAGGGCTGTATTCAAAATGTTTATGAAACACCAGTCTACTCTCAAGTGCTGTGTCAATCATTGCATTTGTCAATAGCTGACTGGCCACTTAACTCTGGTGCATCGTTGTAACAGAGAAAGCAGCTGGAAGTTTCGTGGGGAAAATATCTAATTGTCTACATTTAAAATGTCAATTTATGCAAATTTAAAATGAACCATTGACCAGCACTGGCTCCTGTTGAGCTATAGCAAAGTGTTCAGGCTGGAACCACAGTAAATGGACAGGGCTAATCAGAAACAACTACTGAGATCACGTCTGATTCTTCAGACCTTGGCGAAATGTGTACTCCAATATTAACCACATTTATTCAGGAAAAGTCCTATTCATTTCAATGTGGCTTACCTCTGAGTAAGTAAAGTAGAAATGCGTCATTAATTGCCCACCCTTGGATAAAGATGACCCATAAATTATTTATTTGCTTGTTTATCACATTTATACCCTACCTTTTTCCCCAATAGGGACCCATAGCAACTTGCATCATACTCTTCTCTTCAATGTTTATCCACACAACAATCCCGTTGTGCCAGCATGGTGTAGTGGTTAAGAGCAGCACCCTCTAATCTGGAGAACTGGGTTTGATTTCCCACTCCTCCATGTGAAGCCTGCTGGGTGATCTTGGGTCAGTCACAGTTCTCTCAGAACTCTCTCAGCCCCACCTGCCTCACAAGGTGCCTGTTGTGGGGAGAGGAAGGGAAGGAGATTCTAAGCCGCTTAAAGACTCCCTAGGGTAGAGAAAAGTGGGGTACAACAACCAAATCTTCTTCTGTGAGGGAGGTAAGAAAGAATAAATGGGCCAAGGTCACCCAGCAAGCATATGGAGCAGAGGTCCATCAGTGGCTATTAGCCACAAGGTATAGATAGGGACTCTGGGGCAAGTGATGCTCTGTCATCTTGGTGCTTGGGGGGGTCAACAGTGGGAGGGCTTCTAATGTCCTGGCCCCACTGGTGGACCTCCTGATGGCACTGGTATTTCTGGCCACTGTGTGATACAGAGTGTTGAACTGGATGGGCCTTTGGCCTGATCCAACATTGGCATCTCTTATGTTCTTATGTTCCATGGCAGAATGAGGATTCCAACCTAGGTCTCCTAAATCCTAGTCTGACACTCCATCCATTACACTACATTGGGTCTCTTTAGTTACCAGATTACTTCTGGGCACCACTTAAGGAGCTGGTGTTGTACCCCCCGATCCATATAATGTACAGTACCTCATATCAACCTCCTGATTTGTTCAGTTCACAACAGAAACCCTGTTCTGTATGTAATTTATTTAGTGCATTTTAATCTGCCCTTTCCACCTCTAGTTCTGTGCTCCTGCATTTTATCATCACAACAACAATGTGGGGTAGGGTAGGCTGAGAGTGTGTGACTAGCCCATGGTCATCCACCAAGCTTCCAGGGAAGTACTAGGATTTGAAACTGGGTCTTCCTGATTCTAGTCTGGCACTCTAACTGCTATGCGATGCTGGCTCTCAAAAACTGTAACAGATCTCATACTTTCAAGAACTTCTTCCCTCACTGCCCTGGCTGTGAACTTAACTTGAGTTGGAAGCTTGTAGCTGAGCTGTAGCTGAGCTGTCAAGCTACATTCAGTTCTCATTCCTTAGCTAAGAATGCATAGATAGTTCATGAAATCAGTAGGAAAGCACTACTTCAGTGTCAGAAAAAAGAACACCCATGAGGAAGCCTTCTCACAGGCTAATAATTTTGTCAGAAGTGCCTTCACACATCAAGAAGCCGTCTAAAACAACCTTGAACAGCCAATTAAACTGCAGCATCTCATTCCGTTGCAATGTGAGGGAGTGTTAAAGCACTGGTTCGCTCTGCCTCTTTCCCAAGTCGCAAGAAGTTCGTAGGGTCAGTTTCCTCTGGAGACAGCTGAGACTATCTGCTGAAATCTTATTCTCGACTAATTTACTTGATGGACTGGTATCTTGGGATTGCAGCAGCAAACACCAGCAAAACTGAGTCTATGGACATGCTAGTCCAGGGTTCCTGAAATCCACTTTGATCCTAGCATGGGTGTGTAAAGTGCCATCAAGTCACAGCCGACTTATGGCGACCCCACCAAGGTGCTTTCAAGGCAAGTGAGAAGCAGAGGTCGTCTGTCATTGCCTTCCTCCCCAGAGTCTTCCTTGGTGGTCTCCCTTCTGAGCACTGGCCCTGCGTAGCTTCCAAAATCTAACTAGATCTGGCTATACCATGCCACATTCCCTCCCTCAATCCTGTAATACTAACACAAATATATGATTTTGGCTCTCCAAATTCTATTAACGACTCCCAAGTCAGACTCAGAACCAAAGTAGACATAACAAAGAGGTTTGTGCATGTTTATTCCTATGTCTACCATATCAG
Source organism: Gekko japonicus (assembly GCF_001447785.1). Classification (NCBI taxonomy): domain Eukaryota; kingdom Metazoa; phylum Chordata; class Lepidosauria; order Squamata; family Gekkonidae; genus Gekko; species Gekko japonicus. The sequence continues at coordinate 2,176,732 of NW_015163604.1, read as the reverse complement.
TCACATTTTGATGGGGGGGGGGGGTTTCACAGAAAAATGGAGAATGCCAGTGATGGGCCCTAAACCCTCCTCCCTCATTTTGTTCCATTGCTTTAAATGGGGGAGGGGGCGTTATTCTAGTTTAGATGACTTTGGAGACAGTTTGGGAGAAAAATGCTTTTCAAAAAGACTAATTTGAAGTAGGTTCAAAACTTGCTTTGATCCAGCATAAGGGGGAGACGGAACCTCCCCAAAGTACACAGTTCAGTTCCCAACTGATGATCTGAGGAGCCAGGAGCCCCAGAGGGAAGACTCAAACCTTCAACTCAGTAGGACATTCCATCTGGAAATCTACTGGTAGAGGAGAAAGAGCAAGAAGAAGAAGAAGTTTTTATACCACACTTTGCTCTGTCTAAAGTCAAGCTGGCTTACAATCTCTGGTGTTTAGAGTTTCAGACAAGGATCTAGGAGATTCAGGTGTGAATGCCCACTCTGCCATGGAAGGTTTCTTGTGACCTTGGGCCAGTTAACACATTGTCAGCCTAACCTACCTTCCAGAATTGTGAAAATAAGATGGAGGAGAGGAGGAGGATGTAAGATGCTTTGGTTCCCCATTGTGGAGAAAGGTGGGGTATAAATGAAGTAAATAGACAATAGAGTGGAAGACTGGGGGCAGCACATAAAAGAAAGTTTGGTTCATGAGTGGGAAGAGAAAAGGAAGCAGGGAAAGGGCAGAGGCTGCCCAGAGAAGACAAGGAGAAAATAGTGTAGAGTAGGAGATACAGGGGGGGTGTTACGTGACTTCTGCAAGTCTTTGTTGTGGGTTCCCCATCACACAACTAGGCCCAGCAGTTGGCAGTGTGCATCTGGGCCTGACCTCATGGCTGACACTATGCAACTCAGTCATAGTTTTCCCAGGTAGAAACTGCTAGGAGGAAAGAAGGCGGGAAAACTGAAGACAATGGGGCAGATAAAGGTAGATTGGCTGATGGGTGGAAAGGAAAGCAGAAAAGGGGAAGAGGATATGAGCAGTTTCAGAGAAAGGAAAGAGGATCTAGTGGGGGAAGGAGAAATGAGTTCCTCCCCGCAAGTCCTTCCAGGTTCTCATTTATCAGTATCTATTAGCTGCCATGGCTGAGTGGAACCTTCATATTCAAAGGCATTATGCCTCTGAATACCTGTTGCTTGAGTGTAAAAACTAGGTCTTGAATCCTGTACAACACAAGTGGGTCTGCATTACACCGATGGCAACTTTCCAATCCCCCCTCTCCTCGCTGTAATCTATTAACCACCAAGCTGTGTACTTTTGGATCAGTGGACACCCAGAAACATCATGGAGTCAAAGAGTAGGTCGGAACAAGTGGAGTGGAATCAGCAAATTCTGGTGAGGAGGAGATTGGATTTATACCCCGCCCTTCACTACCCAAAGGAGTCTCAGAGCAGCTAACAAACTCCTTTCCCTTCCCCTCCCCACAACAGACACCCTGTGAGGTAGGTGGGGCTGAGAGAGCTCTGACAGAAACTGCTCTTTTTCAAGAACAGCTCTTATCAGAACTATGGCGTTCCCAAGGTCATCCAGCCAGGTGCAAGTGGAGGAGTGGGGAATCAAACCCGGTTGTCCCAGATTAGAGTCCGCACACTTAACCAGTACATTCTATGAGCAGAAAGGGAAACTAGATCTAAGCCAAAGTAAGTGTTGACCTCTGTTATCCTACCTTGGATATTTCAAAGCAGCTGTCATTGCAACGAGAAAGTGCTGTCTAAAGATCTTTTCCAGATGGAAAACCATGGAGCTCCCTTGTGTCATTTCAACAGAAAGAGTATATATACTTCCCTTTCAAATGTCCATACTAGGGTTCCCAGTGGGAGAAATCCTGCTCCCAACTGACCTTCCTGGGCAACTTCCAGTAAAATCAGGAGTGCGGGCCACAGTGAGATGATGTCACCTGGAAGTGACATCAACATGTTGGAGATGCTGGGGGGCGATACTTGGGTTGCAGGCAAAACTCTATGGTTTGAAGCCAAATCTACCATAGAGTTTTGCCCAAAAACCAGAGTGTTGCCCCCGATGTGATGATGTCACTTCTGGGTAACATTATCGTGCTGAGGCCTGCACTTCCAATTTTACTGGAAGTTGCCTTACATCACTTCCAGTTTCCTGGAAGGATGTCAGGAGCCCCCCCCCCCCTGGCCAGGTAAGTGGACCTGACAACCCTAGTCCATACACATGCTCCCATGTGCAATGGCACATCATTGTACAAATATAACTCTGAACTAGAGTCTCTAACACAACCTCTCTGATGATATCACAGTGAAGAACCCAAGAAACATATGCCCAGGAAGAAAATGTGTCATTTGTCATCCAAGAGAAGCTGAACTAATCAGTCCCCAACAGCTATGAAAGCTGCATTCTTCTAGGGAGCATCAGAAGCATTCATTGAGATACCATAATCCCGCAGACATTTGCTCCACCAATTTACATTTTAATGGGAGACCACAGGACCTATTATTGTGAAGTGCCAGGAACCAACAGACCCACAGAGTCTGTGCCGTCTTAACTAATAAATGAACTGACCCAGATTCACCACCACCACTACATTTTATGGGACTGCGGGGGAATTTGTGAGGAAGAGCTAATTTGCAATTGCATTTGTTATTAGTTTTATGGGGAAAACACATCCTCACATGCCACCAGGCAGCTGGTCTTCAAGGACAGTTTAGTCTTGTGTTTAGAGCAGATAATTGTTCACCAGAAGGGTCCTAAGATACTATGGTGATGGCAGAGTCACTGACTGTGTGTGTTGTGTCTGGGCCCTCGACTTGCATGTACCTTAGACGACCCAGACACAAAAACTGTAAAAACAGCAGGACTTCACTGAAAGACAGATGCTACATCTGGATAGAAGTTTCCTAGGTAATTAGATTTCCCCAGGTCACTATCACTGGGTGGGGAAATAGAGGAGTTAATGAAAACTTCTTGAACACAACATTTACTTTCCCTGAACTAGGACAGCAATCAATTGAGGCTATGAGGGAAGCATTTCTCATTCTTTTATCATGATGAGTTGGGAACAAAAACTCTTGACTTCAAGACAGATGCTTCCCTTTTCAGAAAGCAGAGAGGGGACTCTTAATACTGGCACCCAGGTTTTGTCACATATCTTAGAGCTGCCTTTGACAAATATTGGGGCTGGCTGTAGATCATGGCTGTAGCTAAGCTTTCTTACTAGATGGGACTGCCATGTTTCAATGAGGGACTTCAAAGACATGAATGGAAAAATCAACGATGTCTTCTGAACCAACAGAAATGTTCATAGCCATGTGCTGACCCATATGTATTAAGTTAAAGCGGGCTCCTGACCCTTTCCTTGGGTCCCTGGGTTGAGCAAACAGACAAAATACTATACTGTGACAGGGTGAGACAGCTAGATTTCTTCAGCAAAAGAAAGCACACTACTAAGGCAGCTCAGACAGTAAAGGGAAAGAAAAATGGAGGGAAAACCTGGCCTCTGGAGGAGGGAAATGGACAGGGCCATCATATGTATATCTTCAGCTGTTTGAAGGAAAAGGTACTAGCTAGATAGATGACCCATTTGATCTGCCACAGTTTACAGAGCCTAGTCCACTTTTCACAAGGCCACATTTATCTCGATCTTGTTATTCTCACCGAAAGCTATGCTGCAGCGTCACTACTGTACTTCGCTAAGGCCACAAGAGGATAAAGCGCTGAATACTTAGAAACATGTCCCATGGAAACTAGTGGCGTGTGTTTGGGATGAAGACGTTAAAAGTGTTACGGAGCTATTAATAATAGCAATCCAATCCCCATGTTTCAGTTTCCTGGCATACATTTTTAATCTGAAATCATAAACCACAGACACTTTATGTGCCAAGGATTGCTCTCTGAGGTCATAAATAAATAACTGTAATATTGGAGTTTCTGAAACAGTCTTCTATAACCTGCAAAACTGTGTTGCATTTGGTTCTCTCCAAAGTCACTTATCGATAACACAAGCTGATAGGCTAAAGTCCCAAAATGAACAACACAAACAATTTCAGGCATATAAGTACAATGACCCTACTATTCTAACATTTTATTAACTCATTTAAATGAGGTAAAATAAACTTAGAGAATATGAGCATTACAGGCAGACATTTTTATTGACTAAATTGGTGCTCTTTCGATACCAAATTGATGAACAATCATAGATGATAATATTAAAGCTATTTTGCATATTTATGAAGACCCTGTAGCTTAATATACTGTTATAAGGCCATGAAAGTTTATGTAGACCTCTAGAAATGTCAGATGAGTACTCCAAGGGTCCTATAAAATGGAGTATTACTTTCTTAAATCACATCCCAACTAAAATAAAAACCAGTAGTTGTTTTATTAGTTTGTCCTCTTTGAAACAAAATCCAATTTTCCTACATAGCGTTTCTAATAACTCGGAGGCCGGAATGGAGACCTGTTAAGGCTTACAATGCCAACATAAATCCAAGGCTTAGATTTCACTTAGCAGAAAATAATTTCTCAGTGGAGAGCCATTGGTTGTAGCATAAAGAGGTGAAATGCTTAAAGAAAAAGAAACAAAATGATAGACCCTGGTGCGATAGATGGTGGGTGGCAGCTTAGATCCTGTAGATACTTCAGTATTCACTCTATTAACAGCAATCAGACTCGAGTATATTCAAACGTTTTGTTCCCTATTCAGTCTATCCACAGTTTGGAGGGTTGGGGTAAAGCCTACTTTAGATGGGGTTATTCGTCTTGAAGGAAGAGGTTCAAATTCTGGTAGACCTCTTGTACCTGGCTCTGCTTTAATATTCTCAGGCAGTGTCCATAGGAACAAGTGCCTTTTTTTTTGCTTTGACTGATTCACCACCAACTCCACTTACTGCTAAAACAGAGGGACCTGTCACTCATGCCTTGGTCACTTCCAGATTAGAAGACTGTTGTAATGTGTTTTATGTACGGGTACCCCTGAAGCTGGAGCTACGGTGGCTCAAGTGGTTAAGACGCTGAACTGCAGGCTGTGGATGGTCGGTAGTTCAGCAGTTCGAGACTCGAGTGTGCTGCATGACGGAGTGAGCTCCTGTCTCTAGTTCCAGCTCCTGCCAACCTAGCAGTTCGAAAGCAAGAAATTGCAAGTAGATAAATAGGTACCACTTCAGTTGGAAGGTAACAGCGTTCCGTGCGCCTTGGTGCTTAGTCATGCCGGCCACATGACCACGGAAATGTCTTCGGACAACGCTGCCTCTTCGGCTTTGAAACGGAGATGAGCACCGCAACCCTAGAGTCAGACTCGACTGGCTTTCGAGCAAGGGAACCTTTACCTTTTACCCCTGAAGATAGTTCAGCACCTTGAATGAGTACAAAACATGGCTGCCCATCTTTCAGTAGGTTTGGGCATGAGGGAGCCCCTAAAACCTTTGCTCCAACAATTACATTGCCCACCAGTTTTGTTTCTGGTTTGGAGGAATTGTGGGACAGCAGTAGAGCATCTGCTTGGCATGCGGAATGTCCCAGGTTAAATCCTCAGCATCTCCAGTTAAAACAACCAGGCAGCAGGTGATGTGAAAGGCCACTACCCGAGATCCTGGAAAGCCACTGCCAGCCTGAGTAGACAATACTGACCTAGATGGACCAAGGGTCTGATTAAGTTGAAGGCAGATTGATGGGTTCATGTGGTCTCAGTCTGAAGTGAGATTTCTAACCTTCAAAGCACTAAATGGTTTGGGTCCTGTGTGCCCAAGGGATCTACTTCTTTCATACATTCCCTCTTAATTTTTGAGATCAACCGAAGAAAACTTATCCTGAATTTATTCACAGAGACATGCCACATTCACATCTGCTAGAAGTAGGGTCTCTTTGTTTAGTGCAGGTTTTAACTCTTGTTCCTTGTGTTGGAACTACTGACAATTGCTTCATGCTCCTTTAGCAACTTTGCTAGGATACTTGTCAGCTGCCTCTCAGGGTAAGGTTTCTCTGATTAAGTTCACCATTGGCCATGCCTTGCTCCTCCTGTGCCTTTCTTCACCATTCCTTGCGGCTTCCTAGTACATAGGAATCTTCTTCCTCCCAATCCTCCTCCTCCTTCAGTCCACTTCCCCTGTCTGTAATTCTTCCAGTTCTAGTGCTTCCTCCTACCATGTGCCTCTCCACTCATCAGCCTTCTCATTCAGCTCCCACTTGCTTCTTTCTGAAAGGGACCGGCTGTCCACACCAAGTTCTTGAGAGCACCCACCTGCTTCCTTTATTCAGTTCACTCTTTACTGCTAATCTGTGCTTGGGGCTCACAGACATGGGGGAAGCCAGGAAACAACACACCGCTGACCTTGTAGGCTTGAGAAACTCTGGCTGCAATCATATGGAGTGGAAGCCGTGGCAGGCAAACGATTCCCCCGCAGATTAAAGGGACGCAATCAGACAGACACATCTGTCTGGTGTCCCGGAGTCATTGGCGGGGCGTCTAGTTGTGCTGCAGGAGCGGCGCAAAAAACCACCAGGGAAAGATAAGTATTATGCAGAAATGGTGGGCGGGCAGGCGGAAGTCTGATCGCACAAACATGCGTCAGTTTGCCCCGGGGAAAACAGCCTCGCTTTCCGCCCGCAGTTCCTCGGTGGTGTGATCGGAGCCTCTGTTATCTAACCACCAAGGGTGCTGTTACTAGTATCTCCATGCCCAGCATCCTGAAAAGGGGGCAAATATTTCACTCATCTTCATGAAGCTGTTTGGACCAGTCATTTTCTTTCAGCCTAAGATACTTCGCAGGATTTTTAAGAGTACAAAATGGGAAGGGGTGAGCCATGAACAGTGCCTTCAGCTCTTTGAAGGAAAAACAGGATAAAAATGTGATCAATAATTCCAGAGAACTAGCCATATTAGTCTCTTGCAGCAAAAATAAGCAGGAATTCTGTGGCACCTTAAAGAGTAATAATTTTATTTCAGCATAAGTTTTTTTGTCCAGGGCACATTTTTTTCAGGCACTGTGAATGAATCATTTTGCATTCATTTTATCTAAGAAGTTTGGAGGGGAGGATAATGTAAAGTCAAGTGACCATGAAAGGTAAGACGTACCTATGTGATACGTACTTATATGTACATAAGAAAAACAGGGAGCGGTGGCACAGGCAGTTAAACGCCTGCCCTGTAACATCCTCCGAGCAGCCACTATGGCTGTTCGAGTACCACCGCGGTCGAGGTGAGCTCTCGACCTTCGTCCCAGCTCCCGCCTACCCAGCGGTTTCGAAAGCAACCTAATTGCAAGTAGATAAATGGGTACCCACCCTTAGAGGGGTGGGGGCACCCTGTATGGCACCCTGTATGGCTGGTTGGAAGGCAGCGGCGGCAGTGATGATGGCGGCGGTGAACATCGACTTGGTGCGGACGGCGCGGTGGCGTCGCGTTGCGGCGGCGGACGGGCGCGATCGGAGGAGCACGATCGAGCGATCCCTGGTGGCCGAGAGTGAATACACCGAAGCTGTCGTAAAGAAGAAGGAGCGTGTGCAGACGCCAAGCACCAGCCCAGCAGAGCCGGAAGGGACGTTGCCGGGCGGAGCTACAAAAAAAGGCCTGGGTTTTGACAACAAACAGGGTAAACAGAATAAGAAGCAAAAGGTGGGTGTGGCTGGATGACCACACTTCTGGTAACATGGGGGTGTGGCCTAATATGCTAATGAGCTGTGTCATCAGGGGTGTGGCCTAATATGCTAATGAGTTTCTGCTGTTGGGTGTGGCCTATTATGCTAATGAGTTCCTGCTGGGCTTTTTCTACAAAAAGAGCCCTGCCAGAAAAGTTGACAAAGTCATTGCCTGGTTGAGATTGTGGTTAGAAGGAGGTTCCTAACTTTAAAGTAGCCAGTGCTGGAGGCACTGGAGGGGAGCTGTGAGTAGGGATGGGTGTGGTGCAGTTCAGCTGATGGTTCATGGCGTGCCTGGTTGATGAACCACGAACTGTCAAAACGTTTTAGCTGCTGTGAGGGGTTAGAATGGCCCTCAAGCATCCTATAGACACCAAACTTGCAAGGGATCTCCGGCTGCCTCTCCTCTACTTGCCATCCAAGTTTGGTGAGTATTTGGTTTACAGAGTCCAAATTATGGCCACCCAAAGAAGGTGCCCCCAGGAAAGTACTTTCTGGGGAAATGACAGGCAGTCATTTTGACACGTGCAGGTTCAGGAGGTTCAAGAACATATAGACCAGATCCTGTGCAAGCTAGAGACATCAAAGTCACATGGGACCCCTGGATGCTCCTCTACATGCCTTCTATGTTGTTGCTTTGAAATTTTGTAATCATCTTGATTGAGGAGTGACAGTCTGTCTGGAAATGTATCTATTCACAAACTGGCAGAAATCTCCAGAAACAGCTTGAATGTTCGTAGAAAGTGTGTGCCAGTTGACCTGCCATGAACTTGACTTTACAAATCACAAACGGGCCAAAATTCATCACGAACTTTAGCTCATGAGCCAGTTTGTGCCCATCCCTAGCTGTGAGCCTCCCTGAGTTGCAGGCCTCATTCCAGGGTGGAAGTAAAGACCCATGACCCCCCACCCTTCTCCACAGCCTCTGTGCTTTCATCCTAATACTTGGGCGGCTACTAAGAGGAGAATAAACAGGCCACAGAGAGTACAACCACCACTACCACCACCATCGCAGCCACCCAGGAAAAGAACTAGCTGGCCATAGTGGGGTGGTGGTTGTTTTACTCCCCTTTCTCCACAGCTAGCTGGCTCTCCTCCAGCACCTGGAAATCCCATTCTCATATGACCTGCTATGCTTCATGCTCAGCAGAGAGAAAGAAGGCACAGAGGAAAGGTTCTTCCCCTACCTCCAGATGCATAAGGCCCCACTAAAGCTTAACAGTGATGGGGACATACATTCACTCAGGTATCCCAGTAATAGCCACATACAATATTAACAGTTATATTTTATATTACTGTATTTGTGTGCTTGGTGGGGCAAGAAACAGGGCATTCAGTTATAAATGTAAAATTTCCAGACATTTTGAAGCCACGGGGGGGAAATGCCCTTTCTTGGGGTTGAAAAATAGAAATGTTGGGAAAAACTGAAATAATACTTCCTTTGCTATCAAGCCTAACCCTTTTTTATTAATTTGACAGCATGAATTGTATGATTTATAACTTAGTCCTCATATGAAATCATACTGCTTGGCATATGTATGGATTTTTAAAATGTAAATATTGTAGTTTTCTTGAGGTAGTGTTGCAAATTTCTGCACCATATGCTACCATAACACATGTATCATTACCATTTCAGACCTGGACTTGAGGGAATGGGATTTTACTGTGATTGCATCATTTAAGGTAGGACTTTACCAGTTCAATTTAAAAATCCGTGCCATGTTTTCATGTTCTGGTGTTTTGGGACCATTTTCAGTACATGAGCTCTGCAGATACCTTTCCGTTTAGTGCATGTCCAATTCGAGGGTCTCCCATGCAACAGCCCTGGAATATAATGCCACCAAAATCACATGGAATACACTCCTTCCTCTTCTTTTAGGCTTCCCAAGTCCCCCCGAGGGGCGGGGAAAACCCCACCCCAGAGGCTCGTTCTCTGCCAGCGGCAGATCGGGCCCCAGGGGGAACCCCACCCCAACGTGTGCATCACCCGGAAGTGACACGACCACGCCGAGCACGCTGGGGGCGGGGCCTCGGTCATCCAAGGGAAAACTCTATGGTTTCCCCTCGGATGGTCGTGGTGATACCGGACCTCCTCTAAGGATGGTTCCGAATGCCCAACTCAGACTTATGTACGACAGTGGGCGTGGCGTGAGTAATTTTCCCGTGTATCCAGAGGGCTGATTGGACAACGAACGCTCCTATTTCCCAGGAAGTGAGACAACACGCTAGGTTTAATGAATAAATGTTGCCAGTTCTCAAACATACGAAAAACAGATACACTCTCAGATTCATACAAGATCCTTAGTTACAATAGCAAATAGAAACAATCAGTTTGCAAAATAATAAATTCAACAGACAGTGGGATAACAAAAAAGGATATCGCTTATACTTATCTGAAGTTCCAGTGAGAAGAAATCTCCTCAGTAGAAAGAATGGGGCAGCTCAAGTATCAGCTGGTGGACTCTAAAACACACAGACTGGTCCGGCCAAGCCACGTGCGGGTTCTCAGGTCGCGACTCCAGAGAACGCAGTAAGAATCACCTGCAACACTTAAGTTGCAAGGTAAGGGAGGGATGGGTTAACCAGAGAAACAAAGGCTGTGTTTCTCTTTTTAAAAGCTTGTTTTGGGATTTGGCTTAAGGCCAATAAACCCCTAGAAGATCGTCCCCTTCTCTATGCTATAGGTTAAGGGTTGTGACGTCCTAGTTGAGGGGATGGGGGCAATATTCAAATGCTCTACCCTAACTTCAAAGAGAGCCATGTGGCCAGGTGTGAAACCGTTGTCTCCATTGGCAACCTTTGACTTGCAGAGATGTGCCTGGTCCAGAAGGCAATAAAGGATGTGTTCTTTGTGATGCCAAACCAGATAGGAGAATGGGTTACGTGGTTTCCCACAGATCAGCAATGGTGGGGAAACCTGTTGTCCTGCCAAGTTTCCAAACTGAGCAATAATGGCGTCTTCTTTGTCCAGTGTCACGCTGGGAATATGCAGGGAAGCACGTGCTCTGTAGTCCAGGCAGTTCAAACCTTGCTCATGCAGAGGCATGAGATGCAGAACAGTCCAGTCAAACACACAGCAACCCCTTATCCCAAATGCACAGATGTACAGACATTTGACAAACCTAGCATCAGCACAGTACAGGCAATGCAATTACAAGCACACATGGTAACAGTGGCCCCGCCCCCAGTGTGCCCGGCGGCGTCACGTCACTTCCGGGTGATGTGCGTGCAGCGCGGGAGTCCCCCGGTAAGGAGATATTTCTACTTGGCAACCCTATCTTCTCTCCAGCCCCCCCCCCCGCCCTAAATCCCAGCCACATGCAGCAAAGCAGCTCTGTTTTACTGGGCCTGAAAATAGTAGCTCATTTCTTTGCATGCACACTGCATTCCCTCTCTGCAACTTGTCTGCAAATGTGATTGGCTGAGAGCACTAGACCCTAGCCAGGATCTGATTGGAGGGAAGGATGCTGTTGCCTAGGTAAACAAGCAGAATAAAAAATAATACAGCGAGTGCATGCTCCTGCTGGATTGGTAAACACCTGAACTTGAATCCACATAAATTTTCAGGGAGGATAATTTCATTTCATTTCACTAAGAAACATGAATTCCTAATACTGTTCTGTGCCAAAGTAATGACCCAAAATAGTGCTTTTTATGTATTTTTTTGGCTTAGGAAAGTGATTATGCATACCCCTAGTAGGAAAAAATGAAAATAGATGGTAAAAAAAACAAATTATGTAATAAACAGAAGAAAATGTATTATTTGGACAGAAGCTCACTCACAGAGACACAAAAGGTAGGACTACCTGCCTGTTCGGATATTAAGCTAAACTTAAAATTCACTTTCTAATTATGTATCATCATTAAATAGCATATTGTTGCCAAAATTATTTATAATCTTGAAAATATTTTGTGTCTACAGTATGAGGGGTGGTTTTAGTGCTCCCCCAAATTTCCCATTGGAAAATTGAGGAAGTATATTTGGAATGAATGAAATGCTTTGTAAGACAAGATTTTTCTCACCCCAAAAAAGAGATAATGTTTCATTAGAGTTTTTTTTTCAGTTAGGGTTGCCAGTCCCACAGTTTGGAGCCCCTCCCCCCGCTTCAGGGCTATAAGAAAGCAGGGGGGAATAGCTGCTGGGTGCTCCATTATATACTATGGAGTCTGGTCCCCATGGGGTATAATGGAGAATCGATCTGTGGGTATCTGGAGCTTGTCAGGGTGTTTTTTGAGTTAAGGACACCAAACTCGAATGATAAAAGGGTTGGAACACTTTCCCTATGAGGAAAGGTTAAGGCGCTTAGGGCTCTTTAGCTTGGAGAAACGACGGCTGAGGGGTGACATGATTGAGGTTTATAAGATTATGCATGGAAAAGAGCAGGTAGACAAAGAGGTACTTTTCTCCCTTTCTCACAATACAAGAACTCGTGGGCACTCCATGAAATTGCTGAGCGGTCGGGTTAGAACGGATAAAAGGAAGTACTTCTTCACCCAAAGAGTGATTAACACTTGGAATTCACTGTCACAGGAAGTGGTGGCGGCTACAAGCATGGACGGCTTCAAAAGGGAATTAGATAAGCATATGGAGCAGAGGTCCATCAGTGGCTATTAGCCACAAGGTATAGATAGGGACTCTGGAGCAAGTGATGCTCTGTCATCATGGTGCTTGGGGGGGTCAACAGTGGGAGGGCTTCTAATGTCCTGGCCCCACTGGTGGACCTCCTGATGGCACTGGTATTTCTGGCCACTGTGTGATACAGAGTGTTGGACTGGATGGGCCTTTGGCCTGATCCAGCATTGGCATCTCTTATGTTCTTATGTTCTTATGTAATTTTCAGCATAGCTGCTGGTTTCCCTTCCCCCCACACACAAGTTTCAAAAAGATTGGACCAGGGGGTCCAGTTCTATGAGCCCCAAAAGAAGCTGCCCCATCTTCCATTATTTCCAATGGAGGGAAAGTATTTAAGTGCAATGGCAGCTTACCTGGAACTGGCTTCGAAATTCCTTCTCCTGGAACCTCCCTTCTCTCTCCTGAAGCCTCCTGGTAAGTCCCCTGCCTGCTTGTCAACCTCACCCGGCAACCCTATTTTCAATGCTACCCCAAATTTTCATGTCATACCTTGTGACCAGTGTTCCCTCTAAGATCAGTTAGTTTTTTAGCCTCCAGCTCACACATTTTTGTCTTAGCTCAGGAAGGATTGCTCCAGAGCAAACTAATTTATGCAGTAGCCAAATCACTCGCTCACAACTTTAATGCCAATAGCTCACAAAGTAGAATTTTTGCTCACAAGACTCCACAGCTTAGAGGGAGCATTGCTTGTGACTATGAAATCTTTGCCTTAAGAAACATTGTATTAATGATAGAAGTGAAAATATTTTATAAGCGTGTCTTTTCAGTGTTCCCTCAAATTTTCCATGAGAAAAAAGTTTTAAAGGCTTGGGGGGGTGATATTTTTCCCAATAATTGTCCAAGGTTTTTTGTGGGCCCTCATACCGTTACATACATTAGTTGTGTGGCACTTTTGGTACCTCATAACTGTAATGTAGCTGCCCATAAGCCATGGACTGAGTACCACTAAAATATATAGTTCTTGTAATATAGGGATTATATGCTCACAGCAGAGTGTCTCCATCAACAACATAGTTGCAGCATTTTGGAGTCCCTCACTAAGGGCATTATAACATGCTAACCGTGATTTAACATACCCATGACACAGTAATTCTTCACCAAGAAGGATCTCAGTGCCATGCTGTAAAGGGGACAGAATATCCTTGGAACCATTTGAAGAAGTGGACATTTAAAGATAAGGCCAGTTCAAAAAGGACCCACAAGCTTCAAATCTGGTCCTTTAAGGAGAGTGCCACCCTCTGCACCAGTCCATTGAATTCCCCAACAATAGCACTTTTGCCTTGTCTGGACTGAGCTTCAATTTATTGTGAATACGTATGGAGAGTTCTATATTAAGAAATCTCTGCTGTGTTTGTGAGTACTCATTTCATTGTTGTGCTAATTGGCACAGGATCATCAAGTCCAGTGTTAGAAGCAACATTGCCAGCCTCCAGGTGGGGCCTGAAGATCTCCCAGAATTATAACTGACTAGCAGTAAAGCCTGTTGTGGAAATAAATACAACGAGATCTAGAAAGAGGCTCTGGGGGAGTGCTCTGGCTTTGGGCAAACAGTGTCATTTTGCTGTGGTGACCTCAGCAGGGTATAATGACAGAGTCCACTGTTTTCTCCAGAGGAACTGATCTCTACTCCCTGAAGAGTAGTTGTAATTTTGAGTGATCTCTAGCCCTCACCTGGAGATTGGCAACAATTGTTACCCAGGATGAAATGGCTGGTTTGGAGGGTGGAGTCTATGGCATTCTACCTGTCTGAGGTCCCACCCCTCCGCAAACCCCACCCTCTCCAGGCTCCACCCCTCAAATCCCCAGGAATTTGCCAGCCTGGAGTTGGCAACCCCATCTCCTTCCCAGCTAACCATCAACCTACCATTATCTGCCCCTTTGACTTCAGCTGTTTGAGGTGTGGAATGCAGTGAAGTCCAATCAGCTTCCATATGCAAAAGACCTTGAAGGTTCCATATGCAACTGACATTCCAACTGCCTTGCGGGGAGGGGGGTGAGTTTGAGGTGTGGAATGCAGTGAAGTCCAATCAGCTTCCATATGCAAAAGACCTTGAAGGTTCCATATGCAACTGACATTCCAACTGCCTTGCGGGGAGGGGGGTGAGTTTGAGGTGTGGAATGCAGTGAAGTCCAATCAGCTTCCATATGCAAAAGACCTTGAAGGTTCCATATGCAACTGACATTCCAACTGCCTTGCGGGGAGGGGGGTGAGTTTGAGGTGTGGAATGCAGTGAAGTCCAATCAGCTTCCATATGCAAAAGACCTTGAAGGTTCCATATGCAACTGACATTCCAACTGCCTTGCGGGGAGGGGGGTGAGTTTGAGGTGTGGAATGCAGTGAAGTCCAATCAGCTTCCATATGCAAAAGACCTTGAAGGTTCCATATGCAACTGACATTCCAACTGCCTTGCGGGGAGGGGGGTGAGTTTGAGGTGTGGAATGCAGTGAAGTCCAATCAGCTTCCATATGCAAAAGACCTTGAAGGTTCCATATGCAACTGACATTCCAACTGCCTTGCGGGGAGGGGGGTGAGTTTGAGGTGTGGAATGCAGTGAAGTCCAATCAGCTTCCATATGCAAAAGACCTTGAAGGTTCCATATGCAACTGACATTCCAACTGCCTTGCGGGGAGGGGGGTGAGTTTGAGGTGTGGAATGCAGTGAAGTCCAATCAGCTTCCATATGCAAAAGACCTTGAAGGTTCCATATGCAACTGACATTCCAACTGCCTTGCGGGGAGGGGGGTGAGTTTGAGGTGTGGAATGCAGTGAAGTCCAATCAGCTTCCATATGCAAAAGACCTTGAAGGTTCCATATGCAACTGACATTCCAACTGCCTTGCGGGGAGGGGGGTGAGTTTGAGGTGTGGAATGCAGTGAAGTCCAATCAGCTTCCATATGCAAAAGACCTTGAAGGTTCCATATGCAACTGACATTCCAACTGCCTTGCGGGGAGGGGGGTGAGTTTGAGGTGTGGAATGCAGTGAAGTCCAATCAGCTTCCATATGCAAAAGACCTTGAAACGCTGGGCAGGACTGCACAAAGCAGCCAGTCAACCCAGCCAGCGTCTTCTGACTGACAGTTCAAGGGTCCAGACACTAAAGGAGTGCATTTTAGAACTTTGGCACCCACTATTCAATTATATATAAGGAGAGATGTCCAGACTACAGAGATCAGTTCCCTTGGAGAAAAAGGCTGCATTGGAGGGTGTATTCTATGGCATTATACCTCAATGAGGTCTCCAAAGCGAGGGATTCCCCGCCCCCCGGCCCCATTTGGCAACCCTTTTGTGGACTGAAGAATATCAAATACCCCACACTGGCCTCTCCTACAGATTCTTTATACCCAAACCACCCTTGATAAAAATAAAAAGGGAGGACACAAGTTTTTAAATAAATATTGGTAGCATGTAAACTATGTGCTCCCTAAAGCTCTCTTATTTGCAGACCTACTAGACTAAGGCTGCACTTATATGTGAGGTAAATAGAGACCAGATGGAGATGAACAACAAAGGTTTATTTAACAAAAATTAAAGTGTTTAATGAGGTAAATATGATGTGTAGATAACTTAAGTAAAGCTGCCTCTCAAATAAAATAAATAACCCCTGAGGGTAGATTTGATTTCCCTTTCTTTGGACAGGGTTGCTCAGCAGGTTCAGGACTGCTCTTTTCTCCCAGAGAGCACCTTGCTACAGAACCTATGGGCCCTTAACAGGATGCTTATTTATACCATTAAAGGCTCTGGTCACATGGGCCGGATATTGCGGGGGGGAGGCGTGGCTAATTGCCCTGGCACAGTTTGATCCGCGATTACGCGATCAGACGTGCCGGTGGCACACCACCGGTCCTTCCCTCGGCGCTGGCGGGTAAACGAGGGACCGGAGGGGAATGCCGCATGCCGGCGCAATCACACCACGGGCATCTGGAAGCAGCCCGTGGCAAATGTTTACTAGTACCTTGAAGGTACTAGTTTTTTAATGCGCATTTTCGGCGGTAAGCCACGGGTGCACTCCACTTCCTAGATGTTGGGGTGTGATCGCGCCCGGATAATCCGCCCACCATCTGTGCCTCTCCCGCGGCAACTTTGCCGTGTGACTGGGGCCAAAATAAGCTTTCTTCCCTAAGCCAGCCCCAAACCCTAACTAAACAACCAAATAAAAGTCTGACTAAGCTAATACTCCTTTCGAGAGCAATGAAATCCCCATCCAAAAGTTTTTTTAAAAGCTTCTTTACCCTTCTTAGATTGAATCTGACTTACCCCCCCCCAATCCGGTGGCGTTCCATGGGATCCGATTGACTGACAATAATGTGGATTTGCACAGGGTTGCCAGGGGTAAAGTTGGCAGGTTGGGAAACTCCCGAAAATGTAGGTATGGGACCTGGGGAGGACAGGGACCTCAGTGGGGTACAATGTCATACAGTCCACGCTCCAAATTACCTATTTTCTCCACGGGAATTGACTATCTGTAGTCTGGAGATGAGCTGTAATTCCAGGGGATCCCCAGGTCCCACCTGGAGGCTGGCATCCCTAAGGATTGGTTCAGAGACCAGGAGGAGAGATAGGACTTTTAGGGATGATTGCCACAGCAATCCTAATGAAAAGAAGTTGTATTAGCTTCCTTTGCCTATTTAGTGACAATAACAAGCCGAGGCAGTGTACTCTGCCACCTATCAGCAAGGAAATGTTAAAGAATTGGTATAATATAAGAAAGTTGTTACAGTGTGGAACTTGGCCTTGGGAGGTCCAGGTTCAAATCTTCCACTCAGCCATGAAGCCCTGTGGGTAGCCTTGTGCCAATTATTTTGTCTGTCTAACCTAACTTCTGGGGTTGTTATGAGGATGCAATAAAGGGAAGGAGAACTTTATCCACTGCCCTGAGTTCCTTCAAGGAAGGCACAATGCAGAGAGAAAATCTAATAAACAAGAGATTAAAAAATAGGTCATTTTCAAATAAGCAAAGATCTGACTTTATATCTCTTGACATCCCGTAATTCCCAGCAGCGATATGCAAATAATGTCAAAAGCGGTGAATTGCTACAATTTATTCTAAAACTACTCTACTTAAAAGGAAAGTTTACAAGCCTGGATAAATACAATTCAAGTGTATTCTTTGAAGCCTGAGGCATCTTGACCAGGCTCTGCATCTTAGACGGGTTACCCATCAAAGAGCTAACAATATTACCTCAATCTTTAGGGTTATGTTTTATAGCTTTCCTTGCTCAGTTTAACAGCCTTATCTCCAGAAGTGACTGCTGCGGGCTGAGGTTCTCTAGTCATTTCTGCTTCTCCAGCACCCAGCACACATTTTTTTCAGAATAATAATAAAAAGCTAGCATTCAGCTAATTTACCCATGTTGCCCCCATCTTCATAAGTAGGCTCAAAGCAGGAGAATTTAATCTTCTGTGATTCTGTCTACAAGGCGTGTTCCAAAGATTGGGGTTATCCAGCACATAAGCCTGTTGTAGGCTTGCATTTCAAAATAAAACAAAAAGTTATGATGATCGTGGCTGTGGAAATACTTTTGCAGTTTTGCGTCCCATTATGTACCTCGGACATTTGCTGCAGGGATTCTGAGGCGCACATAAACTGAGACCATCATACCTTAAGGACAACCTCTCCTGTTAAGACCCCTTAAGGTGCTTGCGCTCCACTTCCAAGAGGAATTCTGGTGGTGCCGGGCTCTCAGGTAGCTCATTTAACTTCGAATGCAACAAGGGCTTTTTTGATTGTGGCCCCAACCTGGTGGAATGATCTGTCTGAGGAGACTCGTGCCCTGTGGGACCTGTCTAGGTTCCTCAGGGCCTATAAAATGGAATTATTACTCCAGGCATTCCGTTGAGGCAATCTTACTGGGCCTACTATCAGAGAGAGCCAGTTTGGTGTAGTGGTTAAGTGTGCAGACTCTAATCTGGGAGAACCGGGTTTGATTCCCCACTCCTCCACTTGCACCTGCTGATGTGACCTTGGGTCAGTCACAAGCTCTGGCACAGCTGTCCTTGAAAAAGAGCAGTTTGTGTCAGAGTTCTCTCAGCCCCACCCACCTCACAGGGTGTCTGTTGTGGGGAGGGGGAGGGAAAGGAGTTTGTAAGCCGCTCTGAGACTCCAAGTGAAGGGTGGGGTATAAATCCAATCTCTTCTTCTTCTTCTTCTTCTTCTTCTTCTTCTTCTTCTTCTTCTTCTTCTTCTTCTTCTTCTTCTTCTCCAATCATCACACCAGAGTGCCAGTGTGTTAAATGGTTTTATAGAATATTTGTATTTTTATTTATGTTTTGATTTTATGTTGTTAATCATCCTGAGCCCCCATTGCCAGGGAAGGAACAGGATAAAAATCAGACGAAATAAAAAGAAACTCATATGCATCCACAAGGACATCTTAGTTCATCTCTGTGTTCATTTGTATCCGAGTGAATTTAGATACATGCAGTTTGCATGATAATGGTGCTTTCTCACACGTTTACACTGCTTTCTTACAGCCATCACCTCACTTCTCCATCGTACTGCTGATGATATTGCTGTCTTCAATTTCTACATCCATTTGAAATTTTTTAGTTTAGACTTACTACACAGGTGCCTCTGTGTGTCTTTGGGGGTCTGCCCATAAAGCTAGCTAATTTTGCAATCGGTCATTACTTGAGCAGATGTCATTTAACAGTGCAGGCACAAAAATCAGGCAATGCAGGTTGATGTTGGTTATTTAAAGGATGCAAATGAATGGGGAAGTGCAAAGAAAGTACAAACTACAAGCAATTTGGTACTTTACAATAGAAGGCAAGTCATTTTAATTACCTGAACATGACCCTGAGGAATATGTGCTTCTCCTAAATTATCTCAATTACTAGAGTTCTCAGACTGAGCAAAAACAGCCACAAGCTACAATGATATGTTTCTGCAGTTCCAATGGCTTCCAAGCAAATGGAAACTCAAGCAACCAATTGCCACCCCAGCCCCTCCAGAAGCCACACAGATAACACCAAGAATTGTGGAAGGTTCACAGTTCAGTGGCAAGGAAGAAGGGCAGGCAGCATCACTGGCTCATGCCCACTCATCAGCTGTTTGGGAAGGTCGGTCATATGGCCTTGCTGCAGCAGAGATGGTGGGCCATGAACTGACACTGGAAGTGACTTCTTCCAAGCTGAGAGAGTCCAGAGGCTCTGCGGAAGGTATGGCTGCAAAGGAGGTCAAGGACTCTAATTGGACAGGACAAAGGGGCATGGGATTAGACATGGAGAAGAGGAAAGCCAGAAAAGGGGTCTGCATGGGGTAGCAAGGAAGAATTGTAAGGTTGCCAGGTCCTCTCTGGCCACCGGTGAGTCTGCCAGATCCAGGTTGGGAAACTCTCGGGAATTTGGGGGTGGGGCCTGGGGAGGACAGGGACCTTGGTGGGGTCCAATGCCATAGAGTCCACCCTCCAAAGCATCCCTTTACTCCTGGGAAACTGGTCTCCGTAGTCTGGAGATGAGCCGTAATTCCAGGGGATCCCCAGGTCCCACCTGGAAGCTGGCAACCCTAGGAGAAGGAATGCTGAGAGGATCAGGGGGTAGAGCCAGAGGCAAGGTCAGAGGAAAGAGAGAAGAGAGAAGGAGTTGGAGAGGGGCTGAGAGGAGGTGCTTGGGAAGGAGAAAGAGAAAACAAGGGAGGGACAGTAGGGGAAAGGGACCGGCCAAGTTCAGAGGCTTTGGTGATACAAACCACAGGTGGTGCGAAGGTGTGAACACTGGTTGAAATTAAACTGTTGTCCTTTCTCACACCCGCAACTGATATGTCTGGATTTCTGTAGGTGAGAGGGGGAATCAACATGCCATGGCTCACCCCCACAGTGCTTACAGCAAAGCTGCTTGTTATGATGCTATGCTAGAGAGTCCATCAGTGGCTATTAGCCACAAGGTATAGATAGGAACTCTCAGGCTGGAGCAAGTAATTTTCTGTATTCTTGGTGCTTGGGGGGGGGGGCGGCAACAGTGGGAGGGCTTCTAGTGTCCTGGCCCCACTGGTGGACCTCCTGATGGCACCTGGTATTTTTGGCCACTGTGTGACAGAGTGTTGGACTGGATGGGCCATTGGCCTGATCCAACATGGGCTTCTCTTATGTTCTTATGTTCTTGTAAAAGAGGACAGCAAATCTGATGAAAAGTTTTGCCCCTCCTTCAAATATTATTGTGCGCCTACTACTGACCATGTTTACCTGTTGTTCTAGCAAACACTGTGGCTTTTATAAACAAGAAAATATGATGCTCCTTTCAGAGGAAAGTTCTAAAGTGAAGTTGTGATATCCTGAATTTTTCATGAAGTCACTGTGTTTTCATTGAAGTACTTTTGTTTTCCTCTCAAACAGGCCTGAGTACCAGAAGCTGCTGGTTACCTGCCAGCTTAGCTCTACTGGTAAACATTCCTTTTGTTTTGCACCCATGAGAGGAGATGAAAGAAAGCTCTACTGAGCTGGGATGTCTTACTGAGCTGTAGGTTAATGGCAGTGACAAATGGTACAGCCCTTTGAAAAAGCACACTGCTGAGGGTGGACTGCTGCATCAAGCAACTTATTACAGCAGCTGCAGCCGTCAAAGTCTCTGTCTGTG
The DNA here is from genome assembly GCF_001447785.1 of Gekko japonicus. NCBI lineage: Eukaryota > Metazoa > Chordata > Lepidosauria > Squamata > Gekkonidae > Gekko > Gekko japonicus. The sequence goes on along the minus strand of NW_015163604.1, from coordinate 2,155,904 downwards.
CAGGCAGCCTTGGTCCCAGCGTAGTGTTAGCAGATCAGGCTAGCAGGAGAACTTTGCTGAAAGGAAACAATATTACTTGATATTACCCATGAACACACCACTCCTGAAGAGAGGCTAAACGAGCCGCTAGAAACAATGGCAGAACCACTTGCTCCATCAACCCCTGCTCTGAGCACAGATGAGGAGCTGCTCGTGGAAGATGCTTACCGTGGCCTTTTAAAACACATCCTGCTCTGGTGAGGAGACAAAATATTGGATTGGCTTTGTTTTGAGGAGAGCTGTTTGGGGAAAGATGGACGTAGACACCAGGACTTATATATTTCTTCTGGAGTTCTGTCCCTTCTGATGGACCTCCTGATGGCACCTGGGTTTGGCCACTGCCCTGATCCAACATGGCTTCTCTTATGTTCTTATATTGGCTGGAGCTTGTCAGAACTTGAGATAGAAGCAGGATTGGCCATGGTCAGTACTTTGATGGGAGGCCACCAAGGAAGACTGGGGTTGCTCTGCAGAGGAAAGCAATGGCAAACCACCTCTACTTATCTCTTGCCTTGAACACCCTGTGGTTTGGATCACCGTGAGTCAGTTGTGACTTGACGGCACATTCTACTTCATCAAGGTACCCATGAGTGTCACATTGGGAATCACCATACTAAGCATGGTATGGTGAAGATGAGAAGGGAGAAGAGGCAAAGTGAGACCCTTCACCTCTCCATCCAACCATCGTTTCCACCCAGATTTGCATGAACACACAGAATTGGTGGGGAAAATGATGGATCAGGAGGTGGGCAACCTTCCTTTGCTGTCATTCTCCTCTAATCCTCCTCCTCCTCCTCCTTATCTTACCAGTAGCTGGAGCTGCAGTGAAAAAGGTAAGGACGAGGGTGACATTGACAAAAGGCCATTCATCCTTGGCTGATGAGGTTATGAAACTCAAGCAAGTCAGACGAATTCAAAAGGAAGGTCTTTAAAAAGATTGGTAGTCCAATCAGAGAGGGTCTAAGCCTGGAAGAAAAGGTGCACAACATGAACTGGGGAGGGCTAAATAAAAAATGGGACTTAATGCTGTAGATCAGGCATTGGCCACTTTTCTCGTAATGTATCTTCTGTCAAGAATTACAATTGTTCATGCCACCCAGGTCATAAATAAGGGCTCATTCTCATATTCATCATTTGTTTTTGTATCACTTGATCATTCAATTTGTTAACAAGTTGTTTCATTTCTACATGTCACATAAAGGGAATAAAACACTTTCAGTCAAGCAGTCATCTTTATTATATAGAGTTCCAAATGCATTTGATTTATTTAAGCACAACAGTCGTTTGATACACGGTTAAGTGTTTTTTACACATTGATTATGTCTTCAGTCTCTATATCAAACGTTATATTATCATTTTATGCTGGACTGAGCAGCAAACATTCTTAAAATCTGTTCACATGATTGGAAGAAATGATCAAAGGATATTTTTAGATATTCAGTGTATTTGATTCTGGGTAAAATTCTACAACCCTTTTTCAGATTCTAGAATATTGACGTTAAGTCCAAAGTGGGGGAAACATATGTGAGACTGGACTATGCCTGCATTAATTGAAAACTAAAGTGATATAATGAAGTTATTTCAATTACATAATTAGCTACCACAGAACTAAAATGCAAAAAAAAAAATCTCTTTCAAGAGAATGTCATTTTTGTGATATTCTCCTAAGTGTCCATGAAAATTATTACCTCATGGTATGTGCCCCATATTTAGGGTGCTTCTGTCAATGAATGTATTTCATTATACATATAAATATACGAACTAGGATATGGATTATGAAATACATTTATCTAAAATAACAACAGAGGAGGGATTTTTTCTTCTTCATAGTTCTCTTAAAGCCACACTTATAATAGGGTTTCAGAAACGTCGTCTGGATACAAAAGGAAGCCAGAGAATATGCTGTCATCTTCCGCACTAACATAAACCCCATTCCAGTCCCGCGTAACCTCCAGCCAAACCTGATCCCCCACATTTAATTTCAAAATTGTAAGGAATGAAGCCTGGTCTATCTCCTGACCATACAGAGTCTCCCGCGTTTTGACCATCTTCTTGTTTTGGGCCACAATACTAATCCGAGCAGGCCGCCCTCTGATAGTCATATGGTAAGAGAAGACATACGCCCCAGCAATGCTGCAGTTGAATTTCCCAGTCAAAGGATTATAACTCTCCTGGTCATTATACAGAAACTTGTCAAATTTAATAGGAGTGTTAGGGGGCGGGAAAGGTTTGGATAAACCCACACTGAAAGCTGATCTTGGGATGTTTGAAGCCTCCCCCTTTGGACCTTTGGGCCCTCTTGCACCTTTCTTTCCTGGAGGTCCTCGGGTTCCTTTGAAACCAGGAAATCCTTTCATCCCAGGAGGTCCCATCATCCCAGTTGGGCCAGGATCACCTTTTTCACCCCTGACACCTGGGTCACCCTTTTCTCCTCTTGGCCCATCTGCTCCATGCATGCCTTCTACTCCCATGTCTCCCTTGATGCCCTTCTCCCCTTTAAGCCCAATTTCCCCTCTTTCTCCTTTATCGCCCTTTTCGCCAGGATCTCCACAGTAACCCTTCTCGCCAACATCCCCCTTCTCTCCTTTTTCTCCATGTTCTCCATCAATCCCTGGCAATCCCAGCTCCCCCTTGTCTCCTTTCTCTCCTTTGGTGCCATTCTCACATGTGTCCCCCTTGGAACCCTTTTGACCCTTCGCTCCAGGCAGGCCATAGTTTCCTTTGTCACCTTTAAGTCCAGTTTCACCTAAAAAAAATGTCAAAGAAAGAAATACACAAGGTCACAAGGAGAAGTAAACTTCAAGCAACTCTGTGGTCTGTTCCTGGGAGGCATATCTTGTATTTCCACTTCACTGCAGGAGTTCTTAAGACCTCAGTCCACCCTCAGTCTTTGCTGGAACAACATCTAAACTCCTTGCCCTGGTGAATCCAGCCTCAGTGATTTCTGCTCCCCCTTGGCCCAGCAGTTGGCTGAGATGCTGCCTTGACTCTACAGACCTTAGTTCAGACAGGACACCCTGCCAATATCTTCCTGGAAAATGTGAGACCGATGTATGTACTGCTATAAACATGAAGCCCTCATGTCACATATGGCAAAGGGGCACATGGTGAGAAACTCCTGTACATCAAGATGTTCCAGTGATGGCGTGAACCGTACTTAAATGTTGGGGAGTCCAGTGCAATGTAAAGAACTAATTAAATGCAGAGGTGGAAATTGCATGCTTCTCATTCCCCCTGGCAAAATGGCACCAAGACACCTCCTGATGCTCCATTTACAGTGCTATCTTAAGCAGAGATACAGCCTTCTAAGCCCAATGCCTTATATGGATTTAGAGTGATGTAACTGTGCTTAGGTTGCACACAGAAAGACCAGTAAAGTGGTGGCAATTTGTCACCAGTGAGGAAGGATTACTATGTCATTTTTTTACTTTCCCAGTACATTGTTTTAGCATATTGTTAACCATGTGTAATAGAAATGTTTCCTTGCTTTTCTCTTCCAGTTTGATTGCATCCACTGTACTCTGTTCCCTAGCTGTGTTTTCTCCGTCTCCTGGGTGCTGTCTGTGCCTCTTTTTCTCTGTGCCCTGCACTTTCTCCAGTTCTGCACTTACACATTATAGATATTTAAAAAGGCATTTTAAAAATACGTGAGGAAGATATAGCAATATGTATTATAATAATCACACAGGAACAAAAGGATTCAAAAGCATAAACACAGATGCTGAAACACACCACTACAAACTATATATCTGTCAGCTAGCTGCCAAAGAGTTCTGTGTAACATTTGTATACTCTCTTGATGCCAGCCTTTCTTCCCCCTGCTATTGCTTGATGCCGACATTCCATTCTATGAACGCTAGTAGTATGCTTTGTAACGTATTATCTTCCAAGGTTAACAGGTGCGGAGTGGTGTCTTTTGCTGTTATCTATAATGAGCTAGCGCATGGGAATGAAATAATTGTTTATCTGTTTCTGGCCGTTGGGCTCCCAGGCTTTTCGGCGCGAGGTTTAACAGACCCGTGAAAGCGGGAACCATATTGATTGGTTATGTCGTTGTATGAATCTGTTTATTATCTTGTGCCCTGCACTATTGGGCCATTCTAAACACTCCTGTTGTTCCAGCTTCTTCATTGCTTTAATAAACACTACTACTTTATACACGTGGGTTCATCTGAATGCGTGGAGGATCGGACAATATCTAAATCAGATTTATAAACAATTTTATATGAATAATATAAAATACATGTTTCCCCCAGTCAATTCAGTGCTAAGCAACTTGGCCAGGCCTACCAGTGGCCACTTGCTACTGTGCAACTTGCATAACTCTTCCAGGCCACCACACAACTCACCTGAGTGACTCACTACCACACAACTTTTACAACTGGTCAGCCTTTTCCTGAGAAAGAATGCCAGGGGGAGGGAAGAAGGGAAAGCTGACAAATGGGGTAGACAGATAAAGGTAGGTGGGTGAGTGGGTGGGAAAGAGACAAGGAAGCAGGAAAAGGGAAGAAATTATGGGGTCTGCTGAGAGAGAGGAAACAGTTGGAGGAGAGGACACATGGGGAATGAGATACCCCCCACACACAAGTCCTTCTGGGTCCTCTTTTTCTACATTGAAATTTGGTTTGGATATATTCTTGAAGTGGTGAGTTTTAGTATCTAAGATTTTAATAGCATTATTTGGGGTATTTGGCAATTGATTAGACAAGATGACAATGAGGCAAAATAAGAGCATTAGATTGTGATATATTTTGTGGATAGTCCCATCTCATTAACTTCCCTCAGATGATAGATGACATACCTTGTTCTCCTGGTTTGCCTGGAAATCCTGGGGTTCCGTTTGCTCCTGGGTCACCATACTCTCCTTTATCTCCTAAGACATTTTCACCATAATATCTTTTGTTATTAATGTTTTTTTGTGACACTACTATGTCTTATGTGACTTATACCACACTTTTCCTTTGGTTAAATCAGATATGAAAATTTTAGATGTCTCTTCCATGAATGCAACAATTGCCTTATGGGCGATGAATAACAGAGCTAGTTAACTGGAGTTTTTTCATGGAGCTACAAAGAACACTTTTTTCCCCCTTTCTTGGCTACCACCAAGTTGGTTCATAATGACAGCAGAAGCTATAAACTCTTTAACTTGCAGAGTTTGTAATTACATCATTTATAGGAAATGATAATATAGAATGTGTGTTCATGTATGCGTAGGGAGTGCATGCATAAACAATACTTTCAAATAGGAACTCCAAGCTGATTTTCTGATTCCAACATCCTGACATCTTTTAATTTAAATTAGCTTCTTGGAGCCATGCTACATACATATACACAATCATGGGCTTCCAATGACTAGAGAGAAAGAAAGCTGAATGCTTGAATAGTTTTTTTAAACTTCATTGTACAGGCAAAACTAGCATCTAGACTTGCAATTTTTGACTAGCAACAAATATAGCACATAGCATCTTAATGTACATTTTCAATCTTAGATATGATTACAGCCATAGAATTGTTTCTTGGATTTTCTCCATACCACTTCAGATTCTTCATATGGGTACTCATAAAATCATGGAAACCTTGATCCACATACTGCATACACTTTACAGTTCATAGTTTCAAAGCAGGATACTTCTGGTGATGACATGTAAACTGGCCACAGTTATGGCTAGCCTCTGATAGTTTCCAAGACCTGGCAGTGGAGGAGTTACCACAGGCTAGAAACACCGGGCTCATCGGCTCTAAGCGGGAGAGTGAGATTGCCATGTAATCCACAGCAATATATGGGCGCATGGAGGAACTACCAAAGGACTCTTCTTTTTATGTTCCTTTAGACCTTGCCAGTGCTTACAGAAGAGGAAAAGTTGGTTTTATACCCTGCCCTAAACTACCCGAAGGAGTCTCGGAGCAGTTTACAATCTCCTTCCCTTCCTCTCCCCACAACAGACACCCTGTGAGGTAGGCAGGGCTGAAAGAACTCTGAGAGAACTGCTCTTGATAGAACAGCTCTGAGAGAACTGTAACTGACCCAAGGTCACCCAGCTGGCTGCATGTGGAGGAGTGGGGAATCAAACCCAGTTCTCCAGGTTAGAGTCCACCATTCTTTAACCACTACACCACAACTGGCTCTGTGAAACAGGGCTTATAAGAGTGAGAAAGCATCACTCTGTTATCCAGTAAGAAATAATCACTCTGATCTCTTGTTCATAAGTGTGCATGCGTGCGTGTATGTGTGTGTGTGTACGCAGGCAGGCAGGCACACATATGTGCTCTAGAGGATAGCATGCTTAATAGGGAGGTTACCAGATGGCTATCCCAAATCTGCAACCTGTCTTTCTTTAAGTGATGAAGATGAAAGGAACCAATAGATGGGACATCTCCACCAACAGCCCTCTAATGGAGATCTGTAGCTCCATTAAGGCAACCCTGAATTCAGCCCACCATGCCTAGGATTTCCTCCAGCTATTTCATAGCTTATTAGTGGATGACAGCAAACCTCCGTCCTCAGCCCAGGATGTGCCTTCATCTGCAGTGACGCAAATTTCCAGTTGCACCACAGCAGCTGGTAAGGCCATCATAATATGAGGGACCTTGATCGTGGATTTATTATATTTCCAAATTTAAACATGTCAAATGTTTAAGAAAAGGTAAGGTTTTTTTTAAATTAAAAGGCATATGGCTTAAAAAATTGGCAACCAAAGATTTAAAACCTCTGGAAGCACCCAGTTTCCAGTCTGCGCTGTAACTAGGTTTAGATCTGAGTAGTATCAATAGAAATGTGGCTTTAAGAAATTATTTATTATACGATTCCTGTCTTTTTGTGGGAAAGGCTGCTATGGAAAACAAATCCAGATCCCTTTTTGAAGTGCCCACCTTATCACTACATACATAAGTGCTGTCAAGTCGCAACCAAATTATGGCAACCTCAGCAAGAGCCTTTCAAGGCAAGGGATAAGCAGAGGTGGTTTCCCATTACCTTCCTCTGCAGAGTCTTCCTTGGTGGTCTCCCATCCAAGTACCAACCCTGCTTAGCTTCCAAGATCTAATGAGCCTGGACAATGCCACAGGCCCGTAGTGAGGATTTTTAAATTTGGAGGGCCTTTAAATAAGTCAGGGAGCACTCCACACACACCCCTCCACACAGGCACCCCAAGGGAACACCTGAGCTGGATGGGAAGTGGGGGGGCCTTGGTGGTAAGTCAGGGGGCCAGGCCCCGAGATGCCCCGCTGTAGCTACAGGCCTGCAACGCCAGAAGGCCATCCCTCCCCACCACATCAATGTCCCTCCTCATTTTATCACTCTCCATACCTTTTTCTCCTTTGAATCCTTTGGGGCCTTGTAGTCCAGGAATTCCTGGTAGACCTGGAAGGCCTTTTTCTCCTGTGTCTCCTTTCAGCCCTGTGTTAAAGCATCGAAAGACAGAATTCTTACATCACAGGATTGAAGGGAACCACTAAGTCAGAGGAATGATATCAACTGAAACAATGTATTCCATTAAAAATAAAGCCACAGCTGGTTACCATGAGGTTCACTGGGTGTGTGATCTTGCACTGGTCACCATCTCAGAGCCTAACCTACCTCACAGGAGTTGTTGTTAGGATGAAAAGGGGTGGGAAGAGAACCTCCTTGGAAGCAGGGCAGGTTTAAAGTGTAATAGATAAATAAATACATACATATAGGAATAACATATAGGAATACCTATGAATACTAGTTGCAGGCAGACAGCAAGGAAACACTGACTTTACATCTTGTTTGGTAGCCACACAGAAGTATACACACACATTTTCATTTTATGACACCAAAATGGCTCCCAGGAGACTCCACGTGAATTCCAGTTAAAAATAGATTGTTGGGGCAGAGAGACTTTTGCTACAGTCCCTAAGTGTCGTTTTCCCATTCTTTGGGGCTGGGCTTTTGGCCTCCTCACCTCTTATACTTGACTCATGAAAAAAGCAAAACTTTTATATTAATGGTGAGCTGTTTGATTCTTCCCCTCCCCAGGGTTGCCAACCCTGGGTTGGGAAATTCCTGAAGATTTGGGGGTGGAGCCTTGGGAGGGTGGAGTTTGGGGAGGGGGATATGATATAATGTCACCAATGCTCCCTCTAAGATGTGGACTCCTGTGAGCAAAAATTCTACTTGGTGAGCTACTGGCATTAAAGTTGTGAGCGAGAGATTTGGCCACTGCATAAATTAGTTTGCTCTGGAGCCATCTTTCCTGAGCTAAGACAAAAATGTGTGAGCCAGAGGCTAAAAACCTGTGAGAGCTCACACTAACTCAGCTTAGAGGGAACACTGGAGTCCACCCTCCAAAGCAGCCATTTTTTTCCAGGGGAACTGATCTCTGTAGTCTGGAGATCAGTTGTAATTCTGGAACATCTCCAGGCTCCACCCGGTAGATGTCAACTCCACCCCCATTAAACACTGTTCAATGGTTGATTGTTCTTTGATATATATGAGTAACAAAATGCCATTATCATCCTTCTTTGATGAGACTATAACATCAGCAAGCTTTTGCTTTGCTCTTCCTTACCTGGCAGGCCAGGTTCTCCAGGCTCCCCTTTCTGCCCTGCCGTTGGAGTACAGCAATCGCAACAGTTAAAGAAGAAGTCAGCTGAATCAAGGGTAAAGTTCTCATATGGGAAGAGGGTGGTAGCAGTTCTGAAGGCGTAGTTTGGCGTGGACAGCTCCGTCGTTGTGTCGCTCGTTTCAGCTATTTCTGTGAAAAGGCCATCTTCAGTGGGTGGGGCAACAGACGTGTCATGACTTTCGGTGGCTTCTATCTCAATGGCTTTGATCTTAGTGTGCTTGGGGGGTGGAGTACTTTTACCCTCTATGTTCAGCACAGCAACAAGGTTCATTGCGATGAAGATGGCCCAACTCCAATTAACGCCCCACATTATTGCTGCGGTTGGAAAAAGATAAACACAACAGCGAGTAAATCATCTCCACAGCTGCTTACAAGTTGTTAGCAGTACATGATGTCCCCTCATAGCTAGACTCAGAAGTGACCAGAGGAGGGACCATGAGCAAGTTTCCTGCCTGTACTCCTTGGTATCTGATATGTTTGCTAAAATGATCAAGTAACACATTCCCTATGAGGAAAGGTTAAGGCACTTAGGGCTCTTTAGCTTGGAGAAACGACAACTGAGGGGTGACATGATTGAGGTTTATAAGATTATGCATGGGATAGAGCAGGTAGAGAAAGAGGTACTTTTCTCCCTTTCTCACAATACAAGAACTCGTGGGCACTCCATGAAATTGCTGAGCGGTCGGGTTAGAATGGATAAAAGGAAGTACTTCTTCACCCAAAGAGTGATTAACATTTGGAATTCACTGCCACAGGAAGTGGTGGCGGCTACAAGCATGGACGGCTTCAAAAGGGAATTAGATAAGCATATGGAGCAGAGGTCCATCAGTGGCTATTAGCCACAAGGTATAGATAGGGACTCTGGGGCAAGTGATGCTCTGTCATCTTGGTGCTTGGGGGGGTCAACAGTGGGAGGGCTTCTAATGTCCTGGCCCCACTGGTGGACCTCCTGATGGCACTGGTATTTCTGGCCACTGTGTGATACAGAGTGTTGGACTGGATGGGCCTTTGGCCTGATCCAACATTGGCATCTCTTATGTTCTTATGTACTTCCTGAAGCAATGGAGGATATCGGAAAGTGGCCAAGAAATGGGGTTTTGTTGTTGTTTTTTAATACAATAAAGGGAATAGGCATGAAACAATTTTTAACAGTTTATTTTGTACTTTTTAAGGCAAAGAAATTAGCTACATTGTTCCTTTAGGGCTTTTGAAGTCTTGCAGTTTGCTCCCACAGAGCAAATGGTCTTTTGTTCAATGGGCTTCTGCCACCAGACTTTCCGCATGCTCAGATGCTGCAGTTTGCCCACAGAGTGGTGGCAGCAAGAACAATTTGCTCAAATCAAACTCTTTTGATTTGTGAGGTGATGGAAACAGCAAAAATAGTTTGTGATGCACTCGTCTAGTATGTATTACATCTAACAAGGAAACGGAGTTCCTTCCTCAGTTAAGTACATTCCAAGCCTTTGTGAGCCACCATCACGACAAATCATAAAAGGTAAGGAGTCCTCCACAGCTGACCTATGAACCATTTGTCCCACTAAACCAAATGCAGCCAATTTGCCTAGGGTTGCCAGGTCCCCTCCTCAATCCCACGGGGGGGGATTTGGAGGCATTCCAAGGGTGGGCAGGGGCACCCCCAAGCCCTGCCCCTGAGCCACAGCCACCCCTCACCCTCCCTGCTAAAGGATTTAAAGGGCTTCAGCTGATCAACAGGGAGTATGTGGCCTGCTGACCAGCTGGAGGGGCCTTTAAATATTTTAGCAGGGAGGGAGGGGGCTGTCGCTGGCCACAGCTCTGCTGGTAAAAAGACCTTCTAAAGGGTCTTTTTGCCTGCGGGGCAGAGGCCACGGTGTGCATGCGCCTGAATAGCAAGCGGGTTGTTTTGCCAGTGGAGCTGTGGCTGGCGACAGCTTCTCTCCCTCCCTGCTAAAAGATTTAAAGGGCCCTCCAGCTGGTCAGCGGGCCACGTGCTCCCCACTGATCAGCTGAAGCCCTTTAAATCTTTTAGCAGGGAGGGAGAGGGGATGGGCCGCAGGTGGCTGTGACTCGGGGTCAGGTCTTGGGCAGGGCTTCCCCCACCGGCCAACTGGCCAGGGGCAGAGTAGAGCACCCAGGAGCGGGGTAACCCCCGCCAGGACCTGGGGGCTGGCAACCCTACACTTGCCACGTGGCCTGGCAAGTTCCTGAGTTATCACTTCCACCCTACTATAGCAGTCCTTTGCAAAAAAAAAAAAAAGGACTATCAAGTCCTCTGTGGACCTAATGGCACTTGCTTGATGGGTTATCTTCTAAGGTGGCCAAGATCCAAGTTGTCACTGTAGATCGTCTAGGATTACAGCTGATCTCCGGGCGACAGAGATCAGTTCACCTGGAGAAAATAGTGGCTTTGGAAGGTGGACTCTCTGGCATTATATCCCATTGAATTCTCTCCCTTCCTCAAACTCCGCCCTCCTCAGGCTCCATCCCCAAAATCTCCATGTATTTCCCAACCCAGAGCTGGCAGCCCGATGTTTCTTCATGGGTATAGGACTGCTCCGGATAAAGGTGTAGAACACTTTGAAAGAGGACATGCAGCTAGATCTGAATTATGTAATGACTGTCGAAATTTCCTTCACTGGATTTCCAACATTTTTTTTCAAGTAATAGCAAACCAGCCTACACTTACATTGCCTCTGGTTTTAGTTGCTTGTGCCAAAAGACAGCAGGTTCCAGCTATGCACTGCACTAATGACACTTTCCTTGTTCCTATATGTTTCCATATGCACATTCTTCCCTTATCTCTAATAAAACTGGCCCATACCTAAGCAGCTGCCTGGGGACAGTTAAAATATATTTATATACTCTGCTCTGCTGCCCAAGACTTGCTCTTTCCTAAGCAAGATAAGGGAAAATCCTCCATGAGCTAATTCATCGCATGACTACAAATGATCAAATGTATGTGAGTGCTGACTTCTGGAAGGATGCCACTTTGCACATTATTTCTACCAAAAGGCCCCCATTTCTTTCTCCATAATAGCCCCATCATTTTCTTAACCTAGCCCAGTTGACATGTTCAATATCTAAAGAAGAAGAAAAATACATTGGATTTATACCCCACCCTTCACTACCCGAAAGAGTCTCAGAGTGGCTTACAGTCTCCTATCCCTTCCCCTCCCCACAACAGACACCCTGTGAGGTAGGTGGGGCTGAGAGAGCTCTTTCAAGAACTGCTTGTGAGAGAAAAGCTCTGAAAGAACTTGTAACTGACCCAAGGTCACACCAGCAGCTGCATGTGGAGGAGTGGGGAATCAAACCCAGTTCTCCCAGACGCTCCTAACCACTACACCAGACTTACCTCTCTTATCTGGCAGGAAAGGGCTTGGCAGGCTGCTGAGGATTTTAATTTTGGTGTTTAAACAAAATTAGAACAAGAGTTTCATATGCCACAACCTCTGACATCACCGGAAGTGTGGCATAAGGCCACACCCCCTGACATCACCGGAAGTGTGTCATAAGGCCACACACCCCACCCCCAACGGTCCTGGCCGCTGCGGCCGACCTTGACGCTCCCCTGCCGAGCCCCATGAGGGGCCCGGCGGTGGACCTGCAAGGCCGGCGGGAGTGCAAGGAAGCCCCGCGAAGGCCCTCCCTGGCCCCAGGCAGGCAGGGGTGGGGAGAGGCAGGGAGGAAGCAACTTACCCTCCCTCTTCTCCTGCCTCCTCCTGGCTGAATGAGGGCCGGAAGCGGGGCGGCCGGAAGCAGGGGCGGGGCTTTGTCATGTGCCCCGCCCCTGTACCTCACCAGGGGGAACTGCGATCCCCCGCGATCCCCCCCGAAATGACCTCTGATAATTTCACCTCCTCATATCAGCCTAGCTCTTGTTTCTGGAATTGTTCTCTCATGAAAACCATCAAAATCAGAGGGGAGGTAGCACTCCTGGTGCAATAGTTTAGCTATGAGATTTCAAAGACAGGGATCCAGTCATGAACCAAAACCCTTTACCAAGGAATCCTGAAGTTCTCTTGCGGGTGTACAATATTTTGGCCATAATTAGTCCATATTTTATGAGAATTGATGTCTTTGTTCAAAGTCTTCCAACTCAGAATTCCAGAAGCCTTTTTTCCCCCAAGGACACAGAAATAACAAGCTTTATAGAATTTTATCCCCTGCTACATTTCCAATAACAACTTTAATAAAACTTGAGGAAACATCTGGTGCATAAGCTTGAGTGAGCTAGAACATTTAGAGCAGCCGAACAACATTTGCAGTGGTTCATTCAGACCACTGCAAAGCTGAGTTCCAGTCAGTGATAATTCCATAATGACAATGAAGTCAAGCACAATTACACACATTGAAAGATTTTAATAGGAAGGAATAAATGAAAGCAAAATTAAGCATGTTACTCAAGAAGAACAAGAAAGAAATGTATTAGGAAGGTAGAGTAATTTTGTGATATACTATTTTGTTCTTTGTTTCATAAAATTTCCCATTAATTAACTAATTTAATTCAGAAAAGGTGAGGAGATTGCAGCTTGTTTCATAACAATCTTTTGAATGAAATGGTGTCAGGGACTGACCCTCCTCGCAGTTTACAACCATGTGAATTTACACAACCAGCTAACCACCCATTCAGATGGAGACAGAAGTATCTTTTCATTTGTAACTATGACTGTTGTCATTTAAATTACTCACAGTATGCCATCATGGAATCTAAATGTCCCAGCAATCATCACTATATCTAATTTTCAATGTTATGAAATCTGTGGATACTTAACTCTGGAGACTGGAGTCATGAATAGACAATGAAGATCTTTCTACAAACCTGGAAAAGCTTCAGGTGTATAGAAAAATCTAAAACAAAACACGGGGGATCAAAACTATTGGAATATGCAAGGTCTATCATGCACAGATAAAGAAAATGACAAGAACATCCTGCAGGGGGCAGCAGAGGGGACAACTAGTTATCATAGTGAGATTCGGGACTTCCTACTATTATCAGTCTCCTTCCTGTCTCCTGATTGGCTCTGTTCAAGGGCGTAGACTTTCCAATTTTCCGGGGGGGGCTGGGGCTGGGCCAGAGGCATTGCTAAGTCATTAAAAGAACTGGGACCCAATGACATCATAGGGAGGATCTAGTGACATCACAGGCATGGTCATTATCTATGGAGGTGGACCCATGTGGGGTTTAGGGATGGGCTCCCCAGAAATTTAGGGAGGCCTGGGAACCGCCCTAGCAATGTCCCTGGGCTGGGCTAACCCCAGGAACAGTTGCCTTCTTAGAACACTGCTTAGAAACTTAGAAAGCCCCCACACACACCCCACACTGGAATAAGAACATAATATCAGGCCATACCACATTGCAATAAAGCCCCTACAACTTTATACAGAAATACTGAGCTTCCCTACCATTTGCCACAACTAGCCCACCACACAAGAAGAAGAAGAAAAGATAGGATTTATATCCCGCCCTTCACTACCCAAGGGAGTCTCAGAGCGGCTTACAAACTCCTTTCCCTTCCCCTTCCCACAACAGACACCTTGTGAGGTAGGTGGGGCTGAGAGAGCTCTGACAGAAACTGCTCTTTTTCAAGGACAGCTGTGCCAGAGCTTGTGACTGACCCAAGGTCACATCAGCAGGTGCAAGTGGAGGAGTGGGGAATCAAACCCGGTTCTCCCAGATTAGAGTCCGCACACTTAACCACTACACCAAACCACCACACAACCAGGATCAAGATTCCTAAGTGGACCAACAGACAGGCATACACTTGTTTGAGAAACTGAGTATTACATTACAACACCTGGAACATTACAGATCAGTAGAGGCAGCACTGCACAGTGGCCATCAAGATCAAGGGGAGGAGGTATGCAGGGCTGAGAGAGCTCTGACAGAAACTGCTTTTTTTCAAGAACAGCTCTGACAGAACTATGGTTTGCCCAAGGTCATCCAGCAGGTGCAAGTGGAGGAGGGGGGAATCAAACCCGGTTCTCCCAGATTAGAGTCCGTGCATTTAACCACTACACCAAACTGGCTCTCAATAGCAGAGCCCACATGCAGTACATCTAACTCAGAGGTCCTCGACGTGTTCTGGCACCCATCAAGTGTTTTTAGCAAGTGGACCAAGTAGGATTTTTGCCCAGAAGGGCTTCTGATTGACTACTGGAAATCTGATTGGCTATCAATCATTTTATGGCGGGCGTAGACTTTCCAATTTCCCGAGGGGGGGGGCTGGACCAGAGGCATTGCTGTGCTAGGTCCTTAAAAGAACCGAGGCCCAGTGACATAATAGGGAGGAGCCAGTGACATCGCAGGCCATTGTCACTATTTATGGAGGTGGAACAATGTGGGATTTAGGAAGGGGCTCTCCAGAAATTTAGGGTGGCCTGGGAACCCCCCTAGACAAGCCCAACGGCTCAGAAACAAAGCACAGAATGGGCAAAATCCTCTACATAAAACCCTGGAGAACCACTGCCAGCCTGAGTAGACAATGGTGACACTGATGGACTGATGGTAGAGAGACCATGCTTTGTATGCCAAAGGATAAAGGTTTAAACCGAAGAGGTCTAACAGAACAGTGTTGGAAAGGATCTTTCTCTGTCTGAGTCTCTAGAGATCACTTGCATCAGAGCAGACCATGCTGAAGTAGATGGACCAATGGCATGAAGACCAGTGTGAACTGAGGAGACCCATGTTCAGATCTAAATTTTGCATGACGCTTTCTCGGTGATACTGGGACAGTTAGATTTGAGTACAGTAGCAGATTAGAGACCAACAAGAATTTCAGGGAATAAGCTTCCAAGAGTCAAAGCTCCCTTCATCCGGCTGGGTGATATTGCCATTGTTGTGAGGTCAATATAAGGGAAGGGAGACTGGAGGAAGGGTGGGATAAAGAGGGGATTGACAGACAACATGTGAGTAGCAGAGTCATCCCGCAGAGGTGGCCAGGGGGAACCTGGCAACCCTAACTAGGGCTATTTTAGCAAAGGAGGGAGGGAGGGAAGGAGGAAGGGGAGTGCCATTTCACAAGGGTTTAAAGAAAACTAGGCAGCTCCTGTATTTTGAGTAGAGTTCCTGAGCTGAGAAGGTCATCTAATCCAACCCCCTGCACAATACAGGAAATACACAAATACCTCCCCCTCCAAACACTCAGTGACCGCTGTTCCATCCAACACATCCACCCCATAAATCTATACAGGGGCATTACAATATCAGCTGTTTCATTCTCAATCCCTTTCCTAATCATCCCTACCTTAAGAGTTTGAATTTTTTCAATGCTGCAGCACACTGAGTTAAAACATAAGAGAAGCCATGTTGGGTCAGGCCAGTGGCCCATCTAGTCCAACACTCTGTCACACAGTGGCCCAAAGCCAGGTGCCATCAGAAGGTCCACCAGCAGGACCAGAACTCCAGAAGCCCTCCCAGTGTTGCCCAGAGCCAGTTTGGTGTAGTGGTTAAGTGTGCGGACTCTAATCTGGGAGAACCGAGTTTGATTCCCCACTCCTCCACTTGCACCTGGCTGGACGACCTTGGGCAAGCCATAACTCTGGCACAGCTGTTCTTGAAAAAGAGCAGTTTCTGTCAAGAGTTCTCTCAGACCCACCTACCTCACAGGGTGTCTGTTGTGGGGAGGGGAAGGGAAAGGAGTTTGTAAGCCGCTCTGAAACACCTTTGGGTAGTGAAGGGTGGGGTATAGATCCAATCTCTTCTTCTCTTCTGCCCCCCAAGCACCAAGAATACAGAGCATCACCCTTGAGGAAATGACTACTTTGGAGAGCAGACTTCCTTGCATTAGACTCCCCCCCACCCCAATCTCTGTGCCTGACTGGGCTTGGAAATGTGGAGGAGGAGGAAATGGGCTGGGTGTGGGGGGGAGGAGACTATCACTATGGGATCCTTCTCTCCTAAGGAATGTCCATCCCCTCTTCTAGCTCTCCCTCTTGGAGTTTTCCCCACCACTAGAGCTATCCATCAGTCCAGTCGGACCAGCACACAGATTCTGTTCCTAGGGGCTGTCGTTCCAGTGCCAGAATACTCCTGCTACTCCCAGGGGCTGTCATTCCAGAGATCGTAATGGAAAATTCATTCCGCATTTTCTTTGCAACTCTTCTTGTGCTGTAATGTATAAAGGAGTCCATGCAAGTCTA
>NW_015163604.1:2137055-2137186 GCF_001447785.1 Gekko japonicus | reverse complement strand
CAGGACATTAGAAGCCCTCCCACTGTTGACCCCCCCCCAAGCACCAAGAAGACAGAGCATCACTTGCCCCAGAGCCCCTATCTATACCTTGTGGCTAATAGCCACTGATGGACCTCTGCTCCATATGCCTA
>NW_015163604.1:2136725-2136867 GCF_001447785.1 Gekko japonicus | reverse complement strand
AGTGCCCACAAGTTCTTGTATTGTGAGAAAGGGAGAAAAGTACCTCTTTCTCTATCTGCTCTTTCCCATGCATAATCTTATAAACCTCAATCATGTCACCCCTCAGTCGTCCTCTCTCCAAGCTAAAGAGCCCTAAGCGCTT
>NW_015163604.1:2132958-2136536 GCF_001447785.1 Gekko japonicus | reverse complement strand
CATTTTCTGGCTCCCCTTCTCTCTGATCTCTGTGAGGTGTAGTGTGTGTGTGTGTGTGTGGGAGCGCTCTGCCACTCTTGGCTGACAGATTGGTTGGGAAGTTCCCGGTAGGGGCTTGGGGAGAAGGGGAGAGAGAGACACGTCGCTGGAGGCGGATGGGGCTGGGGGGGAGCCCGGCTGCCAGCGCCGAAGGCGAGCCAGGAAAGAAGGGGGGGCGAAGCAAACAGGACAGGTCAGGGAGGGGAAAGGAAGTGAGCGGAGCCGGTTCTGGCCTGGGTGCCCGCTTTCGCCGTGCAGTTGCACAGGGATTCAGTAGCGGGAAGGAGGGAGGGAGGGAGTTTGGTTTGGCGGAGGAGGTTTTGCGCAGGGGAGGCCGATCTCGGTCTGCGGGAGTGCCTAGGACTGCCGCCGCCGCCAATCGCGCCGCTTTAGACTTCCATAAGGCCGGCTCCGGCTCAGGCGTGGGGGGCTCCGTCCAGCCTGCCACCGGCCTCTAGCGTCTTGCGTTTGGGACCCCCGACCTGGTGGCGGTGCATCCCCCCGCGGGACCCATCCTCGGCCGCTGGAGGGAGCGGAGGGGGAGCCGCTTTCAGGCGGCGGCAGCAGCCTCCCCCCGCGTGGAATGAGACCTTTCCCCGCCCCGCGCTCCTGTTCGCCGCGGGAGGAGGAGGAGGAATCCCGCCCGGCCCACCGCCTCCCTGTCCCTCCCTGCTTCCTACACGCCTGCAATGGCCGGGGACCGGGCTCATGCAACACTCCCCCCCCAACAGAAACCCCGAGCAGTTCCCGGGGGCGGAAAGCCGGGGGCGGGATGCCCACCCTACCCACCCACGTGGATTCAGGCTCCCGACTTCCCGGAGGCACCGGTGCACACCTTTGAGCAGCGCCAAAGTTGGGCCCTCCTTCCACCACCCCCCTTCTCAGATCGGTCCCCTAGAAGAGGTTCCGGATGGCTCTGTGAGGAATAGGCACAGGGAAGGGATCACGGTCCCTCAGGTCTACGGACGGCGGATCAAGCCCCGGGGGAGGCTGAGACCCCCCCGGAAAATTTCGGAGGTAGCCCCCGCCCCTGCGCCCCCCTGAACTCTACACCTATGGCTCTGTTAGGGTTTTTTCCTGGTTTTGCTGAGTACTGCTTGCTGCTGGTCTCCTCCTAGCTAGTTAGACAATTTGACTTCTCTTTCATTCTCCTCTTTCTTACAAAGTTTGTTCCCTTCTTAATAAACCTACTTTATTCTTTAAACAGATTGTGCTCTGCTTTACTTCATATCTATACTCTGCCAACAAAAACATCCCAAAATGATAGAAACGGCACCCATAGCTTTAAGAAATGAATGAACCTCAGTGGCTATTACTAGGGAACTGCAACAGTTATTGCCAGACTTCAAGCCTTGATTTCTATTAGTAAAAGGTGGGGGGGGGATGCTTTCCAAGGCTGTTTTGGCCATTGAGAGAGAATGTATCAGGACCAGCAGCAATAATCAGACAAGTTGCTCTCCCCTGACTTGCATGACTCACCCAGGTTCAATAGCTTGCAAGTGTTGAAGGAGGAGGAGATTGGATTTATACCCCACCCTTCACTCAGAGCAGCTTACAGACTCCTTTCCCTTCTCCTTCCCACAACAGACACCCTGTGAGGTAGGTGGGGCTGAGAGACCTCTTTCCAGAACTCTCCTTGAAAGAACAGCTCTGACAGAACTATGGCTTGCCCAAGGTCATCCACCCCGTGAAAGTCAGCGTAGTATAGTGGTTCAAGTTTCAGACTAGGAGCTGAGAGACCAAAGTTTTAACATGCACTGTGCCAAGGAAGCTCATGAAAGCTCTTTGGCCAGTTACACGTTCTCAGCCTAACTCACCTCACAGAATTGTTGTAAGAATAAAAAGGAGGAAAAGGCAATGGTGTAAGCTGCTTTGGATCCCCATTGGGAAGAAAGGTGGGGTATAAATGAAATGAAATAAATAAATAAATAAATAAATAAATAAATAATATGGTTGAAGCTGAGGTAGCAGAAGGTAGGTTGGAGTTTGGGAAGGAAAGAAGGAAGAAGGAAAAGGTGAGGATACAGTGGTTTCCAGGAGGAGGGAAATTGTGCGGGAAGGGGACACAGGAGAAAGTGAGGTGCCCTTTGCAAGTCCATGCAGGTTCTTCACTGCAATGGGTCCCCCCAGTGGCCAGCACTGTAGAACTAGGCACTAGTTTTCCCAGGTAGAGGCTGCCAGGGACAGGGAAGGTGGGAATGCTGAAGATAGGGGGCAGAGAAAGGTAGGCTGGCTGGTGGGTGGGAAGGAGAGAAAGAAGCAGGAAAGGGGAGAAGCTATGGGGGCTGGCCGAGAAGAGAAAGAGGAAGGAAAGGGAGAAATAATCCTTATGGATTCCCCACCTTTTATATCTTTCTCAACATGGCCTCAGCTATGGATTCTACCAGCTACACATAGATCTTCCCAATAGGCTCAGTCGCTATGTTGTGTGAACAGTAGCAATGTGCATATTTACCGTGAATTGACCACTGGGTTTTTCAGTATTTGCATTCATGCATACCAAAGCTATATGCACATAAGAAATATATGCATTGTCCCTGTTCATAAAACATGGCAAACACAAATCTTGAGAGGACCGCAGATAGCATATGTTCCTAATACATGTGTTCAGTAGGCTCCTCGTGCATGCTATTGTAATATTTGAAAAGCGGTTTTGTGACCCACCAAACTGAAAGAGTCCGCTAGCCATATAAGGCATCTGACAACTCCAGGTAGTCAGCAAAAGAAAGAGGTTGTACCAACAACCATACAACCCAAATAACCACATGCACAGGTTAAACTGGATTTTATTAATTAAATGGATGATATGCACCATCAAACTATGTACTTAACTTTCAAGAGTGGGTTCGACAACTCTATCCTGGCCAGTTTGGTGTAGTGGTTAAGTGCGCAGACTGTAATCTGGGAGAACCAGGTTTTATTCCCCACTCTTTCACTTGTACCTGCTGGATGACCTTGGGCAACCCATAGTTTTGGCACAGCCGTTCTTGAAAAAGAGTAGTTTCTGTCAGAGCTCTCTCAGCCCCACCTACCTCACAGGCAGGGTTCCCTCTAAGCTGAGTTAGTGTGAGCTAGCTCACCGTTTTTTGGCCTCCAGCTCACACATTTTTGTCTTAGCTCAGGAAGGATGGCTTCAGAGCAAACTAATTTATGCAGTGGCCAAATTGCTTGCTCACAACTTTAATGGCAGTAGCTCACAAAGTAGATTTTTTGCTCACAAGACTCCACAGCTTAGAGGGAACACTGCTCACAGGGTGTCTGTTGTGGGGAGGGGAAGGAAAAGGAGTTTGTAAGCCACTCTGAGACTTCTTTGGGTAGTGAAAGGCGGGGTATAAATCCAATCTCTTCTTTTTCTTCCTCTTCTGCTGGAAGGAGGAAGCTAACATGCTTGAGCAGCATGCTAGGGAATGTGGATGATGCTTGGCATCTCTCAGTACAATTAATGTGAAGGGCAGGATAAGCAAAGCTGGCATTAGGTCTGACTGAGGAAGAAGAAGAGGAGGAGGAGGAGGAGGAGGAGGAGATTGGCTTTATACTCA
>NW_015163604.1:2100813-2132947 GCF_001447785.1 Gekko japonicus | reverse complement strand
GAGGAGGAGGAGGAGGAGGAGGAGGAGGAGGAGGAGGAGGAGGAGATTGGATTTATACTCCGCTCTTCACTACCCAAAGGAGTCTCATTGTCTCCCAGGTGCTAAGAACACAGTTTCTCTGGCTTTCCTGTCTTGCTTATCTATATTGAGGTACCCTTTGCAAGTTCTAAACATATAGATCTTTCTGCCAGCAAAAGGACATGAGTCCTATGTGATCAAAGCAGGGTAGTCAGTTACACTCTGAATAACTGTCCAAAGGCAAGAGTGTCAGAAATTCTAAAATATCATGGTTGAAACTCCTGATGGCTTCTCACAATCACTCCTTTCTCTTTTTGAACTAAGGCTGCAGCAGAATTGTATATACAGTAAGTGCATATGCAAAGACTGATCGATTTATACTACAGACTAACAGGAATTCAGCCTAATATATGTTCTGCACTCAGTGTCAAGCCAGGTATTTCATCTTGTAGGCCTAGAGGACCTTGCCAGAACAGGAATTCACCCAAAATTCAGTGTCCCTCAATTCCTTAGTCCCATGCCGGATCCTGTATGATTCTTCCCCAAGCCTTCAAGTACGAAGCCACATATTCATACAAAGCTATATAAAACAACTTATATATTGTTTTATATAACTTCATATGGTTGCAAGAAAATGGAAAACTCAAGTTACCAAAGCATGAGAACAAAATCCTGCCCATGCTTCCTAAAGATGCCTCTCTCCCTGTGATCGACCACAACAACTTTCCTCAAGTCAGCAAGGGCTTCTGCAGGTGCCAACTTGCAAATGGGCAAAACCAACAAATGCCCATACACGTGCCTTCTCTGTTGTGGCCCCTGCCTTGTGGAATGTTCTGCCTGAGGAGCTCAGGAAAGCTCCCATTCTCCTGGCTTTCCACAAACGATGCAAAACTGAACTGTTCAAGAGGGCTCTTCTGGACAGGCAATAGGGTTTTATTTTATTTTTATTTAACTTTCAATTTATAGACCGCTCACCCCCTAAGAGGTCTGAGTGGTTTACATTGTACAATTATTAATTACGTTACCTTACTAGGGCCACACACACAATGAGGGGAAGGGGCACCTATCAGGCACCCATGGCAGGGTCTTAGTTGTTGTTGTTTCTTACGGAGGTTCTTCAATCTGGGCGACGGCGTCTTTTGGCGCAGATCTTCCTTTCGTTCGCAGCGACTCCTTCTGGGTATGGACCCACCGTGTTGCCCCGCCGCCGGTAAATGACTAGGGACAGTGCTCTGAACTGCTGTGCATAGCTTATTATAAGTAGGATCCTATTTATGCAATTTCTGTACTGCTTAATGTGTCATGTGAATACGTTATGCTATGCTTCAGTTCTTTCTGTTGTTTCCAAACTTTTAAAATCCCATTTTGTCAATTATACCGACTCACTGTGTGTAAAAACCTTGACTCCCTGTGAGAAAGGCGGACTATAAATAATGTAACCAGAGAAATGGACAAATAAATGATTCAGAAGGTTTTTCCCCCTAACACTGGCTTCTGCTGCCCACAGGAAATAGAAAGATTTCTTACCCAGAAGTTGATCTTAGTCATTGCATGAACATGATTGGCTGTCGCCATATATGCAAAGAGGTCTGTGTGCATACCTCACACAGCATTTCATTTTCAATACGGTGAGAGGCATTGTGCCAATAAGCTGATAACAAGGCACACATCACAAGAACCCCAGCTTCAGAGTCAGCCAAGAGCCAAACAACAGAGAGGTTGTTTTGGTTGTGGGTTTTTTAAAAAAAGAGATGCTGGCAAGAGGTTGAGGCAAGATGGGAAAGGTTATGTGGCCCCTTCCCTTTTCAGAAGAACCCTGGTATATTCCACTCCAAGACTGAGGACAATCCGTAGCATTGTACGGGTCCTGTAGTTCAAACAATTAGCAAGGTAATGGCCTGTGAGGTTTACTGGAGCAGAACACCAACTTAAACACTCAGAGGGAATCTTTGGAAAGACCCATTACTATCAAATGCTACACACCGGCAAACAGAACAGTAGAGTGGTAACAGCGGCACTGCCAGGGCTGACAAAGGCAAGAGGGAAACCTAGAAGCGCTTGAATACTTGCTTCATTCATGGAAAACACAGTTGAGGAACATATAAAAT
This sequence comes from Gekko japonicus, assembly GCF_001447785.1. Lineage (NCBI taxonomy): Eukaryota > Metazoa > Chordata > Lepidosauria > Squamata > Gekkonidae > Gekko > Gekko japonicus. The sequence goes on along the minus strand of NW_015163604.1, from coordinate 2,130,821 downwards.
ATCTGCAGAGTCAGATATCATCCGCAAAGTGCCAAGGATGGAATACTACTGCCCACACACACACACACACACACACACACAAACATAACCTTGGGAATATAAATGGCTCTGCTAAGAAGTCTCTCAAAACAGATCATCTGTTTTAGTATCTTCGTCTTTTTTTTTCATGAACCCTTTTCAAATGTTGTTATTCTACAAGAAGAATTGTGTAAGGGTGGTGGGGAGTCAGGGTGGGATATACAGGAGCAGTCCAAGATTCTGCTATTGAAATCCTGGTAATTTGTTACCTTTACATATCTCCTAAAATCTGTCACCTGAGGTCTGCCTTATGGTACTCTGGCTGGCTCTTCATCCATCATCCCTCAAAATAGAATCTGGTAATTCAACTGAAGAGAGACATTTTTATATCATGAAGAAGCTTAGAAATGTTAGAGTTCCCTGTGTGTTCATTTTCTATTCAGTACAAATGATCCATTCATTTTTAAGAACTAATGTGTCACATTCCTGTGAAATCAGGTATCTTGTTGGTGTTATTTGACCAATTATCTAAACGCATTTCTTGCTCTTCCTCAGGATTGATTTAGAATAATTGTATATTTTGGAGCAAAATGACAAAAGCAAAATGCCTTTGCTAAAATGGTTTTTCTCTTCTATTAAGGAAGAGAGGAAGAGGCCAATAAAACTTCCAAGTAGGATCATTCGTGTAATTTTTTAAAAAGTGATTCACTTTTTAAAACATTCCCATCATCTCTTGATGATAGATTAGATTTTAAAAGCTCTTCTGCATCAAGGGTGGAGATTCCTGCCTGCCTTATCAGCCTTCTTTCCTTCCATTCATAAACATTTTTCATTCATTTCCTCAGGCTTTTTGGATAGCCCTCTCAATAAATCTGAATAATTAAACCTGCTATCACAGCACCTGCTGCTTCAAGGTCACTTTCAGAGAGAGGATCAGGTAGGACAGCCTTAGTAGGCTAGCAAACAGACTACCAGGATTACTAAAGAGGCCCCGCTTACGCTGTGTTTGTAGAGCCATTTTTTCCCTTTCTTTTTCCGGACTGTGGAACAAGGTACCCCTCCCATTTTAAAAAAATAGCAACAAAGGCCCCGTTCATATGAGGGGTTTTGGTCCGGGAGCGGGACAGAACGGGGGCGGATCAAACGGGCGTGATCCCATGGCAACATCTGGGAATCGTTGCCTGTCCGTCCCCGATCTGTCTCTTCCGCGCAAAAACCCGCACTAAAAAGAACCACCTACCTGGGTGGTTCTTGCGAAGTAGAGCGGCTCAAACCAGCCGTGGGATCGGCCGCACGTCCTTGCGGCAGCACATCCCAGCCTCCGGCCGAACTGCGCATGCTTGAGCATGCGCAGTTCGGCGGCCTCCCCCTTGCCTCCGACTCTTCCTCCCCGGCATGTGATCGTGCCGGGGAGCAACAGCGCGTGGTGCATGGGATCCGTGGGATCCCGCCCACGCATATCTTTTTTGATGCAGCTCTCTTTAGCCGCGCTTCGCCTTGTGTTTTCCCTACCGTTTGGCAGGGGCCTAAAATGTTGACCTTTAGCTCAGTCTATTTAATTTCCCTCTTTCCCCTGCCACACAGCAAAACCCAGCAGAGCAAGAGCTGTAAGTTCACAAGACTTCCCTAGAGTCCAGACAATAGTACCTGTGTGGGTTTGAGAGTACTCTACCTTGTAAAGGCCGCAAACTATAGGTAGGGAAGGAAGAAGACCAATCAATGACAGCGTGGAAAAGGGATCCAGTTGGGGAATGGCAGCACTGCTGTGAAGTTCCTCCAGGCAAATGGTTCCCTTGAGCTCAAGGGAGGTCTTGTTATCAGTAATGGCCTGCTTGTGAGTGAAGCCATTGTGGGTAAGGACCTCCTCACAAGCAAGGTAAGAGAGACAGGAAGAGTGCTCAAAAGCAGTATGTAAGTAGGAAAGAAAGGGAAAAACTGAGGAGGCAGATAATATAAGGGTCTCTTGATCAGAAAGAATTATGAGCCTGTGCAGAGTAGGATGGAAATGTGAATGAACCTTGCAGTCTGGCTGAAGCCACAAGGCTTGCTGCTTCCTTTTTCCTCACAGCTAAATCCTGACACTCACTGGTTCCCCCTTTTCCCCATTTCTCTCTCATACACACATACATATACAGACACTTTCCCTCACTTCCAGTATCATGCTGCAGTTGCTGAGGGAACTGGCTGTATGGGCAGAGTTTCAGGGTGCATTCAGACAGGGCATTTGCGACGGTGTAGGTGCCGGTTGGAATCGGTGTACTTACCGGCGTTCACACGGCGAACATCTGCCTTCCATCCCTAACCGTTGCAAAGAGCTTTAAACCGTTGTATTCTGCCACTAGGTCCCCAAGTGGTGGTATCCTGAGTGCAACGGTTGTAATCGCTCTCCACCGTTGTAGAGCCACTTCCGTTCGGAAGCCCAAGGCTTCCGATTTTCGCCCGCCATTTTTTTTAGGTCAGCGATATGCGCTTGGGCGTTTGTTTTTTAAAAAAGAAAAGGTCCTTAGTTTAACGTTTCAGAGGAGTCCGGGACCTCAGGGAGGCCAGTTTGCTCTTTAAGCTTTAAAGGTAAGTCCTCTCTTCAGGGCATGCTTTTCGGGACGGAGTGTTTTGCACATGCGCGAAGATCGCCATTCTGTGGATGGCTGCCTATGCGCATGCGCAAACTGAGTTTAAAAAAACAAACAAACTGCCAACACCCGCTGTGTGTGAACAGGCATACGATGGGCTCTGCTAACAGGAGGTAAGTGTGATCGCGTTTCAGCTGGCATAAACTGCAACGGTTCCGACCGGTACAGTTTATGCCTGCTGAAACGCCCCGTCTGAACGCACCCTCAGTGTCACAGAACACTTCATCCCATGTTTTTTCCTCATTGTGTGTAATGTACCAATATGTACCACATATGTGGTAAGTGGCATGTGGATGTTCCAGAGACAGCGGAAAAACCATTCTGCTTGATCTGTCTTGGCCCTGTCAGATCCAGCCTTTGTGCTATTCAGGCCAAAACAGTGACAAGGAGAGGTAGAGAAGGAGCAGTCAGAACAGCAGGCATCCAGCCATTTAAACCAATAAGCAAGGCTGACATGCCAGTTTTTATACAAGTAATGGAGTCGTTAAACCTGCTCTCCCCTACTGGTACAAATAAGCTTCCTCCGTTTCTTCTTGTTGTGTGTCTTTGCCTTCCTTTAGTCAGAGCAAAATGAGGCCCACTAGTTTGTAACCAGACTGATTTCTCTCCAGTTACCATTTCAGGACCAACTGCAGGCTTTAGGTCTCAAGAGTAATAAAAGCAAATTATAGACTGGGACTATATTCTGCCCTGGGCCCCAGTTTCCTCCCTGCTGTTCCTATTCTAAAAATGGACACGGGACAAATTGGAAGAGAAGAGAGAAGATATTGGATTTATACCCCACCCTTCACTACCCAAAGGAGTCTCAGAGCAGTTTACAATCTCCTTCTCCTCCCAACAGACATCCTGTGAGAGAACAGTTCTGAACTTGTAACTGACCTAATCAAACCCAGTTCTCCCAGTTTAGAGTCCACACTCCTAACCACTACACCAAACTGGCTCTCATACCAACTGAACTTCCTGTCCTTGTTTTATGGGCCACCCATGCATAATGATGTAAAAGAAAATGCTCATACATGTACAAAGGACCATGGCTCAGTGGTAGAATCCATGGTGTGCATGCAGATGCTCCTAGGCTTAGTCCCTGGCAGCGCTAGTTAAAGGATCTTGGTTAGTAAGACTTTTTCTCTGTTTGAAACCCTGCAGAGAAGCATTGCTCATCAGAGCAAATGGTACTAAGCTAGATGGACCAGTGGTCTATCTCAGTAGAAGGCAGCTTCTGACACTCAGCCAAGAGACCACACCATCAATGCAGCATCACTTTGTGGATTTGCCTTCCTACTTTAATGTCTAGTTCATGCTTTGGACAGCCTGTCCCTATGCACACATACACACATTTTAAGACATCACCCTCTGTGATAAACTTCTCAAAATGTCATTTCTGCAAATGCTTCCCCGGGTGACAATACCTGAGTGGCACCTTCTGTGTTGTTGGCTTCCAATGAATGTACCTAACATCTTCAGGCAAATTTTTATGAGGCTGATGCTGTCTTATGCTGTATCCCACCATTGGCTACTGTCCTAAAGTCGACTGCTCTACCCAAAGCTTCACTTATGCATCATAACTCTGACTGGTCCTTCCTGACACTTACACACACACACACACATCTTCCTGTATGTAAGGCTTAAAGAAATCTTGGGCCCCGGTAACACGGGCCGCGGGGGGGAGGCGTGGTTAATTGCCCCGGCGCAGTTTGATCCGCGATTATGCAATCAGAAGTGCCGGCGGCACACCACGGGTCCTTCCCTCGGTGCCGGTGGGTAAACGAGGGTAGCGATCACACGCGCGATCACACCAGCAATGGCTAGGTGCCATTTTTTTAAAAGCCAAAACGGCACTTTCGCTTTTCTCTTTATGCGCATGTGCCGTTGGGTGCTTGTGCGCATCTTGTGGAGACTTGGTGGGAAAAAAACCTGTTTGCGAAGGGACATGGGCGGGCACCGGATGCCACCACCGGAAACGCAATCAGACGCCAGCCCTTGCCCCGCGGTTTCCAGAAACTAGTACCTCGGAGGTACTAGTTTTTAACTTCGCATCTTTGGCAGGAAGCCTTGGGTTCGCCACGGGAACTCTATGCTTCCCAGATGTTGCGGTGTGATCCCGCCCGGAAAATCCACCTATCTTCCGTCTCTGTAGCGTGGCTAATGCTCTGTGTGACCGCAGCGTTGTTTCAGTTTGTCTGAGGAAGTGTGCTTACACACGAAAGCTTGCACCTTAAATAAAAATATGTCGGTCTTCAAGGTGCCATTGGACTCCAACATTGTTCTGCTGCTTCAGTCCAACACGGCTACCCACCTGAATCCACCTACAGCAGTTTACCAAGATCTCAGACAGAAAACTTTCCCAGCCCTGTTACCTGATATCCTTTTTCATGAGATGCCAAGGAACTTATGTATGCAGAGCACGTGCTCTGCCACTCAATTACAAGCCCTTCTGTTTTTGTTGTTGATGTCATTCTGGTATCAGATGCATAGTCCCCTCTTCCCACAGCCGGCACAATGTAAAGGGAATGGATTGCCACTGGATACCATACAAAAGCTCGTGCGTGGCAACACTCATCATGTCTATGCCAGTGCACTTCCGAATCCAGTCTGCATGTTTATTTCCCAGTCCAGCAAGCAGCCGTATGTAAATAAATGTGTAAGGTTAAATACCAAACAGCATACTGTCACATTTTTGTTCATCAGAAATGTATAGAGTGGTACAGTCTAATCTTCTGCTTGTTTTATTCGGCATTAAATCCAATTGTGTTCAGTGAGGCTTACTTCAGAGTGCGCTTAGAACTGTAGCCTTTGTCATGCTTAAATCCAATTAAAATTAGAAAAGAATAAGAGTCCAGGAGCACTTTAAAGACTAACAACATTTGTGGCAGGGCATGAGCTTTTGTGTCACTGTTCAGCTGTAACTGAAGAAGGGAGCAGTGACTCACAAAAGCTCCTACCCTGCCATAAATTGTGTCAGTCTTTAAAGTGCTACTGGACTCTTGTTCTTTCCTACTGCTACAATTCAGACTAACATCTTGGTCTGTCTCCAATTAGTGGCACAACTAACCTGTCCCCTGGATTCCAATGGGGCTTAAATCCAACTAACTTTTTTCTGGTCTGGAGCTCTCCTTTTTTTTTTCACTGTGCCATTAAATGTAAAAAAGAAAATCTCATGTGCTGACTTGAAGATCCCTTTTTCCATAGACGATCCTCTGACAACACTGATGTACTAATTTTATCCCACTCTTCCTCTGAGGAGATCAGGGTGGAGTATGCCCTGCTTCCCTGCTCTATTTTACCTTAATAACAACCTTGTGAGGTAGGTCAGATTTAGACGTATTGACTGTGAGCTCCATCATGGCTGGATGGAGGCTTGAACTTAGATTCCCCTGATCTCTGTCAGCATAACCACTATACCACTCTGCCTCAAAACTGAATTTTTGTCAAAATGTCTACTTACATGTGACTAGCCTTTATTTAACTATTAATTGTTAGTCTCTTTCTTCTGCTTTTATAAGCCAATTACCATTTACTTTTGCCTGCTAATAAAAGAAGTTAGAAATTCAACTTTCCAAAAGTTTCTACAGTAGACAGTATTAAGAAAAGTAACGGTGGTGATGTTCTCTCTATGTCTCCCTCCCTCCCTCCGTATCTACCTACCTGTCTGTCTGTCTGTCTGTCTGTCTGTCTGTCTGTCTATCTATCTACATCACTTGGAGTTTTTCTCCAGGAAAAGATGTAGATAGTGTCAGCTACACATCTATTTTAAATACAATTGCTTTTATCAATAATAGCATGCCAACATTTAAAATCTAACATTTCTTGCAAAAAGCCCCCTCATCAAGATAAAGAAACATTTGTTAGCATCTCTTACCTTATAATCTCTTCTTTATCAAGAGTTCCCACTCTGCACAGTACACTGGAGAAGCCAGTCTTGCCCTCCAGTGGGCAGCGATCTATTTTATTTCTTTAATTTCTTTAGTTATAGCCAATCAGAAGGTACAGTGGGCGGAGGGAAAAAAGGGATTGGAGGAGGGACTCCTCCAGAAAGTCACCAGAATGATGCTGAAATTGGAGTAAATGCAAATCCAATGCCATCCACAGGTCAGGAGCCTGCTGCCTCTTTGATACCTGTTCTTCAGGTACTCCCCACCATCTGTCTTCCAAGACAACAAGGTTTTTCCTTCAATAGCTGTGTTTTAAGTTGCAGCTATTGCTGAAGAGCATTTTTAATTTTCGAAGACAATCATTACTGAACTTCCCTTCTCAATGAACATATATGGTAGACCTTGATTATTGTCATCTTACAGGTGGGACTGCTGAGGCAAAGAGCTGGCAGCTGGTTCCAGGCCATAACTTTTGCCCACCTGTGAGACATGTGAGACCTCAGGATTCCCTTGATCCAAGTCACAGTACAGGTTACAACTGGGAGCTATCATTCCCAAGAGCTGCAGGGCTGGATCACACATAATGTTTTGTTGAGCCCAAAGCCAAGCTCAGTGGGTAATCCACCACATCACACTGGTTCACCGGAGGAGCTAAGGAGATTTATCCAACTATATTCTATGGAGGACACAGTCTTCTTGGTGATTCTTTACATCCCTCTGTTTTACCAGAAATTACCCTGTCACTTTTATATATATATGGGAGGCATCTGGGGAACAGGAAAGATGTGTGGATGTGTAAATCTACCCTAGTTTAATAACTGGGGTTTAATAACTAGGGATGCCAACCTCCAGGTAGCTCCTGGAGATGTCCCATTATTACAATTAATCTTCAGATGACCAAGATCAGTTCCCCTGGAGAAAATGGCTGCTTTGGAGGTTGGACTCTATGGCATTATACCTGCTGAGGTCTCTCTCCTCCCCAAACCGCACCCTATCCAGGCTCCACCCCTGAAATCTCAAGGTATTTCCCAACCCAGAGCTGGTAACCCTATTAATAATAAAAGAAGGCAGACTTCCGGTTTGTGGATCAGCGATGGTGGTCGCTCTCCCCAGTCCGTGGGGGAGTGACCCGCACACCAGTGCTATGGAGGGGTGCTACCTCAAGTAGCACTCACACGGAGCCTTTATGATAGGCTCCAGGCCAGAGGGCTTTTGAGGGGCAACCTCTTCGACAGCTCAATGCCGGAGAATCAAGGCTTCCCTCCGCCCTGATGGTCCTGCCACTGTGTGGCCCTTGGGCACAAGCTGATTCGACTGGGACAAGCGCTGGAGATCAAGTGGAATATCAATTACTGTGAGCGAGGTCAGAGAAATGACTGACAATGAACGTGAGTTCAAAATAAACTGAATATTTTAAAAGCGAACTCCCCCCCCCCGTGGGAAAAGCGGAGCGCAAAGAGGAACGCCTCTTATGTGAACGGACAGATAAGCGTAACAAAGGGGTGGGGAGAGAACAAGCAGCAATTCTGTTTTGAGAGACTTACTTGAGTGCTGACATTGAGGCGACGATTTTTTGAGTCCGCGAGAAACGGTTTGGAATTGTAAACAATCGTATAAAATGGTGGCCTCGCAAAGAAAGTTTAAAATGAAACCGGTGGGTAGTCAGAGCCCAAAACTGGAAGAGGGAGCAGACATCATGAAAATGTTAGCAGATATGCTCAAGCCAGTGATGGAGCAACTCGATGGTATTAACCAGCAACTGACTTCTCTGAATCAGAACTTCGCGTCCCAGCAGCTCCAACTGGCAGAAACGGCGAAGAAGGTGGAGCATACGACTGAAAGAATTAAAGAGATAGACACCACAAAAAAGAAAATGAAGAAAAGAATGGGGGAAGTTGAAGCAAAACAAAACTTCCAAGAAAACTGTTTGTTACAGCTACAAAAGCCAATATGATTCTCAGATTCCAGGGAGTTCCTGAATTGGAAAAGGAGGATCTGAGGAAGTTGCTCAGCGAGATCATCGCCCCAGCAATAGGCTCAACAGCGGATGAAGTAGTAAAAGAGATGGAGACTGCTTATAGGGCATTTGTTGTTGTTCAGTCACACAGTCGAGTCCGACTCTTCGCGACCCCATGGACCAGATCACGCCAGGCCTTCCTGGCTTCCATCGTCCTCTGAAGTTTGGTCAATTTCATGTTCGTTGCATCTATGACACTGTCTAACCATCTTATCCTTTGCCGTCCTCGTCTTCTTTGACCTTCAATCTTCAATAGGGCATACTCCAACTATATTTTAAAAAATAGCCTGCCTGGGGAAATAGTGGTCAGATTCTCAAGAAGACAGACCAGAGATGCTATTTTAAAAGCGACTTCAGCAACTCCACTGAAACTGTGGAATACAAACATTAAAACTTTAAAAGATATTCCATTTGAAATTCGCCAAAAGAGGAAAAGCTATAAGGACTTAATTTCTTTTCTTCAAACCAATGGAATTTCGTACAGGTGGGCAATCCCAGAGGGTGTCATCTTTAAAATCAACTACAAAAGAGAAAAGATTGACTCCATTTTTAAAGCCAAAGAATTTTTGAGACATCAGTTGGGATTGGAGGAAGAATCCAAAGATGAAGAATCCAAATCAAGTGACTCCACTACCTCTGGAACGGATGAGGACTCTGCTGTAGAAACGGGTGCAGGCGCAACGAAAGCTACATATGATTTCAGAGATAGAAAACCGAAGTAAAGACAACAACAACAACAACAACAACAACAACAACAACAACAACAACAACAACAACAACAACAACAACAACAACAACAACAACAACAACAACAACAACAACAACAACAACAACAACAACAACAACAACAACAACAACAACAACAACAACAACAACAACAACAACAACAACAACAACAACAACAACAACAACAACAACAACAACAACAATAATAATAATAATAATAACAACAACAACAACAACAATAATAATAATAATAATAATAATAATAATAATAATAATAATGATAATGATAATGATAATGATAATGATAATGATAATGATAATAGAAGGCTATGATGGATCAGACCAGTGGTCCATCTAGTTCAGCATCGTGTTTCACGCAACAGCCAACCAGTTATCCTGGAGGGCCCACAAACAGGGCATAGAGGCCAGGAACCTCCCTTGGTGCTGCCTCCCAGCACTGGTATTCAGAGGTCCACTGACTCTGTAGATGGAAGCTCCCTGTAGTTGCCATGGCTAATAGTTGATGAGCTTCCTCCTCCATGAATCTAATGCCCTTTTAAAATTATATTTTGGTAGAGATGAACTATTATCATAAATATGCAATAGAATAGAGGATGTATTCAGTTAGGAGTGGGATTAGTACATGTCCACTGGATTTATCTGAGGATGCCTCTATGTGAGGAGAGGACATGTTCTGTAATATATTTTACAAGTTATTCCTTTTAATGGGTTGGATCTAGCACAGTGTTTCTGCAGGAGCAAGGACTTCTGTGAGTCATACATGAGCTATCAACTTGCCCTGGAAGACTTTGATCATGTATGGTATATGTGAGCCCTCTTTAAAAAAAGAAAAAAGACTCTCAAGGTAGCTGATACCACTTTTTGGACATTCTCAGTGTTACAGGTTATCTGAGCTCTCCGTGAACTAGGTGATTGAAAAACTACACCTAAATATTTAAAAACCTTCATCTGGTCAATATCATGGCTGTGGATCTGCCATTTGTGCAACAACAACAAGAAGAAGAGTTTATTTCTATACTTAACCAGCATAAATCAGTTAGAAACATAGTTGGATACCATACCCTAGTTACACAGCCATTAAATTGGAAATAATTAGATTTTTAAAAGGCTTAAAACTCTTTTGGGGGAAAATTTGGTGTTTGGAGGTTTATTGTTAGCTGCATTAAAAAACCAAAAGGTTAATTACCACAATTATAAGGGCCAAATAATATCAATTAAAAACATAAGATAAATATTATCAAATATACCAAGATACATGTATTTATTACAAATTAGATAAAAACAGATACAGGCCTAATAGTAGCTTCAAAACAGGATAAAATCATACATAGGTATCAAACACACAACATATGTGACCAAGACCATATGCATTTCAGCCAATTCAGCCTTCCTCAGTGGTCAAACATATGTATTGCACATTAGCTCCAAGTAATACAATGAATACTGAAAATAAGACCGATTAAAAATGGTTTTATAAGAAATCTCAGTGACTCAAGGAAAGGATAGAATACAGAGGCCTCATTTTCAAATACCTTCTGCCCTGGTCATATATTTGCGTCATCAATTATGTGTCTTTCTCTCTTGGTCCAAGGAAAGCATATTCTCATGCAATTTGGAGTCAATAGCAAGTGAAAGTCATAGATGACCACCACTGCTTTTGGCCATCACATTGTATGTAGGATGTGTAAAATCAGGAGAAACAAGATGTAATAATTGTCCAGGGCTCTGTCACTTCAGGTTACTGGTGTTAGTGCACATTTGTATGTTTGAATGCTTGTGCTAGGGTTCCTGGAGATCTCCCACTTCTACAACTGAGTTCCAGACTACAAAAATCAGTTCCCTGGAGAAAATGGCTGCTTCGGAGGGCAGACTCTATAGCATTGTACCATACTGATGTCCCTCATCAAACCCCACCCTCTCCAGGTTCCACTTCACCTCCAAAATCTCCAGGTATTTCCCAGCTCAGAGCTGGCAACCCTGCCTCTGCATATAGGAAAAATAGTGTGTAAGGGAGACAACTAGTCTCGGACCTTTTAATGCTTCTTTGCTATATGAAGGCAGTTGTATTTTATAAGACAGGACTTGCAAACTACCTAATGCCATTACCACACATACAGAGCTACAACCTGAATCAGTGGAGTCCAAGGGGGGAAATGCCATTCAATTCTACTGATTCTAAGTTTTTAAACTGGTTGGTCTCCAGTCACCTGTGTCTACAAAATGTTTGTGGAAGCAGAGAGATCCAGAGGTCATCCCAACCCTCTATGCTCTTTAATCCCAATGGTCTTCTCACTACTTTGATGTCATTGACTCTGCCCCATTCTTGTGTTCTGCTCATTTATTCATATAAATTATCTGCTTGCGATGTGTAAGCATCTTTCAAGGTCACCTGTTTTTAGCATCCTATGGAGAAAGATTGTCCCATGTAGGAAATATTTATTTACTTTGGCATTATATCTGGAAATCTTCCAAATAAGAATAGCCTTCAGAACATACTTCATCGATTTTTCTCTCATCAGCTGAAGTGCAGGCAGGGCTAGCTGTCATCTCCAGTTTGTACAATAGTTGCAGCCTTTTTTTCTGGTATAGGGGATTTGAGGATTGGGCTATTAATCATCCCAGCATCGTGGGCTGTGTGATTTGTCAGAAATACTCAGGATTAGTGGCCTTCCTTCAAGATACAGTTAGAGGCTCCTGACCCAAGACTCTTAGGGTCAAGCTGTAGAATGCAGCCTGACAGAGAGAGAGAGAGAGAGAGAGGTGACAGTGTGGAGACGACGAGGACACAGAGAGAGAGAGAGAGAGAGAGAGAGAGAGAGAGAGAGAGAGAGAGCAGAGAGAAAGCAGAGAGAAAGCAGAGAGGAACACAGGAAGCTGCCTTATCAGCTACCAACCATAACTGGGACAGTGTATTTGGTGGATTGTCTTCCACTCAGAGGTCATTTCGGGGGGGAACGCGGGGGAACACAGTTTACCCAGGTGAGGTGCAGGGGGGCGGGGCACATGATGAAGCCCCACCCCCTGCTTCCGGCCGCCCCGCTTCCAGCCCTCATTCAGCCAGGAGGAGGAGGGAGAAGAGGGAGGGTAAGTTGCTTCCTCCCTGCCTCTCCCCACCCCTGCCTGCCTGGGGCCAGGGAGGGCCTTGGCGGGGCTTCCTCGCACTCCCGCTGGCCTTGCAAGTCCACCGCCGGACCCCTGATGGCTGGGGGTGTGGTATATGCTAATGAGTTATGCTAATGAGTTCCCCTAGTTCTTTTTCTACGAAATGACCCCTGCTTCCACTCCAATAGTCATGCTCAGGATTTCCAACTCTAATGCTGTCAATCTGCTCTCTGTGAACCTTGCTTATCCCCACTGGGTCCATGTTTACCAAGAGGCTAAAGGGGGGGGGGGAGAGAGAGACCCAAAAGTCGGGCTACCATCCTTGGTGGTAGAAAGTGCTGTCAAGTCACAGCCAACTTATGGAGATTCCATAGGTTTTGCAGAGCAAGAAACTAACAGAGATAGTTTGCTATTGCTTGCCTCTGTGTAACAACGGTGGTGGTGGTGGTCTCCCATCCAAGGACTTACCAGTGCAGACCCTGCTTAGTGTCCAATATCTGACAAGATTGCGCTAGCCTGGGCCATCCAGGTCAGGATACTTAAGTGACCCAAAAGAGAGAGGAGCAGAAGCACAGCCCCTTAGTTTAAGGCAAACCTCTTAGAAATTGATTGAGGGTGGCAGTATAACCCTGAGAGAGAGTGGGAGGTAGAGGAAAAGGACCGTTGGTAGGGGTTTAGAGAAAGAAGGCCCCAGGACGGATGAGGTGTATGATGCAGTACCATGTGTTATTGTTAGCAGCAGGAGCTTTGACTCAGTGGTATACCATCTGCTTTGCATAGGGCTGCCAGGTCATACCTGGCTACTGGGGGGGTCCGGGGGGGTCTGGGGGGGTCCAGGAGTCTTCTGGCATGCATGTGAAGTGCATATGTTGTGATAACGTCACCCAGAGGTGATGTCATTGCACCAGGCATGTCAGGCTGGATGCTCTAGCATCTGGGCAAAAAAACCCTCTATGGTCACCATACAATTTTTGCCCCAAAGCTAGAGCGTCCCCCATAGAGGTGATGTCATCATGCCGGGTACATCAGGCGGAATAGGGCTCTTTGGGAGCAGGGCTCCCCCTCCAGCCAGCTGGCCAGTGGCAGATTGGGGAGCCTGAAATCAAGGGAACCGCACCCCCATTGGGGGATGGCAACCCTAAATTTGCATGCAGAAAGTCCCAGGTTCAATCCTTGGCATCTACAGTTAGAAAAGGATCAGTTAGTAGGTGATGTGAAGGACCGCTGCCATAGACCTTACTGCCAGTCACAGTAGGCAGTGCTGATCTTGATAGACTAATGTCTGACTCTATATGACTTATTCAAGCCCACAGACAGTGTGGCTTTTTAAATCATTTTGCCTCCTTATAAATGGTACTGCACATTTTCTGTTGGGGATACCAGAGATTGAGCACCTCCAGAGGTCATTTCGGGGGGGAACGCGGGGGAACGCAGTTTCCCTGGGTGAGGTGCAGGGGGCGTGGCACATGATGAAGCCCTGCCCCCTGCTTCCGGCCGCCCTGCTTCCAGCCCTCATTCAGCCAGGAGGAGGCAGGAGAAGAGGGAGGGTAAGTTGCTTCCTCCCTGCCTCTCCCCACCCCTGCCTGCCTGGGGTCAGGGAGGGCCTTGGCGGGGCTTCCTCACACTCCCGCTGGCCTTGCAGGTCCACCAGCGGGCCCCTGATGTCAGGGGGTGTGGCATATGCTAATGAGTTATGCTAATGAGTTCCCCTAGCTCTTTTTCTACGAAATGACCCCTGAGCACCTCCTTCACGTGTCTAAATATTCTCTACCCAGGGATAATATCATAAGCAAAATCACAACTTTAGGATAAAGTCTGAACTTCTGCCACAGTGATCTGTTGGTGATGCTGGCCCACAAAAAATCATTTTAATGTTGATAAGAGTTAATTTTTTTCTAATTACACTCCATTGCAATCAGCAATAAACAGTATGAAACCAATAAAATGCATATTGCCTTTTCGTATTGCCTTTCATTTGTTGTTCACAGTGATACATCCGCTGCATTAAGAGAGGGGTGAGCCTACTTCTGTTAATGGTCTCCAACCAAAAATTGGAAAACGAAATGAAATATAATAACAGGCGCAAAATCTGCAATGTCATTACAAATGGGCAATTTGCACTTGCAATTTGTAAGTAAATTGCTTAGTTCAGTTCAATCAATTGCATCCTAATTATAATGCACACTTTGAATCAAAAAGTTTAAATGTTACTTATGTATTAGCAAAGTTATCCACCAGTTTATGCTTGTTGCCATATCTAGATTTTGTTCGTCATTCATTCCTTGGTGGTTTCCTAACAATATGTTTCTCTTGAATTACATGACTGTGGGACTCTCAAGAAGAGGAGGTAGGATTATCTCTCTATAAACCAGAAGTCCCCAACAAAAGAACATAGAAGCCAATGTTGGATCAGGTCAGTGGTCTATCCAGTCCAACACTCTGTCACACAGTGGCCAAAAATACCAGGTGCCATCAGGAGGTCCAGCAGTGTGGCCAGGACACTAGAAACCCTCCCACTGTTGCCCCCCCAAGCACCAAGAATACAGAGCATCACTTGCCCCAGACTGAGAGCTCCTATCTTTACCTTGTAGCTAATAGCCACTGATGGACCTCTGCTCCATATGTCTATCTAATTCCCTCTTAAAGCCATCCATGCTTGTAGCCACTGCCACCTCCTGTGGCAGTGGGTTCTATGGCACCCACCAACATCTTTCCTGGTGCCCACCAAGTGTTTTCAGAAAGTGGGTGGGGCCAGGTAGGGCTTTTGCCCAGCAAGGCTTCTGATTGGCCACTGGAGATTTGACTGGCTGTGCAGATTTTTAAAAAACATTGTTTTGCCAACAGCTGCCACCACAGCACAAGGATCTTCACTGTCTGACTGAAGATGAAATGTGACTGCTGTCTTATGGTTGGTTCTGCCTCCTGTGGCAGGCAGGTTGTGACAGTCATTTTGTGGCTGCACACACCATGCTATGTCACACTTCCAAAGGTGCCCATCAGCCAGGGCTATAGCCAGTGGCAGGCATTGGGGCGGTGCCCCTCGTGCATTTGCAACACCCTCACCCCACCAAGGGCAGCTCTGCACCCTTGGGCTCAGGCCAGCCATGCCAGGCTCCCGGGGGTGGCAGCTGGGACCAATGCTCCCTCTAAGCTGTGGAGTCTCGTGAGCAAAAATTCTACTTTGTGAGCTGCTGGCATTAAAGTTGTGAGCGAGTGATTTGGCTACTGCATAAATTAGTTTGCTCTGGAGCCATCCTTCCTGAGCGAAGACAACAATGTGTGAGCCAGAGGCTAAAAAACTGTAAGCTAGCTCACACTAACTCAGCTTGGAGGGAACACTGGCTGGGACTCGATGGGGCAGACTGGTGGGGACTGGCATGAGTATGGGAGGGTCTAGCTTTGTCTTCAGAATCATGAGCAGTGCACAGCATTGCTGGGTGGATCTGTCCCCAGGTTTACTCCTGGCACACCATATTTGCTGCCTGCCAGAGAACGAGAATGTTCCCGGCTCCGCACAGCCAGAAAAGCAGCAAGGCAGGGAGAAAGCCACCAGTGGCTTTTTATTCAAATAAAATAAAAGTTAAGGCATTTTAAAAATTAAATTTTAATTTAATTAGCACCCCCAGTGCCCCAGCACCCCCCAAAAAAAACCAAACCTGGCTACGGGCCTACCACCAGCTCAAAAAGGTTGGGGGCCTCTGCTACAACAAACCTACACAGACATTATGTTCACTCACAATGGGACCCTGGCAGCCACAGGTATCAGGAGTGCACAATCCTCATGATGTACTCAATATGTGTGATGCTCTCTGTATTGTGTGAATTGGGCAATGCATGGATTTTCCTATGACTGAGATTAATCCTCCCTCCGTCTAATGAATGGCCCAGGTGTCTCCCAGGTGTCTGCACTCTGCAAGCAAGGGGGCCAATGTATGCATCTGTATATCTCCTTCCTATGAAAAGGGGTACTGTCAGAGAGCTCAGAGCACAGGGATCATGATAGGTTGTCAGCAACATTTCACCTAGAAGAAAGCCCCTCCTCCAAGGGTCTGCTTTCTCTATTAACCCGTATGGCAGTGAATGCCACATTCTAAGGGAAAATCCTTAATTGAGTGAGGAAATCTAAGCAGGTCTACTTGGGACCAAGTCCCCTTTTATTCAAGGGGGTTTGTGCACAGGAAAGTGTTCTTAGGATTGCTGCTTGAATTTGCCATCGTGTTTTTGAATGTCAAAAGCCAACCGTGGAGTCCTGATTTGAACCAAACACTTACAAAGGCAAAACAAATGCTGTTTCAAAGGTTACAGTGTCAAAAGTCTTAATTTATTAGTTACATGCCAACTTGTCCACAAGCCATTAACATATTCACTGAACGTAAAACACTGCACAAAGAAGTACAGAAAAGACCAGTTTGAAATCATTCTACTATAAAGCAAGAAGGTCACAACCCATCGATTCGAATCAAAGAACGGAATCAATTATCTAAAGGAAAAATTATTAGAGGTCGCTTGCTGTCCACCTTCATGCCTCAACAACTATCTCAAACATCCCTAGGAAGATTTATTTTACACAAAGATCAATAATTTGGTCCCAGTCCAGAAACTCTTCTTTCTAATGTAATTTCAGTACCTACATTTCCAATAAGTACATTTCCAATCAAGTAACTGTGACAGACCATATCTTAGCTTAAACAAACGTTTCTGCAAAACCATGTCCTGTGACAATTATTTTAAACACAAAACTCCCTTCCGCTGTGATCTTCAGCATTTTTACTAGAACCACTTTCTACAGAAATCAATGGGACTTCGGTTCCATGTAACTGTGTCTTATGACCAGAATTACACGGGAGAAAATAAATTCATGAATGAGCACAAAGCCTTGGTCCAGGAATGCTCAAGGACAGCAGAAAGCAGCACATCTAACAGAGAGTATATTTGTTTTTTACTGGCAAAACATTGCTTTGAAAGCCACAGTGATGTTGGAATGGGCATTGTCAAGAATAGGAGTGAAGGAACTTAGCTGCTTTGAAGTCACTCTTGAGAACTAGAAATCTAGTGTAAAATCTCATGGTGTTATCTACAGACATTCCTCTTAGGAACCTCTGGATTTACTAGGCTAATGGTATGACTGTAAAACTGGCCATTGCTGTGTTACAGTTTAGGATTTTAACAATAAATTTGAAATGTGAGAGAGAAAAAGATGTACGGAAATATAGGCTTGTATCCTGTATAGATTTTTGCATGTGCAAGGGGGCGTGATTTTCACCAGTCCCCTCAAGCTGTTCTCCAGGAGTAGCATTGTAGAGGGTGGGGGCTTGGACTACCATGGTAGGAGGGATTCAGCAAGACTACCCCCACCTTATGCCTGTAGAAATCTGGGATCTAACCCATCAGGTGTGGCATAAACCAAAGTAAATTTCATTATGATCTAAAACAGAAAGTGGAAAATCTGTTCACTGAAGTAATAAAACTTGTATCAGACTCTGACAAATATCGGGTAACTTCAGAATTTCCATTCATAATTTTAATTAATCAATTAATTTTATTCAGGGTACAGCAGAAACCCAGAAAATATAGAATCAGTAGTTTCATCAGCCATTAGGCCATTCTGAGAGCCGTTCAAAATCTGAAGCCAAATTTCATCATCTTCAGAGAGTTGAACCAGCGTTGATCCAGAAACCTGAGTAACACCCTGTGGAGTTTCCCTTACACTGGACACCTGTAGAATTCTTTGGCCATTATGGAAAAGTGCAGCCCTCAGTGATCTGCTGGAAACACTCAGGTGGTAACTGAAAGAATAGATACCTCCTGTGCTTGCGGTAAATATGCCCGTTTCAACATGATAGGCTTCATTTTCATTCAGGAAAATCTTCTCAAATCTCACTGGGGATCCTGGCAAGGGAAAGCTTCTCCTTTTCTGAAGACCAACCGAGAATGCTACGGATTCCACTGGGTTGCAGTCTCCCTTCTGTCCTTTTTCTCCTTTTCGGCCAGGAAGTCCAATCAGTCCTTGCTCTCCAGGAACACCCTCCATTCCCTGTACCCCTGGATCTCCTTTCATGCCTGGAGGCCCTTGAATCCCTGGTGTCCCATCCAAACCTTGTGCTCCTTTCTCACCTGCCTGGCCTGTTTCTCCTTTCTCTCCAGGAACTCCATTTACTCCAGGGTCACCTTTTGGACCTGGTGCTCCATAATCCCCTTTGTCTCCCTTCACTCCCTGAAGACCAATAGGACCGGGGCTCCCAACCTCACCTTGATCACCTTTGTCACCCTTTACGTAAGAAGAATTTGGTCCACCAAGTTCTTGTACCAAAGTACGGAATGCTGGTTCGCCTAAATCAGTCATGGCTCTGGACTCCCCCCTTTGTCCAGTTAACTCTCGCCTAGTATCTACCAAAGATCGCAGTTCTCCTGTATTTATAGCAAGCCTTAGTTGATCTAGAAGAGAAAAGAAACACATTGTCTTACATTACAATGGAAATGGAATTAAATATCCATGTCAAACAAAACAGTAAAATAAAGTTAAGCCCATGTATTAACAATGCTGTTAATTCTCCTTTCATCTCTGGTGCAGGAATAAGGTATCGTGTACAATGAAGGATATAGCATCTAGCTTCGATATGGGCGTGTAAGAGATCCTGGGTGGGATCTACACATTATAGGATCTTGCACTATTACAACCATTCACCTCTTGGAATTTTTGACAGGAAAAGCCAGATGCTGAATTCTTACAATAGTATAGTATCCAACAATGTGTGGATCCAGCTCTCAATACAAAAACATCTTCTGAGCTGGCACATGAGTATTAAACAATAAGATCAGAAATCCATGCAAAAGAAAGGATGTAGTGCAAAGCTCTTAATCCTGGCATCATTCCTTTCCCAATGTGAGCTGTTTCACCAGTAGCAACTTTGTATAGATGGGTGAGGTTTTAAAGGACTGCTTTACATCCTTCAGATTGCTAGTAACAAGATCTAAGGGGCTAGGGCTCAGTGGCAGAACATCTCCTTTATATGCAAAAGGTCCCAGATCAGTTGCTGGCATCTACAGTTCAAAAGGTCAAGTTGTAGGTAATGTGAAAGACCTCTACCTGAGACCCTGGAGAGCAGCTGCCAGTCAGAGTAATCTAGGGGTCCCGAATCTTTTTGAACTTGTGGGCACCTTTTGAATTTTGAGAGTGGGTGGTAAGCACCACCACCAGCGTTCCTTCTAAGCTGAGTTAGTGTGAACTAGCTCACCGTTTTTTAGCCTCTAACTCACACATTTTTGTCTTAGCTCAGGGACGATGGCTCCAGAGCGAACTTATTTATGCAGTAGCCAAATTGCTCGCTCACTAATGCCAGTAGCTTACAAAGTAGAATTTTTGCTCACAAGACTTCACAGCTTAGAGGGAGCATTGACCACCACACAAAGGCTTCCACGGGAGGTGGAGCTAAACCCAGAATGGCTGCCTCAGGAGGCAGAGCCCAACTGAATACCTCCCTCCTTAAAAAGAGTCACAGAAGGGTTGTAAAAAGAAATGAAGAAAGTCCTGAGTGGGGGAAGGAAAAAGAAAAGGGTAAATAAAAAGAAATAAAGCCTGAAGGGGAAATGGAACCAAGCACTGACTATTGAAAGTGCAGGTGCTTACCAGCCCTCCTGATTCTATAGCAGCTGTGGTGGCTGTTTTAATGAAAAACCCTTTCATTTGAATAAGGGTAGCCAATAACAAGCCCTGCCTTACAATGGCCCTGTACGATTTCTAAAAAGCTTGGCAAGCACCGGCTCATGCAGAAGGGACCATCCATTCCTTTCCCACCTGCAGTCTCTTGCATGCTTGAATGGACTGCACTTTTAAAAGCTTAGAATCTGGTTCAGAAAGCTATGGGACCAATATGTCCTCGAAAGTATAACTGATAAAATGGGTACTTACATGAAAAATAACTCAATTAAAACGTTCAGTGCAAAGTGGTTTCCAATTCTGTCTTATCTATCGGAGGAAGAATACATACCTCCATCTTGGAAAGATTACTTGAAATGGTTCTGAAAACCTATATCACAAAACATTGCTCAGTCGCAAATGGTTTTCATGTAACAAGGTCGTTTAAAACTTTTCAAGTAGAACAGCAACAAAGAATCTCTACATAATCACTTGTAACAGTTGCTCTTGATTGTATAGTATTCTAAAGCTATATACTTGTATTAATGTCTTTAAATGTACAATGTTTCAATTATTCTCTACCATGCTTATTGCAAATTTACTTAAAAAAGCAGGTACTTGCGAAGTATCTATTCTGAAATGTTCTGAAATGTATTTTACAGGAATTGTTGTTTATGTTAATATTCTGAATATACAATAAAAAATTTAAATTAAAAAAAAAAAAAAGAAGTGCTGTACAAACTGGTAAAGGACTGTGAAGGGTTAGTTCTTCACAGAGCCAAGGAGCCTTGAGTGACAGGCTGTTCCAGGAGATCTGATTGGTTAGCATCAGCTGCACAGAGAGAGACTTTAGAGCTGAATGCTAAGGAGGAGAATTCATTTGGAAGTCAGCCTGGACTGAAAGCAGTTTAACACAGAGAGGAGAACTGGGGAAAGTTGGCAAGGATGAGTGGGTAGTTAGACAGAGACTCCCATTTGGGCCAAATAAAGGGGATAGATCTTCTAGTGAAGGAGAATTTCCCTACCCAGTCAAACAGGGAGTTAGCTCTGAAGAGTGCAGAGATTCCTGGTCTGGTGTGGTTAGAAACTGTTTTTAGAAACCTTATGAGTCAGTTTAAAAAGATGAGTACTGGAGTTTCAAGAGAAGGGGTCTGAGTACTGGAAAGAGTGTGCCAGACTTCTGGAAACCAAAAGAGTCAGAGAATACTCAAAAAAGTGTACTGCAGTGTTTGGTGAAACACTGGAACAAAAGCTTCTCAACATAAAGATTTAAGTTATTTTGTTATTTTTGACTTTCAAAATGCCTCAAGTGCCATTTAAGTTGTTTAAGTTAAAGTGGGCTTTTGATCCTTCCCTCAGGTTCCTGGGTTAAACCCACAGCCAAAATATCATACTAA
Organism: Gekko japonicus; assembly: GCF_001447785.1. Taxonomy (NCBI): domain Eukaryota; kingdom Metazoa; phylum Chordata; class Lepidosauria; order Squamata; family Gekkonidae; genus Gekko; species Gekko japonicus. The sequence goes on along the minus strand of NW_015163604.1, from coordinate 2,109,402 downwards.
GACAGGGTGGGACAGCCAGAGTTCTTCAGCAAAGAAGGAAACACATTACTAGGGCAGCTCAATCAGTAAAGGGAAAGAAAAACAGAGGGAAAATCATGCCTGAGGGAGGGAAGTGGACAGGGCTGCCATACATGTCAAACTGATGGAATTCTCTGCCGAATAACATCTGGGCCCTGTGGGAGATCATTCAATTCCACAGGGCCTGCAAGGTAGAGATTTTCCACCAGGCATTTGGCTGAGGGCAGTGACGGTCTAGCACTCTTGTCTTCCTGCCTCCCCCCCTCCCCATGAGGCAGTGGCTTCACTGGTCATCTTGTTAGGTCTTATTGTGTTTAGTGGATTTACTGTTTTATTGCTAATTTATGTATGTATATTTGGTATTACAGTACACCACCCTGAGCCCTGTTTTTCAGGGGAGGATGGTCTAAAAATCAAACCTAATCAATAAAGAAACAAATCCCTTTTCTACAAACTGGCTTCAGATGGTCATAGAAGCCACCAAAACAGCTTTCACAAGGAAAGTGTGGAAAAGGAAAGGGAGAACAATCAACTGGACTCACAGACATGTGAGTGGTGGAGCAGGATTCATGCAACAGGATCTTTGGATCCAGATCCTTGACTGCAAGCTCCTCAGGGGAGGCGTTTGCATTTGCTTGTTTGGTTTGCTTTCTGACTACCAGTAAAGCACCATGGACAGTGATGAAAACTATGTGGGGGGAAATTAAGATAATAAGAAATAACTACAGTACTGCTAGATTCCCAAACAATCACCATCTTGCCAAAAAACAAAAATCACCTAACATTTTCGGATGTTTTCAGAACATTTTCAGCCTACTGAGAATCATTAAATATTGGTTTTATTACAACAGGTGTATGACTCTAACACCTAAAAGGAGCAAAATATATAATTTCAGATCTTATTATTAGAAGTATGCATGAAAAGGCAGTAAGGGCACCACGAGAGCCATCATCATACTTTGGGTCAATGACAACAGCCATAGGAGTCCCATAGTTCATATTTAAAGTATCATTAAAATGTACTTATTTACACGATGCTCTGGTGTGATTCCAAATGAACCATTATAGCTCAGCATGGTGAATTATATACCCCTCAAGAAAGCACTGAACTTTAAAAAAAATTGCTACACAGGAGGTGTTTAACACATTCATGTTCAAACTAAGTACTGCTGAAGCCTGTGAAGCCAATCTGTAAAAATCAGGATATAAGACATGGTTCTAGGTGGGTTTTTTCCCCTTCTTCCCTTCATTTGAACCTTTCTCATACTACTTCATGTTACCTGTGTCTGTGTGGAAAAGAAAGAAGGTGATTGAAATGTGTGATGCCAATGAGCATTCTGGCTAAAGTAAGTCTTACATTTGCATCAAGATTCAATTATAGTTGGTTCTAGGAGTTCTGTGAAGGAAGCTCCCAACATTTGTTTTCCCCTGTAAAAGTCAGGTGTATGGGGGTCCACTTTGGTCAGGACTTTGACATGAAGGGAGGGGAAATTAAACCTCCCCACTGTAATATATTCCAAACCCAAAATGGTCCCACAGAGCCACTGTTTGCCCTTTGAGATTAATATACAGGTAACGCAGCTGAAGTTTAAGCCTCACATGTACAAAGACCTCTACAGCCCAGTCCTGTGAGCAACCACAACTGCTAATAAGTATGTCTAAACTGGCATGTGGATTGTTTCACCACTTGCCACTTATGGTGTCAGGGTATGACTTTGCACCAACATAGCTGCTTCAAGCTGTGTTACTATGACAGCAATGGTACAATGTTTGATCCAAAATGGCAGCTGCACAAAACTGGGCAGGCAGGAAGTGGGGTTGGGGGTGAGACAAAAAATGATTGCCGTCTTTTTGACCGTTGTGGACCTGATTACATTAGAATGCCATATACCTATATCAATACTGGCAAGCATTTACAAGTGGAGTAGATTTGACAAGTACCAGAGATATGATATTGAGGGGCATGAGCAAACACACAAATAAATTTCCTTTGGAAAGACTGTGGTTGACTTTTGACCACAGCTGAGGTCTGGCTTACTAACTTCACTGCCATATTGGGAGGATCAGTATGGAATTTCCCCAGGATCAAATATTTCCAGCTATCATTTCTAGGCAACCTCAAACTGTGGGTCTTCCGAGCTGGAGACCCAAGCAGCTTTACTAGCTCTTTGCTTTGCTCCTCCCCTTCCTATTATGTTTTTGCATTTTTTGTCCCTATATAAACATCCCCTTCTTTTAACAGCCTTTTAAGACAAACTAGATATTACGCCAAATGCCACCCAAAATTTTGCCTGTGCATGAAGTTCACTTCTCTTCCTCCATAACCCCTAGTAGGCCTTATCCAATTTATCTAGATTCAGGAATTTCCACATTTTGCTATCTGCCCGTCAGCAGTAAACAATCAACTGGAGTGAGGATGATGAAATGGAGAGGCTTATGTTTCTATACCAAAGATTCCAAAAAGTGCTGACACTGAGAACATTTACTTTTCCTTTATAATGAAGTAAGGAGCCAGGTTTTAAACCATGGGTGAAGTTGGGGTTAAACTCCCTGTCCCTTCTCTCTATAACGCTTCCCACCATGCTCAGTTTTGTCTATAAACATTGTCCCCCTTCATTTGCCCATCTTTTTTCCTTCCATGGCAGGCAGGACTGAGGGGGTAGCTTTGATAGGTGAAATCATGCAGGGATAGAGGGGTTAAATCATAGCCCAAGAAACCTGAAATATCATTTTAATGATGCTGGGAATAGCAGGTCACTGATTTCCCAGCGTCTTGTCTGTTTTTGGCCCTTAGGAAGCAATCAATAGTGGTAGATAAACTGTCTTTCAGCAAAATGTATTTGCCTTTATTAGTCTTCTCACTGAGGAACACCTGCTAAGCTTCTGTAGAACTACCAGGTTTCCCAGAAGATGGTTCCAAAAGCAGTGATTTTTCCCCACAGTGTAAGCTGCTTAAGGCCAGGTCATGCTACATCGTTGCAGGTACACCACAGTTCATAATACCTGGCTGATCAAAAAGTCCTAAATACTGTACCACCAAACACCACCAGATTATGAGAGTTAGCACACCTCAGTGTGGGTCAGACATGTGATACAACAGCTGGGTGCAACAGGGTGAGGGACCTTGTGTGTTTTGTTTATAGCGCACAGCTTCAGTTGCCTTCAGAGTTCTGTGTACCGGGGGTTTGTTCAGCCACAAGAGACACAGTTCGTTCATTTACCGCCACTGAGTATCTTTTTACTTCATTGCCCACAGAATTTGGATTTGGGGGATTTACAGTATGATACTGATCCGGTTGTTTTTAATTAGGAAGTAAATGAATGGTGTTCATTAAAAAAGATTTCAGCAAGCCAAAGGCATTAAGTGATAAAATTACCCGTACTCCCTTTTTCACCTTGGGCTCCCTTTTGTTCCTCTGTCCCTGGAATTTTACAGAAATGGTGTCTCTCGGTGTCAGTGCTGTTTCCCTTTGGTGTATTTGAGAAGGCAGAAGCTAAGCGGTCGGCAAATGCTGTGCCTTTGTTAGCACCAGAAAATGGCATAGAATGGCTACTGCTGTTTCCAGTACCTATTCCTGAGTAGGTATGGGCCGTTTGCAGCAGTGGACAATTCTAAAGCCATTTGTTGCTGGGATCCCATGAAGGTACCTGTTGGTTCCGAAGGGTTCTTATTTTCCACTCCATCTGCCCCATTAGAAAAAGAGGTTGCTGGAGATGTTACGACAATCTGGGAACTTGCTAGACTCCCACCATCTGTGACTGGATCGGTTTCCTTTGTCACTGGGTCCTGATCAGGGGGAACAGTGGAGGCTTGTTTAGGGTCTTCAGTTTCAGTGACACTGCTGAGTGCCTCCATTGTGAAAAGCGGATGGGGAGTGAAGCTAAAGATGGCTGTCGTTCTCATAGGACCCCAAACGACACTGGAGAGCAGAGCTTGGATCAGGAATATGGAAACCATGTCTGGAATCTGCAGAAATTTTAAAAACAGACATTACATATATTTTTTTACTGAAATGAATTCAAAAGAACCAAGACTGTTGTTTGCCTAAGTTTATACTGATTGAGGGGTTACATTGATTTAGTTAACAGGACAGTCTGTTGTGTTCAGCATATTACCTCAGAAGAACAAGAGCCAGTAGTGTAGTAGACAGAGTGTCAGTTTTGGACTAGGGAAGCTACACTTCAAATCCCCACTTAGCTAGGAAGTAGGATGACTTACCTCATCCTAGCCTGCCCTGCTGGATTGCTGTGAGAGTAAAATGGAATAACTACCTTGAACTCTTGATTACATAACATGTGAAACATGGATTGGGGGAACCCACATGTCTTGGGAATGGCCCACTTCCACACTATCGGTTTTTTACCTGGAGAAAACATGCAGGGTGGAAAGAAGGGAATGAGGCAGAAGGGGAAGGTGGGATAAAAGTCCAAATAAATAAATAAATAAATAAATAAATGATGAAGCCCCTCTTGCTGCCACACTACGCTGTAGATCTGTTTTGGGCCCCGGTCATATGTGAAATGCAGGTATGTTTCCCCAACACAACTTGTAGTTCGTATACCGTGTATTCAGATCTACCGAGGCAGTTTGGTGTGATGGTTAGGAGCGTGGACTCTAATCTGGGAGAACCAGGTTTGATTCCCCACTTCTCCACATGTAGCTGCTGGTGTGACCTTGGGTCAGTCACAAGTTCTCTCAGAGATGTTCCTTCAAGGGCAGTTCTCTCAGAGCTCGCTCAGCCCCACCTACCTCACAGGGTGTCTGTTGTGGGGAGGGGGAGGGAAAGGAGATTGTAAGCCGCTCTGAGACTCTGAGTGAAGGGCAGGGTATCAATCCAATCTCTTCTTCTTCTTCTAGAGAAAGAACAAGCTATTGATGGATAAGTCTTTGGCGAAACTAAGGAAGATGCATACGTATGTATCTTTGTTCACCGTTAAGCACACTTCTCCAGGGCTGTGGGAGAAAATGTGATGATGAAAGAATAATTTCCCTGGTTTGTTCCTGCTTCACATTGAGGGCCAAGCTACATGATACACCCAACACAGGTGCAAGACCAGTCTCACAGCAGTCTGACATACACTGGAGGAATTCACCTTAAAAAGTGCTCGCATGGAGCCAGAGAAATGGTGCAGAAAGCGCACCACCACCGCGCTTTCTGCTGCGAAAGCAGGGTGGGAGGCAAACCGGAAGCTCCTTCTCTTCCCTTGCAGCACTGAGTAAGCAGGCACTTTTTAAGGAGAGTTCTCCTGATGTACTGTGAGTCCAGTTGCACACCCATGCCCCTGCATGTGTCAGGTATACTGTGTAGTTGTGTCCTTATTTAGAGCCAGTAATGTGCTAGGCACTGAATAAAACATGCATGCAACTGTGTTTGTATCCAAAGGGATTATGTAGTCTGCAAACAAAGTTGGAAGGACAGGTGAAATAAAACTTGGTACAAGAACAGAAGAAACCATAATCCATAATCAGGAAGGTTACTCAGTAGTAGAAAGCCCCCCCCCCCCAAAAAAAGAGCTGGTAGATTTTGATGGTGAAGAGCCAGCTTTTATCTGGCAGTTTTGGTTCAACTGTCAAATTGGCCAACTTGTTAGTTTATGGGGCAGCCTCAAGCAAGCTACTTTCTCAAAGCCTCAGTTTACATCTCTACTTATAGAGATGGTGGTAGTCCTAGCCAACCTGTACAGGTATCAGAAATAATGCATTTGAATCATTTGACACTTTATAGCTGTTCTACTTTTAAAAGAAAGACGCTGCCTACCAAGTGGACTTTGACGAGGAATCTGAAGGGAGAGGGAGAGATTATTAAGAGAGACTGTAGCTGTACCCCAGAACATGAAGGCAGTAGAAAGAACTGAAAGAGCAAGAGAAGGAAACACCAGCACAGTAGAGAATGTTCCAAGGAGAAAAGGGACAAATATGGGATGAAAGTGAGGACCAGTTCAACACTCTTGACCTTCTCAGTTGATAACAGCCACGTGACACTTATTTTGTGATTGTTTCTGCCTTTTGAGAAGGGAACTGGATATGTTGAAACTGAAGACCTCCAAAGAAATTGGAATACAATACCAATTAAGTTGCAAGCTAAGTAATGTCAGATCACTCACAAAACTGATTCAATGCATATAACCTCACTGGATTAAAAAAAATGTTGACCACATGGCCATTTCTTTCAAATGCTGAGTCATACGCAACCCCTATCAAGGCGTTACAGCCATATTGCCACAAGAAATCAATCCATTAGATGTCTGCACCATTGAGGACAATGAGGTTCTGCAGGAAAGAGAAAAAGAAGAGAAGCAAGAAAAGCTGATACCCTTGGCCTGGATGGATCATGGAAATAAGAAGAAGAAGAAGAAGAAGAGTTTGGATTTATACCCCGCCCTTCACTACCCAAAGGTGTCTCAGAGCGGTTTACAAACTCCTTTCCCTTCCCCTCCCCACAACAGACACCCTGTGAGGTAGGTGGGGCTGAGAGAGCTCTGACAGTAACTGCCCTTTTTCAAGAACAGCTCTTATCAGAGCTATGGCTTGCCCAAGGTCATCCAGCCAGGTGCAAGTGGAGGAATGGGGAATCAAACCCGGTTCTCCCAGATTAGAGTCCACGCATTTAACCACTACACCAAACTGGATAAGGTATGATCATCATCTGGGTAAGCTGGTACCAGTAACCCAAAGAATGGTCAAAGGCACAGGCAGCTTTAAAAGGAGATTAGATGCATGGAGAATAGGTCTATCAGTGGATACTAGCCATGGTGACTAAAGGGAATCTCCACATTCAGAGGCAGTAAATCTCTGGATACCAGTGCCAGGAGGCAACATCAGGGGAAGATCTTGGCCTCCATACCCTGTTGTTGGACCTCCAGAAGAACTGATTGGCCACTGTGTGAGACAGGATGCTAGACTAGACAGACCACTGGTCTGATCCAGCAGGGCTTTTCTTATGTTCATAAGTTCTTATGAATCTTTGTTCATGTGTGGATGGGGAAAACGCACAATGTGGGCACAACTGGAAATGGACTGAGACAGATGCAAAAAAGCAAGGGGTGGTGGAGACTGGAAGTAGAAAGGATGGGTTTGAGGTTAAGACCAAGGATGACTTGTAATGGAGAGCGGGCCATGTAACCTGTTGTTCATGAAAGAGGTCACAGGCTGCTCTTGAAGCATTTCTATCCAGAAAAGGTGCCCATTGCTAGCTTCTGAAACAGAGCTACACAACATGGCAATGTCACTAATTCAGAGTACTGTTACTGAACTAAATCTATAGCTGAGTGAAGCAATGGAATCTACAGCAACCTGTCAACAGTGAGTCTCTCAGTTCAAGCCTTGCTCTCCTAGACAGCTGGTCCTGCTGCTAGCTCTTAAGTCATCAAGTGATAAGTTTTTTAGTGTACACCAATGCATATCCTCATGTAGATTGGAACCTTGCAATTCCTGAGTGTGCATCCCAGAACTTTCACTGGAGTATGCTTGGGGTTCTGTGGCAGATACATGGTTGTCCCTGAAGAGATAAGCTGACACAGAAAGCTGAGATGTTATTGAATTTCATTAACACACTATTTTGATTTCAAAAATCAGTTTCTTGACACCAATTGGGATAAAATTGCAGGCTTTTCCCCTGACCATGCTCACAACATTTGATACAATTATTGCCATTAAATTGCCGATCAATAGTGTAAAAATGAATCCTGGAACTGCAGCAGTGACAATGGGAGGAAAGAGAAGGCCCAAAGCAATATGCAAAAATAACAAAAGAAAGAAAGTTCCTCAGATATGAAGGCTTCCCTGAAGATACAAAGTCTGAAAACTACAGCTAAGAGATTAGGATACAGGAACTGACAGGAAGAGCATTCAGGATCTTGGAGTGAAGGACAACACAGGCTACTTCCACATGAAGGCCACAAAAATGTAGGACCAGAAGTGTGAGATCAGCTTGCTGGTGACAATGGGGATTTTCCTCTTCTGACACAAAGGAAAACATATCAAAAAGTAAACAGGTCTCACTGGCTACTAGAATGACTCCCAGGGGATCTCTTTCCTTATCAGAAGAGATAACATGATAATTTTGAGGAGCTCATAATTTTGACTATGATACTACTTTCCTATTCATCAGCTACCAACCACAAAGGACGGTTCTCACAAAAACTGGCATATTTTGACAGCAGTTAACAGAACTTCTGTTTTAAATAGTAGCATTGCCCTGACCTAGATAGCCCAGGCTAGCCAGAGCTCATCAGATTTTGGAAGCTAAGCAGGGGCGACCTTGGGAGATCACCAAGAAAGTCCACAGTTGCTACACCGAGACAGGCAATGGCAAACTACCACTGAATGTCGTTTGTCTTGGAAACCCCATGGGGCCCCCATAATTTGGCTGCAACTTGACAGGACCATTCATCCACCATTATTCCCATTGATAAATATGCCATGAGGCACCTGACTCTTCTAAAATATATAATAGCACCAGAGACCTTGCATTTTCCAAGACTCCTTGGTAGAATGGATGTGCCAGGATCTATAGAGCCAAATAAAGCCTTTGGTGGTAGATGCTGCTGTTCACAAGCAACCTGGCCTCA
>NW_015163604.1:2057448-2100755 GCF_001447785.1 Gekko japonicus | reverse complement strand
GTTTCCTCATTTTCCTTTTGATAACAGAATTGGCTATGCCAAGAATCATGGAGCCCACATAGACAAAAAGCCACATGGGACAGAGGCTTCATAAAGAGGAGAATCAGGCAAGAAAGGCGGGTAGACCCAATAGACTACAGAGTATTTCATCTCTTCCACAGAAGTAGATTCACAGAAGAATTGTAAATACATACTAGATGGAAAATACCGGTAGGAGGACTGTGGGCAGGGATGCTGGTTGCAGCATCATGTCACTTCCAGTAAAAAAAAAAACAGAAGTGACATGAGTAGCTTCAGGACTCACTGGAAACTCTATGGTTTGAAAAACTCATAGAGTTTCCAGCAATTCCTAGAGCTACTCTTGTCACTTCCAGTTTTTTACCAGAAGTGGCACGATGTTGCAGTCGGCGTCACGTTTTGTTTGGGGGTTTTAAATGTTTCTCCCACCACCGCTCAGAGCAGCAGTTTATTTACTTCAGTTATAGCCTGCCTTTCTCACTGACACCCATGGTGGATTGTAGTTCACTAGGGTTCACAGCAAAACAGCATACAAAGAGAGAGAGGGCTGTATCTCAAAAAGCCTTTCTGCAGGTATACATATAAGTGCATACATAGAGGGGGACACACGCACACACAAGCTCAACGCTCTATCGGTGTACTGATCCTATTTGAAAAATTTCTTATGGTTATGATGTTAACACAATCCATTATTAACTTACGAGATTCACGGTTATGGGGTATAGGAATACCTGCTAGGCATCAATGACTTCAAAATGCATGGAAAATCAGGGTATTTACTCATGATAACTAAATGAAAGGTCCATGTTCATTTATGTTATTATATTTAAAATATGGATGCCCCACCTTGTCTCCTTTAAAGTCAAGGTAGCTGGCAAAGCAACAAGAGCTGCAAGACCATAGAAACATTGCAACCACCCACTGGCAAAATTTGAAAACGATGCGCAGCTAAAAGCTCAGCCAGATCTGCCACAACAGTTTACCCTCTGGAACAAAATTATCTTACAAGCTTTTCTGAAGGCAGAAAGAGAAGGGCCCCTCTGCATTCATTCATTCATTCATTCATTCATTCAGGTAGGCCATTCCAGAGGAAGACTCTTACCTTCATGATCTACAGACTTTCAACTGGCTGCTGTTGGAAAATGGATGCTGGACTAGATGGACCGTTGGTCCAATGCAACAACACTCTTGGGCAGAAACAAGTCATTTTGAATTACAGGGGGGGAAATTATCAATCTACACATGCAAGTAAGTTCATAAAAAGTATTTTACCTGAAAGGAGTCCTCAGATACTCAACAGCTCTCTCCACATCTGTGACACTGAAAAGGCAAGGCGAACTGGCTTATATACTAAAACCAGGAACAAAGACCATGTCTTTTGGACAATAAAGAAAAGCATGTGGGAGGAGCCGAACCACTTTCTGGTATAAAATAAATAAAGTCTGTGGAGGACACTGGTCCATTCTTCACTAAACGCCTGAGAAATAAAACTTGTGCTAGCTGATTTCTTTTGTTATATATGAAATGATAGGTTAGGACTACAGACTAGTGATTACTTCCCAATTCCTGTTATTCAGAGTAATAATGGGCAACTGTCTTCTCTAAAGCACTATTTTTAGGAAGAACCTGGGGGTTTTTAGAGTTGATATAAGAATTCAACAAATCTCAGTTATACCCCCCTCCCAAAAAGCAGGGGATTTGCTGGCCCATCAAGATACAATCCAGATCAGATTTGTGACTTAATAAGGAGTGATCTTTTGTATATTGATATATTTATTTTATTTCCAACATTTCTATGCCACCTTTCCACCCAGTTTAGGGTCCCCAAGGTGGTGAACAATCAAAGCATTAAAACTGCTTTCAAAAATACACGGAGAGTTTGCCACACAAAAGGCACGAATGTCGGGCGGATTTTCGGGGCGTGACCACACTGCAACATCTGGGAAGTGTAGCACACCAGTGGCCAACCCGTGGCGTCCCGCCAAAGATGCGGAGTTTAAAAGTACCAAGGAAAGTGCACTAGTTTCTGGAAAACGCACAGCAGAGGCAGGTGTCTGATCGCAGGAGTGCTAGTATCTCGTGGTATCCGGTACCCATCCATGTCCCGTCACAAACCGGATGTTTTTTGTAAGTGCATGTGCACAAACATGAAACTGAAAGCATACACAGGAAGAAGGGCCAGTGAGGGAATGCCAGATGAAACAGGTAAGTCTTCACCCATCCCTCTAGAAGAAAATTTTGATGCCATGATGACCAAGAAGGCTGTTTTCCAGGTTGCCACACATCAGACAATGAGAGCACCCAAAGAAGGTGCCTTGATGATAACCACAGTGGTCAGGTAGTAGGGTTGCCAGCTCCAAGTTGAGAAATTTGGGGATTGAGCCTAGGGAGGACAGTGACCTCAGTGGGGGTACAATTCCACAGACTCAACCCTCTAAAGCATCCATTTTCTCCAGAGGAACTGATCTCTGCTAGTCTGGAAATAAGCTGTAATTTTGGGAGGTCCCCAGGTCCCACCTGGAGGCTGGCATCCCTACTCAGGTAGGTTCATTTGGGAATTGGCAGTCCTTCAAATAATATAAAAGGAATGCCCAAGGCTTCCGAAGTGAGGCTAGTGAAAATTCATGATGTCTTTTCCTCCCCCAGTTTTCTTCGACTTCCCCTTCCTTCTTCATCTTCTTCCCTTAGCCCACCCAAATTTATCTACCATGGTCCCCCTAGGGTTGACAACTTTGGGTTATAAAATTCTTGGCTATTGGGGAGGTGGGGCCTAGGGAGGGTAGAGTTTAAGGAGCTGAGGGACCTCAGTGAGGATTAATGCCACAGAGTCCATCCTCCAAAGCAGCCATTTTCTATAGGGGAATTGACCTCTGGGATTCTAGTTGTAATTCCTTTTTCTTTCTTTCTTTCTTTTTTGGCCGGTTGGTTGGGTTTTTTATTATAGAAGGAGTTGTAATTCCAGAGGATCTCCAGGCCCCATTTGGAGGCTGGCAAATCTAGATCCCACTCAGTTGCTGCAGCTGCCACTGTATTTGGAGAGGGGCTAGAGACACAACAAGCTGGAGCAACATGTCCTGCTGGGATGGTCAACTGGAAATAACCCTTTTCAGTTATTATGCTTCGCTGCATACAAGGGAAGAACATACTAAACACACTCCTCCCCAATATGGGAAACTGATTTTTTTCCTGAAAGGGACAAACTGACTGTAACCAGGGCCAGAGCTTTCTCGGTGGCAGCTCCATTCTGGTGGAATGAGCTCCCAGAAAAGATCAGGGCCCTGTGGGACCTTATGCAGTTCCGCAGGGCCTGTAAAATGGAGATTTTCCACCAAGCTTTCAATCACGGAGCCGCCCCCAACAACTGAAGGACAAAGAGCCATGTTCCCTGGCGCCTATAAAATCCCTGGAGCCTTATAACATTGTTATAATGGACTACAGAAATCAGCCGCCATCATTAATAGCAATATGAACCACTAGCACTTTATATTGTTACAAGGGTTGTTTAATTGTTTTAGTTGTTTAATGTATTGAGTATTTTATGTAAGCCGCCCTGAGCCGGCCATGGCTGGGAGGGCGGGATATAAGTATGATTAAATAAATAAATAAAAATAAAATATGTATATCTTCAGCTTCAGTACACAGACCAGAAGGATACATATGAGTAGGGATGGGCACAAACTTTATGAATTTTGGCCAGTTCATGCTTCATGAAGTCAAGTTTGTGGCAAGACACCCAGCATGAATTTTCCATGAAATTTCAAGCTGTTTGTGGAAGTTCATACTAGTTCAGGAGCTGAGACATTTCCCGACAGACCATCTCTGCTCAACCAAAATGTTTACAGAACTTCAAAGCAACAACGTGGAGATCCCCTGCAACTTTGATGTCTCCAGCTTGCACAGAATCTGTTCTATACACTCCTGAACCTCCGTCATTTTGACAGGTACAGATCCATTCTATGCCTGAACCTCCTGAACCAGCCAACAGGTCATCATTTTGACAGGCGCAGGTTCAGGAGGTTCAGAAGTTTATAGAAAAGATCCTCTGCAAGCTAGAGACACCAAATTCTCAGCAGACCTCTCCCTGAGGCTCTTCTACACGCCCTCCAAGTTTGGTTTCTCTAACTTGCACAGAATCCATTCTATACACTTCTGAACCTCCTGAACCTGTGCCTGTCAAAATGATGACCTGCCGGCTGTCATTTTGACAGGTGCAGGAGGTTCAGGAGTGTACAGAATAGATCCTGTGTAAGCGAGAGACACCAAAGGATTTCTGGCTGACTCTCCTCTACCTGCCTTCCAAGTTTTGTGAGGATTGGGTTTATGGGCTCTGAGTTATGCCCCCCCCCCCCAAGAAGGTGGCCCTAAACTGGTTTGTGAGTCAGCTAAAATTTGTAATTGTCCATGGTTCACAAACAGGGCACATTACAAATCATGAACTGAACCACATTTTTACAGTTTGTGCCCATCCCTACTTATGGGCCAAGTCACAACTGGCTTACAGTGACCCTAGGAAGGATCTTTCAAGGCAAGTGAGAAATAGATATGGTTTGCCATTGCCTTCTTCTGCAGATTCTTCTCTGGGGGTCTCCCATCCAAGTACTGACCATACTTAGTTTCCAAGCTCTGATGAGATCAAGCTATACCATGCCACCTTCCTTCCCAGTATGTGTGTACTGAGGATTAACATATGCATGTTACCTCTTTCAGAGAAAACAATGATTGTGTGTACTGGGAGGATCATGTGTAGCACATTCTCCTCATACATGTGGCAAACCATAATGACTGGAAAGGGCTAAAGTAACAACCATATCAGGCCCCTAGCAATCCTTTCTAGTTTGAATCAAGATATGGTCAAAAATAAAAACTTGTGAGGGGAAACAATTGAAAGATAGAGAGGTGTCATATGCTGTTATTAAATCTTTCACTGGTTTGTTTATAACTGGCACTATTTGATATATAATTGGGTTGTAATTATGACAAGGCAAACCACAGCACATTCTTTCCTCATGCTCTTAGCAACTGGTAACTTGCTATAATTTAAGTGCAACTTAATCCTTTGTCAGCCTTAGGTGGTGGAGCATTTATTATCAAGCCTGAACACACTTGAGGGAGCAACAAAGTAGACTTCTGGTATCCCTGGACAAAAGTCGGGAGCTACCAATCCTAAGTCCCTCTAGACCTCAACTCCTTCCATCTCCAGGAAGAATGTGGAGAAACCAGTGAGATCCCTTGCATTTATACAGGTTTTAGAATTATTTAAATCTGGCTTCCCTTCTTTTCCCTAAGAAGGTTTTTCTGCCCCAAGACTGCAGAGGCAACATCAGTTGTTCACACTGCTTTAGCACATTGCAGTTGTCCCCTAGTCCACTAGAGAGCAATAGTGGACCATCTATGTATATTTTTTTCTGTTGGCTCCACATTATTGCAAAGCATCTCTTCTTTGGCAGACAAGAGAATGTGAATTTTCTTTTCCATCTGTTCTTCTGAAACTGAAACTATTGTATGTGGTGCAAATAGGAAGTGGTTCTGGAGATAATCATAATAGATTCTAGAGACACCAGCACTGAGTATGGGAGAGAGATTTCAGGGAGCACAAGAAGCTATAGCAGAAAGGGGGGGAGCACTGCTTCATACTGTGCTTAGGATCCAGCTGCTTGACTCTCAAAATTCCATAATGCATCTCAACCCAAAGTCACTGCAAAAATGTGGGGAATGGGCAGGAGGGGGGGACAGATTGAAGTCTTTATTGAGAAAACAGCCTCCAATCCCCTGAGTCAGCTCTCGTGTTATGAAATTGTCTTGCTGATAGTGAAAGGTGAGAGGAACAAGAAGCTTCTGCCTTTCAGGATAAATGATCTGGGACCGAATAGGGTATTTTAGGGGTAGTGTGGTATAATGGTTACATACATGCTGACTCCTTTTCTCCCTTCTGGTCCTCTGCTCTTTCCCATTGTTCTCATCAAAAAGAGGCACAAGAATATAGAGAACAGATGATTTTCCATCCTTACATCCGAAATCATTACAGTGTAATCCTAAATAGATTGGCACCCTTTTAAAATTCATTGACTTCAATGGACTTAGAAGTCTGTAACTCTGTTTAGAATCCCCCTGTTAGTTTCCAAGTTTGGTGTAGTTATAACTAAAGAGCAAAGTGTATCCGGTTCAGATTTTGTTTCGTCGATATGAAATGCACACTGTCCCTAGATTTTTAAAAGTTTTTTCAGTTAACAACCATGTAAAGAAGAACCTTCCTAATGCATATGCTCTGGAAGACATTCAAATTATAATGTAAAGTTCAGAGAAACAAGAGTTATCTTTAAATATGACTCCGCTGTGAGTGATCTCACTTCCAGCCCAGTGGATTCAGTAACAAAGGGTTTCAGTTAATTTCCTGAGAGAAAGTGTTTCTCTGTTTCTGCATTTATTGCTTCCTTGGGGCAGAAGCAATGATAGCAATACTCTTTTCATAATAACACAGGACTCCTGTCACAGACCCTGTGGTTATCACAATTAGAATGGAAAGAAATAAAACGTTTCAGTTTGGATCCCTTGGAGAAAATGGCTGCTTTGGAAGTTGGACTCTGTGGCATTATACCTGGCTGAGGTCCCTGCTCTCCCCAATCCCTGACCTCCCCAGGCTGCACCCCAAATCTCCAGGAATTACCTAAACCAGAGCTGGCAACCCTACAAAGTGGGAAGGGGCCTATACAGATATTTGGAGCTGCTCACACAGAGCTCTGAGACTCGGGGAAGATTACTCAGTGTGCAGCAATACAATCGACAGGATGGATGGGACATCCAATAAAGAGTGCAGTGGGATTTGGAGTGCGGGGATCTGGAATGAAGATGAACTCTAAATAGACCTGAAACAGAGCATAAGCATTAACGTGACACATGAAACAATGCAGAAATGACATAGTAGGATCCACATTGATGGGGTCTGAACTGGCAGAGACTGACCAAGAGAGAGATCTTGGAGTCGTAGTAGATAACTCACTGAAAATTTCGAGACAGTGTGCGACTGCAATAAAGAAGGCCAATGCTATGCTTGGGATTATTAGGAAGGGTATTGAAAACAGATCAGCCAACATCATAATGCCCCTATATAAATCAATGGTGAGACCTCATTTGGAATACTGTGTGCAGTTCTGGTCACCACACCTTAAAAAGGATATTATAGCTTTGGAGAAAGTGCAGAAAAGGGCAACTCAAATGATAAAGGGGTTGGAACACTTTCCCTATGAGGAAAGGTTAAGGCGCTTAGGGCTCTTTAGCTTGGAGAAACGACGACTGAGGGGTGACATGATCGAGGTTTATAAGATTATGCATGGGAAAGAGCAGGTAGAGAAAGAGGTACTTTTCTCCCTTTCTCACAATACAAGAACTCGTGGGCACTCCATGAAATTGCTGAGCGGTCGGGTTAGAACGGATAAAAGGAAGTACTTCTTCACCCAAAGAGTGATTAACACTTGGAATTCGCTGCCACGGGAGGTGGTGGTGGCTACAAGCATGGACAGCTTCAAAAGGGAATTAGATAAGCATATGGAGCAGAGGTCCATCAGTGGCTATTAGCCACAAGGTATAGATAGGGACTCTGGGGCAAGTGATGCTCTGTCATCTTGGTGCTTGGGGGGGTCAACAGTGGGAGGGCTTCTAATGACCTGGCCCCACTGGTGGACCTCCTGATGACACTGGTATTTCTGGCCACTGTGTGACAGAGTGTTGGACTAGATGGGCCTTTGGCCTGATCAAAAATTGGCGTCTCTTATGTTCTTATGACTTCTGAGAGGTTGCCCCTCAGCCAGTGCGATGCTGGGGAATCGAGGCGCTTCTCCGTCCTGATGGTCCCTCTCCTGAGTGTCCGAACGGAATTAGTGACGCTGACCGGGACAAGCGCTGGAGATCGAGCGGCTAAAATGGAGATTAAGCAAGGTCATATGACCGAATATGATCAGTGAGTCGGACTAAAGTGTATTTGCTATTTAAAAAGAAAGCTCCCCAAAACCCCACGAACTAGAAGTAAAGCGAGCGGGGAAGGGGCCCCTCCCTTGCGCTTAAACTTAAAAGCGAGACCCTGGGGGGGAGCGGAAGCAAAAGCGATATGACCCTCATGCTCCCTGACAGCGGCGGGGCTGCGAGATCCAGAGTGGGACATATCTATCAAGTCCCCGAGAGTCTTTTCTGTGCGCCTAACTGACTGTCTCTGCTTCTCCAGGTCAGCCACCTCGGCCTCAAGGGAGCAAACATGCTCCCTGAGAACCAGGAGCTCCTTGCACCGAGCACACACCCAAGACTTCTGTCCAGTGGGCAGATAGTCATACAAGTGACACTCCGTACAAAACAATAGATAGCCCCCAACCCCCTGCTGGCATTCTGGCTTCATAATTCTTTTAAAATAAGTAAATATAATCCCCCTTATAAAACCCTTTGGATTTATGTGGTTTTTCTTGTCTAAGTCAAATTACTGGGAAGACAAAGAGCCTGGGGCCTTGGCTTTCTGGCTCTTCTTGGGCTTCTTACAGAGCCCCTAGTCTAAGAGTCCCTAGGCTAAGAGCCACAGGCAAAGAGCCCTTTAGCTCGCCCTTCGGCTCGTGCCACTGGCAAGGTGATTTCTTAAATACTGAATACTCAGCTGAAAGCAAGTAAAAAAACACTCACCTTTCTAGCAGATCTGTCTCCTGCTCCTGCTCAGAGCTCAGCTGGGTCTCCCTGGCCCCTCGCCAGGCTCCTGGGGGGGTAGCGATGACTTGCCCCCCTCCTTTGTGCTGGTGCGCAGCTTCACCCCCGGGAGGTCTGGGAGGTGAGTCTACTCAACGTGTTGCCATAAACCGAAAGTTGATTCCCCACTTCTCCACATGCAGCAGCTGATGTGACCTTGGATCAGTCATAAGTTCTTTCAGAGCTGTTCTCTCAAGGGCCCCACCTACCTCACAAAGTGTCTGTTGTGGGGAAGGGAAGGGAAAGGGATTGTAGGCCGTTCTGAGACTCATTCGGGTAGTGAAGGGCAGGGTATAAATCCAATCTCTTCTTCTTCTTCTTTTTCTTATTCTTCTACTGGACTTGAATCTAGCTGTTCTACTGCAGGTCGATACAGTTACCTTCTGAAGCATACAACCAACAGTGAATTAAACTGTCTTGCAAGATCAGAAAGTAAAGGTAAAGGTTTCCCTTGCTCAAAAGGAAGTCGAATCTGACTGTAGGGGGCGGTGCTCATCTCTGTTTCCAAGCCAAAGAGCCAGCATTGTCCGAAGACATTTCTGTGGTCATGTGGCCAGCATGACTAAACGCCAAGGTGCATGGGATGCTGTTACCTTCCCATTCTCGCCATGACTGCTAAGCCTTAAGGCTTGCCATGTGCTCCCCAACCCCGAAGGGGCCCCCACCTGAGCCTCCTGGGCTGCCAAGCCACTAGGTACCCAGATTGAGGACCCCCCCAATAGCTGATATCTCAGGGTGCTTGCCATCTCCAATCTACCCCCCCTAACTCGTGCTTTCCCAGTGTCCCAGAAGGGCCTAACCAGATTACCAGGCCTATTTATGCCGCAGCCCCCATGGACTATGTGAAGCAGGTGGGAAAAGGCCCCTTTGAAGCCAATTTGAGAGAGAGCAAAAAAATTCCTGCTCAACCCCGGAACCGGCAACTGGCTACTCCCACATGGTCACCAGCTGAGGGCGGATGGGCGGGGAGCTCATCTTCAGCTGGAATAGCCAGGGAAATGGCTGCTGTCACTAGATCAGGCTGACCTGCCTTTCCTGATAGGTCAGCGCTCCCATCAATGCTCCCTCTAAGCTGTGGAGTCTTGTGAGCAAAAATTCTACTTTGTGAGCTACAGGCATTAAAGTTGTGAGTGAGCGATTTGGCTACTGCATAAATTAGTTTGCTCTGGAGCCATCCTCCCTGAGCTAAGACAAAAATGTGTGAGCCAGAGGCTAAAAAACTGTGAGCTAGCTCACACTCACTCAGCTTAGAGGGAACACTGGCTCCCATGCTACCTCTTCATAGGCTCACCCACCCATGTGATTCCATCACTCACTGAAATTGCTGAGCAGTCAGGTTAATGTTGTGAGAAAAATAAAATAGTTGGTTCAGAAAATTTAAAACCCATTTATACAGTTAATTTTATAAAGAAATCATAGTGTTTTTCTCTCCTATTTCTGTAACTTTCCAAACATCTAGCAGCACATGACTCCCAACATGATTTTGCTAGGCCTTTGTCTCAAGAGATATCTTTCCTCCATCGTACACAGGAACCAACATTTGCATTACATTGTTCATTAACCTAAAGAATTTGAAAACATTTAGAAATAAAAGATTGATATGCACCTGCCATTAAGTAAAGGAAGCCAGAATATTTGCAATATGAAAGGCTTGCCTACATGCAGAAACCCACATCACACCTCCAGCCAGCAAACAGTGCCTGACTGTCTGCTCTGAGTCAAGGAAACAAAGAACATCCTGAAATTGTAACATTTGTGTTCTTTGTCATTTAGAGATTTAAATGCTATCTTGCATTGTTTTGCAAAAGAGCATCAGGGTGCCCTTATTGCCTCTGGAATGTGGGAACATTTCCTAAGCCATGATGGCCCGCATTACCAGAGCAGTTAGATTAATTGATGCAGTTTATAATTTCTAAAGCTCTATTAAAATGTATGGGACCAATATGGTATAAAAGGAGGCCAGAAGCTTCATTTCAGCACTGACTCTTGGAGATCCAGAGAAGGCTTTGCCTTTCGTGATCTCTCTGGGCCAGTCCAGAAGCTTCTGTGCATGGGGAAATCTTTGTCCTATATATATAAAACCACTGACTGTTTACTTTTTTTGTATTCCTTGCTTGTCTTTAGCTAATAAATAGTTTTATTGTTTAAATAACCTTGTATTGCATTCCAGCTAACTTTCTTTTAACATTCTACCCGCCTTGGTAAGGGGCACTCACCAGACCCTTACGAACCTAGAGGTGCAGTTAACACTTTATACAGGGTTAGTTTAGACTGACAAGTGCTACAGGTGCATTCTTATGACAGTTAGAACAGATAAAAGGAAGTGCTTCTTCACCCAAAGAGTGATTAGCACTTGGAATTCACTGCCACAGGAGGTGGTGGCAGCTACAAGCTTGGACGGCTTCAAGAAGGAATTAGATAAACATAAGAAGCAGAGGTCCATCAGTGGCTATTAGCCACAAGGTATAAATAGGAACTCTCAGTCTGGGGCAAGTGAGGCTCTGTATTCTTGATGCTTGGGGGGGGCAACAGTGGGAGGGCTTCTAGTGTCCTGGCCCCACTGCTGGACCTCCTGATGGCACCTGGTATTTTTGGCCACTGTGTGACAGAGTGTTGGACGGGATGTGCCATTGGCCTGATCCAACATTGGCTTCTCTTATCTTCTTATGTTATGTTCATCCTAGGATGTGGGGGGTGGGCAAAAGCCTGTACTTGCATATGGGCAAGCACCAGTCTTCTTTTCATATACCAGACATTAGTTACGTCTGTGTAGCATTAAGGCTGACACAGTCTGATTCTCACAGTCCATACACACCTTTTACTGAACATTTATCTCTTGCTAATCTACCCAGAAGCAGAAGACTGTAATGCAGCCATGTTGAAACTGACTTGCCACATGACCTAAGATGAGATGCAGGTAAATGTTTTCCTATGATAGTTTTTTTAGCTAACCTCTCCAGAACCTCTACTTTAATACTAACTGGCAGTGGAAGAATTGCTATGCAGATGCAACCTTCAAAATTGTTTTGGTTCTGGAATCACCTGCAGATATAGCTCCTGAAGCAATTTATCCAGGGCTTGCAAGTCCTGCCCAATTTGAAGAAAGCCCTGGTAAAAAAAAAACCTTACATGCAGTTTCACTCATAAAGGAAATAGTTCTTGCAAAAAAATTTAAGAGGCATCCCTAACACTAACCTAATTCATGCTCTATGCTTATACCTGTTGTTGGATTTCATGGAGCCTGTAATGAATGCATGCCAGTATGCCAATAAACAAAGGCAAAGGGAACATAAAAGATGAGAAGGCTTCATTTCAAAAGCAGATGGGTGGCAAAATGAGTCTTACCTAAGTCTTTCCCAAATGATCTCATAGAAAAACAAATCTAACTAGATAGTCAGGCAAGCAAAACAAGAATTTCCAGAGCATACATGTAAAACGTTAAGACAAACACTAAGAGTTTCTTTCAGAAGCAGGAAATTGGGCCATTGGATGACAAAGGAGTGGAAAGATTTCTAAAGGAAGATACAGAGACTGTAGAGACACTGAATTAATTTGTTTGTGTTGTGAAAGTCTTTGGGGTGGCTACACCCAACACCCCCTCAAAAAAAGTGTCTGAAGCATTTAATAAAACAGGGGTAACAAGAGATGAGGCTCTATGTCTAATAGACAAATTCAAAACTAACAAGTCACTGGGTCCAAATGACATACATCAAGAGAGTGCTTAAGGATCTCTAGATAGATCAAGATGGGTAGCCATGTTAGTCTCTCTGTAGCAACAGAAAAGAGTAGGACTCCATTAGAACCTTTTTAAAAAATATATTCCTGATTTAAAAGATAAACAAAAATCAAGCTGAAACATCATAATCAGAGAAATACAAGGACCATGAAAAGTGGAAGTCAAGTTGAGACTATACACCGAAGCAACCTTAACGTTATCAATAGAAGGAACATAAATTTTAAATATTGGATGCAGTAAGAATCACCTAAAGCGAGGTACCCAGATACAAACACATTTCATTCTCCAGGAATGATGGAAGGTATACCAGCTTCACAGGAAAAAAACAGTTGAAGAGAGAACCAAAGTCTATAGTCTTTTTCCCATGCTAGGATGCTTCTAAATAATCAAAGACAGGATTCCAGGTGTCTTTATAGATACTTCATTGCGCACTCTGTTGTGAACTGCAGAAAAAGGGCTTAAGTACAATTTTTTTCTAAAACATCGATCACCCAAAGTTTGTCATGCCATCTATCTAAGGACAGTCCAACTGGATTTGACCAGGAAGCAGCTCTCAGGATGTCCCGCTGCTAATAATTTGGAAACAAGTTTCCTTGTCTATTTGGGGCTTTGGAAATCATTCCAAATATCAAATATAAACAACTTCAGAGAGAAAGGGAGCTTAATCCTAGTAATCAGGAAGATTACCTTTGAGACAGCCAACAAAAAAAGATGGATATTGGGGCATTTCCGCCACAAGTGAATTGGAGAACCGTTTTGCCCTCAGAGCTTCCAGCAGTTACGGCTGGAGCCCTGGTTTATTTTATGTAATCTATTGGGATAGAGATACCAGTTTGCAATTAATTTATAAAACAGTAGCCTAGTTGAATGGATAGTGGATTTATTTGAAGGTGAATTCCAAAAAGGTGAATTCCAATCATCTGTTGTAAATTTAGGGTAAATTTGGTAAGAATTTTCCCTTGTCTATACCAGTTCCTAATATAGTCAAGGCCTAATTCGGACCATAACCGAAACTTACTTATGTTCAAACCACCCCAAGTTTAGAACACAAGCCATTGGAGGCGGCTCTGGTGCTATTTTAATCTGCCCCAAATTGATACAGTGTTTTCTATGCACTTGCAGCTACTGTGTGAGAACATAATTTAGGAGATCAAGATGGGTAGATTGTGCCTTGAAGAAGTATCAGGTCACAGTAAGCTTCCCCAATACTAAGGAAATAGTTCTTGCAAGAAATTTTAAGAGGCATCCCTAACATTAACCTTATTCATGCTCTATGCTTATATCTGCTGTTGGGTTTCATGGGGCCCATAATGACTGCATGACAGCATGCCAATAAACGAAGACAAAGGGAACATACAAGATGAGAAGGCTTCATTTCAAAAGCAGATGGGTGGCAAAATGAGTCTTTCCCAAATGATCTCTAGAAAAACAAATCTAACTAGATAGTCAGGCAAGCAAAACAAGAATTTCCAGAGCATACAGGTAAACCGTTAAGACAAACACTAAGAGTTTCTTTCAGAAGCAGGAAATTGGGCCAGTGGATGACAAAGGAGTGGAAAGATTTCTAAAGGAAGGTACAGAGACTCTAGAGGCACTGAATTAATTTGTTTGTGTTGTGAAAGTCTTTGGGGTGGCTACACTCAACACCCCCTCAGAAAAAGTGTCTAAAGCATTTAATAAAACAGAGGTAGCAAGAGATGAGGCTCTATGTCTAATAGACAAGTTCAAAACTAACAATGCCCAAATGACATACATCAAGAGAGTGCTTAAGGATCTCTAGATAGATCAAGATGGGTAGCCATGTTAGTCTCTCTGTAGCAGCAGAAAAGAGTAAGACTCCATTAGCACCTTAAAGACTAACACAATTTATGGTTGGTGATGAGCTTTCATGGCTCATTGCTCATTTCTTCAGATACTCCTACGGCTAAGGAGCTCTAGTATGAAATTGTTGATCTTACAGATTGTCGTTAATACCAGATTTACCACAAACAAATCAGAAGATAGTAAATCTATCATGGGTTTCTCTTTCTAAGAAAAAGGAGGCAGGGAGGATCCATGAAATTACAAGTCAGTTATCATGACTCTGTTCTGGATAAATTGAGGGAAACAATTACTACGGTATAGAGAGGAAAGTAGCTGAATGGTTCTACCACCTCATAAATGAGAGGGTACTTTCTTACCAGACTTCCCCTGCCACCTTGCAGCCTTCACCCTTGCCAGAGTAGTGCACACCATTTCTTTGGGGTTCAAAAATCTGCCCCTCTCACTTAGCGCCACCCAAGGATCAGCACTAAAGAGGAGCCTTCAGTCAGTGTTGCCAAATAGCAAGGCCATGAGTAAGGACATGTGCAGGCTCTTTAGTTACAGGGCCAGTGCCGGGGGGGGGGACAGGCAGAGAGTTCCCAGGCCTCCCTCCTGTCCTCTGCCCAGGTCCATAGCTACAGTGTGGCACCTTGGGGCCTGGCCCCCTGACTTTCTGGCAAGCCCCCACGACTTCCCATCCAGCCCAGGGCCCCCAAGCAGCAGCAGGTGCAGGGAAGGAGCCGGGTATTCCTTTAATTCAACCAGCCAGTGCCCCCTAAGAAATTTAAATGCCCCCTGATTTAAAAAAAATCCTGGCTACGGGCCTCCTCTGCCCATCACCCATGCACTCCTTCTTTCCCACTCACCTGCATGCCTCCACCTCTGCATATGTCCTTCCCTTGTCTGCTCACAAGCAGGCCCCTGCCTGTAGACCTCACCCCAGTGGCACCGGGCTGTGCATTCAGCAGGGAGCATGGGTGGTGGAATGTTAGCAAGTTTGTGGACACAGCTCATGGTAAGTACAGAGGGGTCTAAGTTGTTGTTGTTCAGTCGCACAGTCGAGTCCAACTCTTCGCGACCCCATGGACAAGATCACGCCAGGCCTTCCTGTCTTCCGCCATCCTCTGAAGTTTGCTCAATTTCATGTTCGTTGCATCTGTGACACTGTCTAGTCATCTCATCCTTTGCCGTCCCCGTCTTCTTTGACCTTCAGTCTTTCCCAGCATCAGGGTGTTCTCCAGTGAGTGCTCCCTTCTCATTTGGTGGCCAAAGTATTTGAGCTTCAGTTTCATTATCTGGCCTTCCAGGGAACAGTCAGGGTTGATTTCTTTTAGGATTGACTGATTTGATCTTCTTCCAGTCCAAGGGACTCTCAAGAATCTTCTCCAGCACCATAGTTCAAAAGAATCTATTCTTCGGCGCTCGGCCTTCCTTATAATCCAACTCTCGCAGTCATACATGACTACTGGGAATACCATTGCTTTGACAATGCGGACTTTTGTTGGCAGGGCGATGTCTCTACTTTTTATCATGCTGTTTAGGTTCGCCATCGCTTTCCTCCCAAGGAGCAGGCGTCTTTTAATTTCATGGCTGCAGTCACAGTCTGCGGTGATCTGGGATCCCAGGAACGTGAAGTCTGTCACTACTTCCACGACTTCCCCTTCTATTTGCCAAGGAGTGATGGGGCCGGATGCCATGATCTTAGTTTTTTTGATGTTGAGCTTCAAGCCCACTTTTGCGCTCTCCTCTTTTACCCTGAGCAAGAGGCTCTTTAGGTCCTCTTCACTTTCTGCCATTAGAGTGGTATCGTCTGCATATCTGAGGTTGTTGATCTTTTCCCCAGCAATCTTAATTCCCGCTTGTGATTCATCCAGGCCAGCATTTCGCATGATGTACTCTGCATATATATTAAATAAGCAAGGTGACAGTATACATCCTTGTCGTACTCCTTTTCCTATGCTGAACCAATCAGTTGTTCCGTATCCGGTTCTAACTGTCGCTTCTTGGCCCTTATACAGGTTTCTCAAGAGACATGTGAGGTGGTCTGGTACTCCCATCTCTTTAAGGACCTGCCATAGTTTGTTGTGATCCACACAGTCAAAGGCTTTAGCATAGTCAATGAAGCAGAAGTAGATATTTTTCTGGTACTCTCTTGCTTTCTCCATAATCCAGCGAATGTTGGCAATATGATCTCTCGTTCCTCTACCTCTTCGAAACCCAGCTTGTACTTCTGGCAGTTCTCTATCCATGTACTGTTGAAGCCTAGCTTGTAGGATCTTGAGCATGACCTTGCTAGTGTGTGATATGAGTGCAATTGTGCGATAGTTTGAGCATTCCTTGGCATTGCCCTTCTTTGGGATTGGAATGTATACTGACCTTTTCCAATCCTGTGGCCACTGTTGCGTTTTCCAAATTTGCTGGCAAATTGAGTGCAGCACTTTAACAGCATCATCTTTTAAGACTTTGAATAGCTCAGCTGGAATACCATCACCTCCACTAGCTTTGTTGTTAGTAAAGCTTTCTAAGGCCCATTTAACTTCACATTCCAGGATGTCTGGCTCAAGGTCAGTGATTATACCGTTGTGGTTGTCAAGGACTTCAAGGTCTTTCTTGCATAGTTCTTCTGTGTATTCCTGCCATCTTCTCCTAATCTCTTCTGCTTCTGTTAGGTCCCTACCATTTTTGTCCTTTATCATGGCCAGCTTTGCATGGAACGCTCCCTTGATTTCTCCAGTTTTCTTGAAGAGATCTCTAGTCCTTCCCATTCTATTGTTTTCCTCTATTACTTTGCATTGTTCATTCAGGAAGTCCTCCTTATCTCTCCTTGCTGTTCTCTGGAAATCTGCATTCAGTTGGGTAAATCTTTCCTTTTCACCTCTGCCTTTCGCTTTCCTTCTTTCCTCTGCTATTTGTAAAGCCTCATCAGACAGCCGCTTTGCTTTCTTGCATTTCTTTTGGGGTCTAAGTACAGGTAAGTAAACTAAAAAGAATGGCTAGTTAACTTACAGGCCGTGCAAGCATCCTTCAGCATCACTCTCCTTTATCATCTCTCATTGCAAACACTGACCATCACACATGAGCATGATCCCTAAACAAAGGAACAGCTTTGCAAAAGCTAAAGCAAGGGAGAATCAAACTGCTGCACCCTGTGCCAGGGTGGCATAGTAGTTAGCTGGCCCGTAGCTACAGTGGGGTTGGTGCGTGCCCCTCTCCCTCCCCTCCTGCAAGATTTAAAGGGCCCTCCAGCTGATCAGCTGAAGGGCCCTTCAAATCCTGCAGGAGGGGAGGGAGAGGGGCACACGCAGGCCCGTAGCTAACATGGGGCCCACGGGGCCCGGCCCCCTTGTGTTTCTTCTGGGCCCCCTCCCTCCAGGGCTGCCCCCAAAGTGCTCCAACTTACCACCTGCACTGTACTTCCATTTAATTAGCTGGCGGCCCCCCCAAGGCCCCCTCCCAAAGAATTCGCTAGCTACGGGGCTGGGCACACGACACCCTCCTTCATTATGGCAAATGATGGCAACCTCATCAGCCCCACCAGTTTTACCCCACTAGCCACAAAATCCTGGCTATGGGCCTGGTAGTTAGAGTGAACTGGGAGACCTGGGTTTGATTTCCCCACTCTGCCATGGAAGCTTACTGGGCGACCTTGGGTCGATCACGCACTCTCAGCCTAACCTACCTCACAGGGTTGTTGTGAGGATAAAACGGAAGAGAGGAGAACGTTACCATAAAATGGAAGAGAGGAGAATGCTGCTGCTCCGCTCGCCCGGTTGTACCTGTGCTCGTCTGCTCCACTGGAGCGGCCAGTCACGCGAGGAAGAGCACGGGCACAGCCGGGTGAGCAGAGCAACAGCCTCAGCCTGCAAGGCTTTTGGCAAGGCGAGGGAGGGGTCGGGCGGGGTGGCAGGCAATGCGTAGGACAGACCCTCGATGGGGGCTTCCTGAGAGAGGACAGTCTTTTTTACCTGCGCCAAAATTCAAGTCAAGTAAAGGAAGGTGACAAGGGAGTGATTGGAGGACGCGGCCGGGGAAGGCAAAAAAGCGCCATGCCTGCCCGCCCACTCCCCCTGGATACAAGCTCGCCAAGTTCTCCAGCAGAGAAACTCTCTGTCTGCGTAACGCTCCCCACCACCGCCACCCCAACGGTGAAGGGGCGGAGACTGTCGAAGAGAACAGCATGGGAGAGAACTCGCCCAGCCAGGAGACAGCTGCCCATCGTGCCTTCTCCCTCTTTGGCAGGGATGTGGCAGCGGCGCATGGGGGGGTAGGCTGCGCCCGCCCCATTACTCACCAGCAGCCAACAGAAAGGGGGAGAAGGCCCTGATCTCTTCGAGGGAAGGGGCAGCGGTGGCAGCACATTCCTCCAAGAGCCTCCCCCCCCCCCCCCAGCCAAGCAGGGTGGGAGGCGAGGGGGCAGGATGGCAGGCAGGCCAGCTGGTGCCCTAGACAAGCTGGCACTCTAGGCAACTGCCGAGTTGCGTCTATGGGTGGTCCGGCCCTGGGTACCAGAGAGATAAACTTTATAAAAGACAAAGGCAAACCCAATTAGTGTTGTTATTTTTTATTCAAAATAAAACATGCTTAAAACATGAACACTCTTACAATATTTCCTTATCTCCCTGATGCCCACCCTCCCACTTCCACCATCCATTTCACATTAGTCCTGGGACAGTATACAGGGACTTAATGCACAGCCTCTACCATCTGGCAATAAAGGTAATCAGTTGCTTGTGGGCCAGGTAAGAGCTCTGGATGAGACAGTTCCAGCCCTCAGGCTGGACCCCTGTACCTAGATGGCCCTTCAGTTATTCTCTGCTGGCTGGAAACATTTGCATAACCAAACCTTAAGTAGGTTCAGGTAGGTAGCCATGTTGGTCTGAAGCAACAGAACAAAGATCGAGTCTGGTGGCACCTTTAAGAGCAACAATGTTTAAGCTTTTGTGTGTGTCTGACAAAGTGTGTGTGCACACAAAAGTTTATACCCAGATAGTTTATGCCCAGAATTAAACTTTCTTGGTCTTAAAGGTGCCACTGGATTCAAACTTTGTTCCAAACCTTAATTAGTGGGTGCTTGTGAAAGCCATCAATGGGATGGGGAAAGCTTGAAAGCGATTCACTTTTTAACCGACAGATCAACTTCTTGGAATAAATATGCAGGTTTTGCTGCCCCGAAACTCCCAATACTGTGATATAGTCCAAAGTGGCTGGCATTTCTTTGATGTAGTAGTAACAGTAGTGGTAATAATTACAACCAGCAAAAGCACCAGACTTCACAAAAAAGAGAAGAATTTTTCAGGTCACCAAGATTCTT
This sequence comes from Gekko japonicus, assembly GCF_001447785.1. Classification (NCBI taxonomy): domain Eukaryota; kingdom Metazoa; phylum Chordata; class Lepidosauria; order Squamata; family Gekkonidae; genus Gekko; species Gekko japonicus. The sequence continues at coordinate 2,081,169 of NW_015163604.1, read as the reverse complement.
ATTCACGCTTGATATGAAGCTATTAAAAGGAGTGGGGAGATAATGATGTTGTTGGGCATAAGGGAAAGGCTAAACCAGCAGATTTTAACAGTTTTACAATGGAGCAGTTGTGTCATAATGCAGACTTAATTGGACTAAGCTGGATTGGTTGCAAAAGAAATCATAATTTCATGCAAGGCTACTGGGCTGCTCGCCCTTTGAAAATAGCAGACCCTGCTGGATTTCAGATTTTTCAAAGGAGATAATCCATTGTGCCCTTGATTTTACCCTGGGTATAACCTGATACCTGTTTTGCATTCAGCTCAGCATAAACAAATGGAGGAACACCTCATCTGTGGAAACTTAAATCTGTTCAGGACCTGCCAACTTGGGCTTTTCCTACCATGCTCAACAATGTCTTCAGGCTGAGACCATGGCCCTGGGCTATTAGTTCCCCCTAAACCATTTTCCCAACATAAATCACCCCCAAGGTGCTGTTTGCTACAGGAGGGAGCCTATATGATAACTTTATGTTGTTGATTCCCTTCCTCCCCAGCTGCTACTTGCCTCACTTGAGAAATCAGAAAAATGGCCCAGGAGAAAAATGGCTAATCCCCCACTCTCCGAACACTATGCCCCCTATCCAAATCAGGCCTCCCTGCAGCGCCAAAATCAGGCCTACCAGCACACATCTACATTAGCCTTTAGTTGATACAAATAAACCTATTGCCTGCACAGTGCCATCCTAAACAGAGTTAAAAAGGTAAAGGTAAAGGTTCCCTTGCTTGAAAGCCAGTCGAATCCGACTCTAGGGTTGCGGTGCTCATCTCCGTTTCAAAGCCGAAGAGCCAGCGCTGTCCGAAGACGTTTCCATGGTCATGTGGCCGGCATGACTAAACACCAAGGCGCACGGAACACTGTTACCTTCCCACCGAAGTGGTACTTATTTATCTACTTGCAATTTCTTGCTTTTGAATTGCTAGGTTGGCAGGAGCTGGAACTAGAGACAGGAGATCACTCCATCATGTCGCAACTCGGGTCTCGAACTGCTGAACTACCGACCTTCCACAGCCTGCAATTCAGCGTCTTAACCACTTCAGCCACCGCAGCTCCACTAAACAGAGTTACACCCTTCTAAATCCATTAAAGTCAATGATCTTAGAAAGGTATAGCTCTACTTAGGATGGTGCTGTTAGGGTCTTCGAATAGAACAACGATTCTAACTGTACTGCTTTAAAGTGCTGCAGGGCAGATCAACCTGACAGCACACCCTGCTGCGGGTCACCTGAACAGCCATCCCTTGGTCAGGTGTCCACATTAGTGTTCTACCTCAGCCATGGAGCGTGCTGTACAGTTGTTTTTTAAAACATGCAGGTGGGTGGGTGCACATATGCGCTTATGTGCATATAGGCAGAAACTAAAAAAAACCCAGTGGAGGAAATGGCTCAGCAGATTCAGACTGCCAATCCGTTTTGTTTGTGCTCCCCCGTGTTCAGACATCCGGCCACGCGTTATGCGGTGGCTATTTGCTCCATTTCGAACTCATCGTACGACAGGGTATGATTGGGAAATGACTGACAGGTGTGGCTGTGTGACCAAGCTCACTTAATCCATTCAATTAATGATTATTGTAAGCCACCTTGAACTATGCGGATAGGAGGGATATAAATGTCTTAATAAAGAAAAGTCAGCTTGCCATCTATTTTGTTTTCAATGCTTGGTCCAGCATTAGTATGCAAATTTTCCTGTGTCAGTTCTTGCCTCAGTGGTCATTAGCCACCTGAGCCAAATAATTCATGGCGAGGTGATCAATACAAAGGGGGAAATAGGGGCAGGGCACTAACAGAGATCAGTGAAGCCATGTCAAGTTGTCTGCTTTTTGTTCCCTTCACATCGAAAGCGAAGGAAGGAAAAGGTGCCACTCAAAACCACATTCAGATACCCCGGGGCAATGCTGTACTGACTGCAAATGGCCATAAATCTATGCAGAAGGCACCATAAAGCCCAATGAACAAAGAAAGTGAAAGCGGCATGCAGTGTAGAGGGAGAGTAACCTCCCGACGTGGCTGTGGAGAAACTGCAAGGAAACAGATGGGTTCAGAATCAGTCAATGTTTCACCCTGTTAGGAATATTTTGCGAAAAATTTTCCAACTATTAAGACAGCGGAGAAAGATAAGGGACAACAAACGCAAGGAATACAAGGGCTGAGCGATAGGCATGAAGCGAAACAAGCTAGAGAGACCTATATTACTTTGCCAAGATATGAAGAAGATGAGTCACAAAAGGTGGTTTATCTGGAACCTAAAGGTGAGACTCTAAGCATTGTGAAAGTAGACAAAAGGAAGAGAGACTCTTTGGTCCTAGCAAATATGAAAATGGTGAAATTATTCAGAAGGAGTAAATTAAGGAAAAGCAAGCGAAGGCCAAGAGCCTCAACTCTCTAAAAAGCAATGTGAGGAAAGCTAAACAAGAAGTTTGGAAACTGATAGACTCAGACGGTGAACTACAGGAGTACAAAAATTTACGTCATAGGGAAGAAAATGGAAGAAATGAAGACAGGAAAGAAATTGTACCCATTGTTACTGTCAGTGTATTGTTTATAATGCTTGTTACCAGTTATTTGCACATAGCTATCTGCCTAGTTGTTACTAGTTACTAGTTACTTGCAAATAGCTACCTGTTACTTGTAAATAGCTACCTGTCTAGCTACCTATCTAGAGGTTAATGTCTTCCAGTGTTGTTTAGATATGGAATATAGCTGAACTAAAAAGCGATATTATGGTGGAAAAAGAGTTCAGAATGATATTTGAATTAATTTCTCTTTATAAGAAAATAGTCAGCTCTGAATTTATGTTAATTAGAAATTAGGCATGAATTTGAAAGGGAACACTGCAATGAAGAGCCAGGATAAAGTATATGAACAGAAGCTATTTGGGAGCAGAATTAAATGGGAATATGATTTGGACTAAATTTTGGTCAATGGATACTAATGCCCACTACTGTTGTGCTCTTAGGTTAAAGGTTATTGATTGTTTTCATGACTGATAGACTAATTTAGCAGGATATATGAGCTATTCTTTCTTTTCTTTTTCTTAATTTTCATAAATGATAATTCAGGATTTTTCCCTTGTAAAGCTTGAAGAATAAATTGGAAAGTGGGTAATCAAAACTATAAAGGAGAGGCAGAGGGAAGGGAACAATTATGTAATGTAGAGGATAAAAAGGAGGGTGATCGAATTAATTAACTGCACTTCCAAAGTTAGGGCAAGGAGAGGTAGTAACTGAAGTAGGGAGTTCTGTTTGTCACTGTATATATGTATGTTGGTCTTTAATTTGTAAAACTAATAAAAATTATTTTAAAAAAAATGTTTCACCCTGTTATTACAAGGAATCTGCAGATGGGTGCAGAATCAGCCTGAGTGAAAGGAACTGAGAGTGGCAGCCAGTGTTCTCTCTAAGCTGAGTTAGTTTGAGCTAGCGCAGAGTTTTTTAGCCTCTGGCACACACATTTCTGTCTTAGCTCAGGAAGGAGGGCTCCAGAGCAGACTAATTTATGCAGTAGCCAAATTGCTCGCTCACCACTTTAATGCCAGTAGCTCACAAAGTAGAATTTTTGCTCACCACAGCTTAGAGGGAACATTGGTGGCAGCTGGTGGCAGCAGAGGGAAGGGAAGGAAGCAGACCCAGAGCAGAGTGGTAAGTTCAGATGAAGGCAGCAGGGGGGAGAAATGAGAGACAAAGGTAGTGGAGGGAAAGGTGGGGAAAGTAGGAGTCAGCAGTGGCAGAATTTTGTACAGTTGCTATCCTCCAGATGGTGGCTGGAGATCTCCTGAGATTACAATTTATTTCCAAGCAACAGAGAACAGTTCACCTGGAGAAAATGGCTGTTTTGGAAGGGGAACACGATGGCATTCTACCCTGCTGAAGTCCTTCCCATCCATAAATCCTGTAATCTGTTGTTATTACAGAGGTCAGTTTAAAGAGACAGCGAAACAAAGCTTAAAAGTGTTGCCCCAAAGCTGGTACATTCTGAGTTTTGACAAGGACAACACTGTGCTCATATGGAAATCCCCAAGGGTGAAGGGGGAGGTGTAGGAACAGGAAGAACATCACAATGGTGCCACACACCTTCAGACCCCGTGCAGAGTGTTTGCGCTCCCTTGCTTTTTGTCACTGCCACCAGGCTCATGTCTGAACTTGTGTCTCTTGGCCTTTTCCAGGCAGTCTTACAACATTGCCGAGATAACACACCTCATTCCCAGTTCATTGCCAAGCACACTTTCAGCCTGCAAGATGCCCTGCAGCTGCGGTTACCAGCATGCATCTAGTTACTCTGCTGGGCAGTTGCCATCACTCTAGTTTTCGAAAGGCTCTTATGCCTTTGCAAACTGCACTGGCAGACATCAAAATCACAAGTCGAGCTGTCCCTGGATGGACCCACACTAGTCCAATGCAGCACGGTGGTATACAAAGTTATAAAAAGTTTTCCAAAGTCCTCATCAAGACTGTAGTCCTCCCTTTCTTTCCGTGTTATGGTCCCATTTTTTCTAGGAGCTTGATTGTGATTGTTTGCTAAAGTACAAAATAGAATGCAGTATGTGTGCTGTATTGACAGGCTTGGCACTACTATTTTGCCACATTCATAAGAGGATGTTTTCTGGCACATGTAGTTGGTAGCCACCTACCAGGAAACAAGGGCTACAAACAGAGGCGTCATTCATGCTGGCCTCCTTGAAGTTTCCTTGCCAGCCCTGGTCTAGGGACCTTTTGAGTCTGTGTGTTCACAGGCATGTCTTGGGCTGGTATTTAGGAGAAAGAAGAGACATTTCTAAGTCGTGGATGACTATACGTGGGATAGCAGAGGCAAGAACAGAGAGTACATGAATCCTGTCGGAGGCTAGGACTGACGAAATCCGCCCCTGAATGTCTCCCCCAAAGAAGCAAGGGTTATGGAGATGGGGCAGGGATCTATGAGGAAGGAGATGGTCAGAAAGTGGAGGAAGGGAACCGACAGGCAGTGGGCTTGGCAGAGACTGTGGGAACGAGGAGAAATTAGGGAGGGGAATAAGAAATCATATGCTGCTTGCAGTGTTCCCTCCAAGATGAGTTAGTGTGAGCTAGCTCAAAGTCTTTTAGCCTCCGGCTCACACATTTTTGTCTTCGCTCAGGAAGGATGGCTCCAGAGCAAACTAATTACATGCAGTAGCCAAATTGCTCACTCACAACTTTAATGCCAGTAGGTCACAAAGTAGAATTTTTGCTCATCAGATACCACAGCTTAAAGGTAGCATCAGTTGCCTGTCCTGAAGAGTGAGAGAAGCCTTGCTGTTGAGATTACAGAGGGCAATTTAAAGAGACGATGAAACTAACCTGTTGCCTAAAAGCTGGGATATTCTGAGTTTTTGTCCTGTTTTTTGGGGGAGGGGGGTGTCTTGTGATATTTGTGGAGCTCAAAACTACCTTACCAGAGACTATACTAATTTTTATGGGAGATAGGCCGCCTAGCTTTGGAAATTCAATCAGAAGTGCCCCTTGAGTGCTCTTTCTGATGAGTGGGCATTATTTTGGAGATGTGCTAAGTATTCTTAGAAAGTTCACTGATGTTTTGAGCTTCTCATGATACCGGAAATGGTGGACGATCGCATAACATCACAAGACCAGCCCCTAAGCTGAGTTGCATAGTTTCTCATGGAACCTGCATTACTCCATTGTGGGACTGGCATTTTATTTTCTTGTGGACTGCTGTGGATAGACTCTCCTCTGTACCCCTGTGCATAATAGGGCCCTGGGGTTATAAGGGTTCTGAAGTAACAGACTGGTGTGACACAAAAACATAGCTTTAGCAGTCAGTCTCCAAACTGCTTGCTGTGGTCTCCTTGAAAAAAAGAAAATGATATTGGTGTTATCACACCATTGATAGTTGGCACCATTTCTATTTCTACAGTTAAACAATACAAGCTGGAGGTCCACAAGGACTTACAGGAGGCATCTCATTTTCCCCGCCCTCGCTATTTCTTCTTTCCCTTTCACGAAACCCCCCCTCACCTCTCCCATTTTCCTGCTTCCTCCTCTCCTTCGTATCCAGCAGCCAGCCTAGCTTCCTCTGCTCCCCTGGCCTCAGCTTTGCTTCGCACTGGCAGCCTCTCCCTGTGAAAACTCTGGCTAAGTTGCACAATGTCAGCAGGTGGCACAACTTGCAGGGGGCACCTCACTTTCCCTTACATCCCCCTCCCCACACTATTTCCTCTGTCTTTGTTACTGGCAGCCCTGCACCCTCAGCTTTTCCTGCTTCCTTCCCTCTTTCCCACCAACTAACCTGCCCTTTCCCATAGTCTTCAGGTACATTTATTAGTTATTGACTTCATCTATATCCTATTTTTCTCCCCAGTCGGGAACCAAATCAGCGTACACCATTCTGTCCTCCTTCATTTTACCCGCATAACACCCCTGAGTGGTCACTTAGTCTCAGAGTGTGTGACAGGCCCAAAGTCACCAAGTGAGCTTCCACAACAGAGTGGGGATGTTCTCCTAGGTCTCCGAGACACTCTAACCCAGGGGTGGCCAAACTTGCTTAATGTAAGAACCACACAGAATAAACGCCAGTTGTTTGAAAGCTGCAAGACATGAACAAATGTTACATACATTTTTATTGGGAAATATGCAAATCTGCTTTTTATTAACATTACTAAATGAGACTGCCAAAATAAAAACAAAAATGTAAAAACATATATTGATAATTACATTTATTTGTCCAGTGATATTTGTTTGCTAACAATACTTTTTTTGTCTAAGTGAGAAAGAGAGAGAGATGGAAAGAAAGAATGAAAGAGGAGGAAAGAAAGAAAGAGAAACAAAGAAAGCAAATATAGGGGGAGGGGGGAGGGAAAAAGAAGGAAAAGTGGAAAGAAAGCAAATAGAAGGGGGAGGGAGGAAGGAAGGAAGCAAATAGATGAGGAGGGAGGGTGGAAGGCGAAAAGAGAGAGAGAAAGAGAAGTGGAAAGCCCTGCTCCTTAGGGCTGTCAACTCTGGGTCAAGAAAACCTGGAGAAGGCATGGGTTTGGGGAGGAAGGGACCTCAGAGACATATAATGCCATGCAGTCCACCCTCCAAAGCAACTATTTTCTCCAGGGGAACAGATCACTGTCGTCTAGGGTTGCCAGATCTTCCCTAGCCACCAGCAGGGGGATGGGGGGGGGTTGCCAGTTTCAGGTTGGGAAACTCCTGGAGATTTGGGGTGGAGCCTGGAAAGAACAGGGACTCCACAAGGGTATAGTGCCTTAGAGTTCACTCTCTAAATCATCCATTTTTTAATGGAGGAACTGTTCTCTATCTCCTGGAGATGAGCTATAATTCCGGAGGCTCTCCAGGTCTCACCTGGAGGCTGGCATCCCTATGAGATCGGTTGTAATTCTGGGAGATCGCCAGGCCCCACCTGAAGGCTGGCAACCCTATGCACCTGGAGCCTCTCCCCGTGTGCTCGCCTGGTGCTGCCCAGCCACGTTCTCTGGGCGATGGGTGTGCAAAGCTGACTGCATTTCCCCCTCCGTTGTTTTACCACACCCACGTTGGAGCAAAAATTCCGCTCTGCATTGGACGCTGGCTTCACTCCCTTTGATGGCGGCGTCCACACTCCATGCCCCCTTCGAGTTCTCTGATCGTAGGATGCAATCGCACCTTCTGCATAGATTGTGGCCGTTTTAAGGCCGTTCAGGTTTGACTCTGCAGTCAGTACGGCCTTGGCCCGAGGTATTTGGAGGTGGTTTTGAGCTGCGCTTTTTCCTCCCAGTTGAGAAAATGTGGAGCAAATGCCAGATGCAGCCTCGCCCTTCTCCTAAGCTGACCGCGATGTCTGCAGAAGCGAAAGGCTCCTCTGGCTGCGTTGATAACCGAGCTCGGATAACAAAAGGCTCGGAAGCAAAACCGCTCCCTTTGAGCCTAAAGAAGCAGAGGAGCCGCCGGGGGCAGCACACGCGCGGCGCGCAGCCGCACACGCCCCTTGGCTCACGCCGGTTTAAATCAAACGGCGGCGCTTTGCCTGGGAAAGCAGACGGCGCTGCGGCTCTTCGGGGCGCGAAAGCGTCGCTCGGAGGCGATTCCACTTCCCGGGAAGCCGCCGGCCCCGTCTTTGCAGCATGGAGCGAGCACTGTAAGAGGTGGGCGAAGGGCCGGCTCGTCCCCGAAGACGAGGGGCTTTCCTGGGGGAGGGCGACTGTCTTATCCCCCCCCCCCCGGTGCCGCACACAGCAGCATCACCGCAGTGCCAGCCCTTCTCTCCTCAAATCTCAGCGCCTCGCCTTCCTTTCACTTCAGCGCCCTTCTGGGAGGAGATTTTCAGGCGCTGTCCGCGGCTGCTCAAAAGGGCCTCTTGAGGACGGGTCCAGCCCAGCCCAAACCCGCCTGTTCGGTGAGGGACCAGGTGGCTGCTTTTTCTTCTGTCTGCAAAGGCGCTGCAGTGGTATGGTCCCGTCCCGTCCCCCCCCGCCACCCCCACCCCGCCGCGGGCAAGGAGCCTGCGTGCTGTTGGGGAGAGGGAGAGATGCGCCGTTCCAGAGCCCAACAGTTGCTGCTTTGGATCTCTTACTTTTGCTATCCTAAGCAGGGGCAAACCCTTCTGGCCACATTGAAGGGACTGTTTGGGATTGCACTTTACCTTAAAAGGCCTGCTTTACCGTGCATGTTCATTGTGGGCTTTTTAAGACCTGGGGATTTTTGAAGCTCACTGTTTTAAACCGAACTTCCTTGTACATGTCATCTTTTCCACATTCCTCTCTTTGTCGAAGTGATAGGCACAAGGGAGTAACCTAACCTGATGCTCTTCTTTGATGGCCAGTTAGCAGAGGAAGGAATAATTTTTCTCTCTCCATTTGTTCTGATTCTTCCCCCCCCCCCCAAAAAAAATTGCAGCGCCACACTACCGTGGTTCCATGTGCTCAGGCAACCACTCCTAACATGATAGGCAGCCCACCTTGCTGGGTAGCTCCGTTCTTAGTCAATCACCTAGTTCAGAAAAGCAAAAAAGGAAGAATTCTGTTTCTGAGAACAGTGGTCCAAGACTGGAGCGCAGTTGATGTTAATCTCTAGGCTACTCGCCTCTGAATGGAGACAGAAAGTATCAGGTTGGCTGAGACAGGTTACGGGAACAGGGAGGGTAGGCGGAGCTTGTGGGAAATGAGTGGAGAAACTCCACTCAGTTCTCGCACTTCTCTGTGCAGCGAGGAGCTGAGCTAGTGAAGAAAGCAAAAGCATCATTCCCCTACTTTGTGTAATACTCTCAGGATCTTCGAGGTGAGGGTCCATCTCCTTTGTTCAGCAACTTGTTTGTCTGCTTTACTAAAAACTAATAGATCGAGGCAGCTTCCAGAGTACAAGATGTGAAGCTAGATGTTCACTGCATTCTGTGAGGTGGGTGGCTTTTTTTGTGCAAAAACTCAAGGTGATGCTTTGCCTCTTGAACAGAAATTGCTCTGGCAGGCATCTCTGAAATTAGGGCAAGGCAAGCTGGCGTGATAGGCCTGTTAATTGTCTTGCAAAAGACACAGGGAAGAAGTGGAAGTCTTAAAGTAAAGAGCAAAGGATTGCATTAAAGATGGGGAAAATTATTTCTTTGGGGATTGGAGATGAGCTGTGCATGATCTCATGTGGAAAATAATTATAAGGAGCTCTATGTTTTTTGTTTGTAATGTGATTTTCTTTACAAAGAATTCTGAACATGTTTACTTGGCTTCAAACCTGTAGGAATTTTGGCGTTTGGGGTTTTTTATCTGACGAATTAGAATGTGTGTTTTATTTTTGTCCTCAAGGTGCACAAAACTGAGTTCTTTTGGCTGTAGAAAGCAATGATCCAAATTTTTCAGATTAAAAAAATGTTCTGAGGAGTGTCATCTGTCTGAAGCTTTGTAAACACATACTTCTCCAAGAGATATTTGCACACGAATAGTGAATATTGCAGTACTGGGAAGGAACACCCCTTTTTTACACACCCAGGGAAATGCTGACTGCCATTTTGGGGTCAAGGAGCAATCCTGGAGGTTTTTTGTCATCTTCTGGGCGTGGAGCAGTGGTCACTGCGGGTGTGGAGGGGGAGGTATTTGTGAATTTCCTGCAGTGTGCAGGGGGTTGGACTAGATGACCCTGGAGGCCCCTTCCAACTCTATGATTTCTATTACTTATTTGGGATGTTGGTTTTGTGGCCTTAGGGCTCTTCATGGCCCTCTGTGGTTCAGTATCTGGCCTTGTTTGCATTGTACAGGCCCAACTCAAATCAAGACTGATCACAGTGGGTGAACTACAGTCTTTTTTCCTATGAAAAGTATAGCGTGATTCAGATGTTGTAGAATGTGCTGAACAAATGATGACAGGGCAGAATGTCACAGGACAGGTTCTGTAGCATAATGTATAAGATAGTAAAGCCCTAGCTCCATTTAAAAATTCTTGCATAGGGGATAAAAAGTCCTGGATTCAATCTGAAGTTTCCTTTTTTAAAAAAAAGATCTTGGTTTGGCTGCATGAAAACTTTGACAGCAATGATCAGTCAGAGTAGGTAGCACTGAATCAGAGAGAACAATGGTTTTACTATATAAAGTGACCTTATGTATTAAAAACAATCTTCCCTTAATATCACCTAGTTTTTAGGAAAGTGATCCTTTTTAGATCACCCTGTATTTTGCCACTGTTTCCTGAAAAGAAATTATTTTTCTTTTGAGTTATCTCTATGCAGGTATTGGCAAGAATGGGGTTGTTTTTTTTCCTTAGGGAGCCAAGAAGTCAACAAGAGGCAATGGGTGAGTGGGCATCAACGTGACAAATGGGGTTCAGTGTGGCCAAGTGCAAAGTGATGCACATTGGAGCCAAAAATCCTAAATATAATACACATTGATGGGGTCCGAACTGGCAGAGACTGACCAAGAGAGAGATCTTGGAGTCGTACTAGATAACTCAATGAAAATGTCGAGACAGTGTGCAACTGCAGTAAAAAAGGCCAACACTATGCTGGGGATTATTAGGAAGGGAATTGAAAACAAATCAGTATCATAATGCCCCTGTATAAATCGATGGTGCAACCTCATTTGGAGTACTGTGTACAGTTCTAGTCACGACACCTTAAAAAGGATATTATAGCACTGGGAAAAGTGCAGAAAAGGGCAATTAGAATAATAAAAGGGTTGGAGCACTTTCCCTATGAAGAAAGGTTAAAACGCTTGGGGCTCTTTAGCTTGGAGAAACAACAGCTGAGGGGTGACAAGATCAAGGTTTATAAGATTATGCATATAAGAGCAGGTTGAGAAAGAAGTACTTTTCTCCCTTTCTCACAATACAAGAACTCATTGGCACTCAATGAAATTGCTGAGCAGTCGGGTTCGAACAGATAAAAGGAAGAAGAGAGATTAACCCATGGAATTCTTCACCCAAAGAGAGATTAACACATGGAATTCACTGCCACAGGAGGTGGTGGCGTCTACAAGCATGGACAGCTTCAAGATGGAATTAGATAAGCACAAGAAGGGGGACACGCGATACTCGCGGGGGGAGAGATGCTCCGCGGGAGGAGAAGGAAGCAGCCGCAGGTGAGCCTTCTCCCCTGTGTCCACCCCCATCCCCGGCACCCACGGCGAGGCCTGACCTCAGCCCGCCAAGCTTCCTTGTCCCCTAGCGGTGGCAGCGGCGCCTCGCTGGCCCGCTGAACTCCCCCCCCCCGACGTCGGTGAGGCTTCGCCAGTCCGCCAAGCTTTCCCCCTTCCCCCCTCAGCAGCAGCGGCGGCAAGGAGTTGCCGGCCTGCCAAAATTTCTCCTTCCCTCCCCCCTTCCCCCGGGCAGCGAGGCCTCACTGGCCCACCAACCCCCCGTGGCGAGGCCTCATTGGTCCGCCAAACTTTCCCCCCCAGGCCACTGCCACCGTTCCAAGAGCGTTCCCTGCGCATGTGCAGGGGACGCTCTTTTACTTTTTGGGGGATTTCAGTATCCCCCCTATAGTACTGGTTTGGCACAGTCATGGTCTTCCACTAGATGCCTGATAAAGGGGTTTTCCCCCCCTCCCTCTGGTATGAAGTTGAACTGCTGACACTTGCCCCGTAAACCCTGAATTCTCCCTCCCTTTGCTCAGTCCCTCCTCATCAGATAACTTTGCTAGCTGGAAGAATCTGGTGTTTTCTCGGCAGGGGGGAAGGTACGGTATGATCATTGGTATATGTAGCAAGAGCAACAGAAGGAAGACTATGAAAGTTCTCCTTCCTTCCTACTTCCTGTGCATTACCTACTTGTGTATAAAACTGGTTCCCAACATAGCCATGCTGGCAGTGTTCCCTCTAAGCTGAGTTAGTGTGAGCTAGCTCACAGTTTTTGAGCCTCTGGCTCACTCATTTTTGTCTCAGCTCAGGAAGGAGGGCTCCAGAGCAAACTAGTTTATCCAGCAGCCAAATCTCTCGCTCACAACTTTAAGGCCAGTAGCTCACAAAGTAGAATTTTTGCTCACAAGACCCCACAGCTTAGAGGGAACATTGCATGCTGGTAGCGTAGCCCAGAAGCAGACCCCAGGAGGAAACTGTGGAATAGAAATTTATTCTTAGTCGTTGGAATCACAGGGCAGGCAGCAGATTTAGAGCCAAACCTAATACTTTTCTCCAAATGTTTTGCCCCTTGAGTGAAACTAGGCAGCGAAACTAGAGGAGTGCCCATTCAGAAGCACCATTAGAGTGTGGATTAAATCTACCCAGAGTGGGTACAGATTTCAGTGAACCCTCGAGAAATAGATTGTGTTCCCTTTTAAAAGCCTGTTTAGGAATAGCTTCACTTTGTTCTTCGGGTTGGTGTAGAGACTGCAATCTCTCTGTGTGTTCATGCCTGGAACCAATAATGAGACCTTTTGCTGAAGTTGCCATAGTCTTCTTGTGTGCCGACTGCAGAGCAGGACTGAAAGGCAAACTGGAAGAAGGATAGGTAAGCTCACCACGCCTCAGAGAATACTACACTCAGAGAATACTACACTCTGCTGCTGGGTGGGCCCAAGGTCTACTGGCAAGGATCCTGCAGGGGGTGTAACTCCTTCAAGGAATCCTTGCAATAACCAACCATGCCTTCTACACACAAATACCACATTGGCATGGTTTGGCATTTTTGTTGCTCAGTCTGTCCATGTTAATTTTATGTAACTAACAGTGCAATCCTAAGAATGCTTTTTTTTCTGGAAGTTAAGCCTCATTGATAGATTCTGAGTAGCCCTGACCTGGATAGCCCAGGCAAGCCTGATCTCATCAGATCCCGGGAGCTAAGCAGGGGGGAATCTGGCAAGTACTTGGAGGGGAGACCTCCTTGGAATACCAGAGGCAGGAGGCAGGGGCAGACCCAGTAGGGGTCAGTCACCAGAGGTCGCCATGACTTCCAGGTACACACGCAGGCATGCACATATGAAAAATACCAAAAAATGGATAGATTTATTTTATTTATTTATTTATTTATTTAAGCATTTTTACCCCGCCCTCCCCGCACGCGGGCTCAGGGCGGCTTACAAGGGGCATAAGCCCAGCATAAAACCAGTAAAACAATAAAATCATAAATATAACAATAATGACATAACGATAAATAGCAATAAAATACTTCAACATCACTAACTACAATAAAGTGCTTGCTTGTCAAGATGGTCTCAGTTGTTATAATAGTGTTGTCCATCAGTCCCATTTGGCGCCACTATCAAATAGGTGGTTCGAACCAGCCCGTTGGTCTCATTGCAGCGCGGTTCTCCTTACTGTTAGGCTACCCAGACGATTTCTGATCTTAATGATGTTGCCACCGTTGATGGTAATGGTGGCAATAGATTATGAGTAGACCTGCTCTCCAAAAGCCCCAAGACTTCATTTGGGTTAAGGTGAGTTTTAGTATGAAGAAACTGGAGGATTGCCATTAGAAATTATTATTTTTATTTTAACATCTGTTGGGCTTCTGAGGAAATTGTGTTGATATACCTTAACCTGCCCTCTGTCCTTGAGGAAAAAAAGGCAAATAATGAAATAATTGTAAGGCCTAGTTGAAGCTTGAACACATGAAGCTGCCTTATACTGAATCAAACCATTGGTCCATCAAGGTCAGTATCATCTACCCAGACTGGCAGTGGTTCTCCAAGGTCTCAAGCAGGAGATGCCGGGGATTGAACCTGGGACCTTCTACATGCCAAGCAGGTGCTTTATCACTGAGCCACAGCCCCTCCCCATGGCTTGCAGCATTGCACACTCCTTTTTCTTAAGCTAGGCCTGTGTTAACACACAAACTGCTTAAATTAGAATCATTAGCAGGGCTGTGGCTTCTTATTTATTTTATTTATATTTCAATTTATATCCCACCCTACCCCAAAGGCTCAGGGCGGCTCACAAGGGCACCATGTACCAAGGTTAAAACAGTAATACATAATTAAAAACAATAAAACACAATAAAAATTTACAAACAAATTGGGCCAAGATGGATAGCTCTTAACTTCCACAACTACTTTCTAAGGTCTTGTCATCGCCTCGCTCCCCCGATGGGGGCCAGGCAGTCATGATGTTCAAACGCAGTGCATAGGGGACAAAGATGGAATAATGGTGGCGGCGGCTCCTACTCAAAGGCCTGGCGGAAGAGCTCCGTCTTGCAGGCCCTGCGGAACTGAGAGAGGTCCCACAGGGCCTGGATCTCTTCTGGGAGCTCTTTCCACCAGGTAGGAGCCGCCATCGAAAATGCCCTGGTCCTGGTCGCCGCAAATTTAATGTCTCTCGGGCCTGGAATTTCCAGGAGATGACACCCCACCACCACCACCGTTGTGCCCTTGGGGGAACATATGGAGAAAGGCGGTCCCTCAGGTAGGCAGGACCCTGGCCATAAAGGGCTTTAAAGGTCAAAACCAGCACTTTGAAGCGAATCCGGTACGACATATGTAAAAACAATAATAATTACATTCTTGTAAATAATGTATGCTGAATTCCATTATCACAACATACTTTCACAACTTAGTATGTTTCCAAATTTAAAAGTCTCTGGGCAGAACAAGCCGCCTGTCAGGTCATTAAATGCAGTGAAATGTGTCGAGAGCTGCCAAAGGAAATATGTAAGTTGGTGGTTGATTCAGCACTTACGGGGTTCAAAACCAAGGAATGCTGTGCCCAAACCCTCCAAGATTGCTCCTGTGTAGCATATATGGCCCCACTGAAAACCAGCTATTCCACTGGTGAAAACAAGGAGGGCCACAAAAAAGAATGTTTTCCTGAGGAACATAGGACCTGCATGGAGAAAAGCTCTAGAGAAGTGGGACTGGCAGCAGCTCTCCAGGGTCCAAAGTGGTGGTCCTTCACATCACCTACTAGTCAATCCTTTTGTGTGTGTTTTTAATGCTGGGGATTGAGCCTGGGACTTTCTGCATGCCAAGCAGATGCTGTATCACTGAGCCACGGCCCCTCCCAGCTAGTGGATCCAGCCCAGGAAACACTGTCTGCTCCATCTACAGAGATCCTTTCTCTAAACCAGGGGTGTCAAACATGTGGCCCGTGGGCCGGATCAGGCCCTTGGAGGGCCCCAATCAGGCCCACAAGGCCCTGTCTGTTTCCTACTTCTATTTGCAGTTCTGCTGCCGCCGCCATGTTAGAGCTTGCTTTACAAGGCTCTCCTGTGCGATTGAGAGAGTCTGGTAAAGAACTGGCTGAGGCTCCTCCCCCTCCTCCCCCCAGGGGGAGGGAGAGAACAGCCAGAGCTTGCTTCCCGGCCAGGCTGCAGGAGACAAAGAGAATAAAGCCTTTCTTTCCTTCCACTGGCTGAGGCTCCTTCCTGAAGGGAGGGGGGAGGGAATGAGGGAGTTTGCTTTGCTGCGCTGCCTCAATCACACAGGAGAAATACCAAACACCTTTAAGACCAACAAAGTTTTGTTGAAGGTATGAGGTTTTGCGTGCCTTGCTACAGTGTGTATGTGTTCGGTTGGGCTTTTTATGCCAGGGCTCTCCTGGGTGTAACTGGGTTCCCTCCCCATTTTCACTGTATTCATGCCCTCATGATCCAGTCTTTCTCAGTAAGAAAGCAAGCAATGTGAACTATTTTAGAGGAGGAATAACAACAAGCCAGTGAGGTGGATTAAGCTGTGTGTCCAGACCAAGTTCACCCAGCACATTTCCTTTGTAGGAAGTTATTTCTCTGGGGAAGAGTATAGTTTTGTAAACAAACACATGGCCCTCAGTCTGTGTTAGGATGCCATTTCATGTTCTTGACCAGCACATGAAGCAACTTATCTACAAAAGGTTGCAATGCCCAGCCATTTCATGTTTTCCCCTGGGTCCTAGGCTAGGAACGCTGATCATGAGATTTTTGTAATAAATGTCAATAAATCAAAAGTAGGTTTGCAGCTTATAGATACACACCTGAACAGCAAACTCAAGATTGCTACTGCACAGACATTTTGATGCAATAATTCAGAGCAGAGTTGTCAGTTATCAGTGACTGTAAAATAGACTGATAAGCATGTTTTATTTAAAGTTTTAAAAAATCTTTAATTGTGTTTGTCTGTGTCCTTTATAAAGTTTATATCTCCACTACCTGGCATTACATTTTATGACGCACATGTCCCGGCCCAACAAGGTCTCATTTGTGTCAGATCCGGCCCTCATAACAATTGAGTTCGACACCTCTGCTCTAAACAATTATCATTTGAAATAGAAGGCACTTTCAGGCAACTTTGTTCAATGTTGGATGGAGCTAGAAGTCTCCATTGCTCATTTTATCGTCCCCTTGATTAACCTGACTTTCCCCGTTTAATATAACCTCCAGATAAGGTTCAGCCTGCACAATCCACCTTAGCAAATAAAATATTGAGTCACTGAGATTGCAGCCTTGCTTTCTCTGATGGAGACGACTAGAATAATAGAACCTGGACTTAAGTGTGCAGTGGAGTGTGACACAGACACTGAGGGTTTGTCTCCCTTCTGTGAACTTCTGACAATATAAGTGTAACTTTTCCTGTCTTCAGATTTGGCTAACTGCCCGCAGACAGCCTGGAGCCTGATTACTTTGGCTGAGATCGCCTTGATATTGTGTTACTTGGTACAATACAGTTATTTATTTGGAAGATTCCACCCCCACTCTTCTTATTCATAGAGACTCAAAGCAGCTTGCAATAAATAAGGAATTTCTGATGTAAACCGAGAACTCGAGGACTTGTCATATTCTTAGGCTGCTTTGTCTTCGTAATATTCCTCCTTTTTGTGCGGGCTCAACTAGATGTGACCGTGTCCTTGAGTCCAGCATGGGGACAACCTGCCATTTTAAGGCTGGTAGGGGGTTCTTTTTTAAAAAAAAATGGAGTGGGGGCCTGATGGGTGGAGAGCCAGGTGGGCTCCCCCCAGCTGAGGAGGACTAAGAATGGCACCAGGGAAAGACAGTAGCCCCAGCAGCAGCAGAGGTGAGGGACAGTGCTCACAAGGCGATGAAGATGCCTCCATCTCCACCCCTACCTGCTCTCTTGTCACCCAGCCAGTGTGATGTAGTGGTTAAGAGCAGCAAGCTCTAATCTGGAGAACCCACTCCTCCTCTGCACGAAGCCTGCTGGGCGACCTTGGGACTGTCACAGTTCTCCCAGAGCTCTCTCAGCCCCACCTACCTCACAAGGTGCCTGTTGTGGGGAGGGGGAAGGAAGGTGATTCTAAGCTGCACTGGGGCTTCTTAGGGTAGAGAAAAGTGGGGTTTAAAACCCAACTCTTCTTCCGGCGAGCACGACTGATCACCTCCACTGTTACCAGGGCTCCCCTGTCCCCACTCCTTGCTGGGGACTCCGCCCAGCCAGGGTGCTGTCAGGTTGGCTTTTGGGATCATGTCCCTGCAATGTGTGGGGAAAGAAGAAAATCCCAGTCTTAAAATGGCAAGTAATTTCCGTGACAGACACAGGGACACTGTCACATGTGGTGGATCCACACAGGACTCCACTAGTAGCTTTGTTTTATTTGAGTTGACATGTATTCTCTTAGTAAGTCTGTTACAGTTTTTTATGCCACCCAGGGCCGGCATCAGCATACCCTGAGAGGGGGCAACTGCCAGGACCCATGGCTTCTGGCAGGGCCCACTACTATAACCCCCCCACACACCAATGCCTCCTCTAAGCTGCGGAGTCTTGTGAGCAAAACGTCTACATTGTGAGCTACTGGCATTAAAGTTGTGAGCAAGCAGTTCAGCTACTGCATACATTAGTTTGCTCTGGAGCCATCCTTCCTGAGCTAAGGCAAAAATGTGTGTAAGCCGGAGACTAAAAAACTGTGAGCTAGCTCACACTAACTCAGCTTAGAGGGAACACTGCCCCCCACTTGCTAGAGCTCCACCACCCATGCTCCTGGATGCTTTCCTTGCTAGTTCCATTGGGGAAGGGACTACAAGCAGGCGGCTGTGAGCACTGATGGTGGGAAGGCTCCCAGATAGGCATGGGGGGGGGGGACATACAGGCAAGTGGGAGGCATGCGGATGGGTTAGAAGGGAGGAAGATGTGAAAGGAGGGCCTGGGGTGAGCAGAGAAGGGGAGGTGGGCCCAGGTGACTGTCTGTCCAGGGAGACCCCCCTAAACCTGAAACCGGCCCTGATCTCATCCTTCCAAAGAGAAGCTCAAGAGCTTTCTCCATTTTATCCTCACAACATTCTTTAAGGTAGTCCAGTTTTGTACAGGGTTCCCAGATGCGAGAACAAAGCAACTGTTCGGTTTCAACCCAACTGCTTTGTTACCTGACAGAACACTCCCTTATTAGTTAAATTTGAATGGATGCACGTACAAAGGAATAGGATGTATATCGTATCCAAGTTTTTTTAAAAATCTACCATAGTCATCTGCTCTGCAAGAGCTATGTTTAAAGCAAAAGGCAAAAAGAGAGAAGGGGGAAAGGAAATGAAGAATACCTGCTGTTTGTTATCGGACAGTCTTTTGTTCATATGTAGCTCAGAATGTTCTCTTTGATATAATGAGTTCAAAGATGGAGGCTACCTCCATCCCAGAAGTGGAGGCTTTAAATTAACGCTTTAATATTCATGTTACTGCAATCCTTTCTTCTTAAGTTACAATCCAAATGTAGTCTTTTAAACAACTAGTTCTTCTTTGTCTCAGTGGAGAACGGCCTTTGTGGACAGGTGATTCTGGTATCTCAGTAATCGTACAGGGATTCTCAGCATTCATTTATCTCCCCCCATGAGCTAAGACATCTCCACCCAGATCTGGCTGCACATTGAATGTCATCCTGTTGCCACCTAGACACCCAGGCACTGTGTAATCAAACAGATAACGGACTTTTTTCTTCTTGGGTCCTGCCCAGGTTGCAGGTAGGGGGACGGATACTAGAACTTGTGCCCCTGAGACTCTCCTTGGCGGACGATAATCATGGTTGTGCTGTAGGACTTCCACCTCCATATTCGGATGTATTAAGTCCTGATGAGTCCTTCACTCCTTATCAATAAGTGGTCCGGGCTACTCCCTATGGTGCACAGGAGAAATGATGCCTTCTTTCTCTAGCCTGTCCATTTCAGTTTCACTCTTGTCACTGAGGGCATATGGAACACATCTCACTTTGAAGTACATTGGCTGGTTGTCCTCTTTGATATGAGACTTTGCTTTAATCCCCTTCAGGGTACCCAACTCTTCTTGGAACGCTGCAGGATAAACTCTCGGGACTCCTCTGTGGGTGTTCCCTTCAGGTCCAGTTTACATATTTTCTCCCAGTCTAATCTGAAGTCTTTCAGCCGATTTTGACTCGACAACTTGGTGTATTCCCTTTTTTATTATTACAGCTTGTAAATCTCTACTCCCTGATATTTCACATGGACATTCACTGATCCTATCACTTTAATAGCTTCCACAACATAAAGGTTTTTGCCTTTGCCAGGGAACTCAGTTCTGTTTTACTCTGTTGATGCATTTTAATTCATCACTGACACTGAAGGCCCTGTACCTATCCCCATGCATTCAGAATGATTACTTAGCTCCAGGGGTCGTTTTGTAGAAAAAGAGGTGCAGAAGCTCATTAGCATAACTTATTTGCATATGCCACACCCCCTGACATCACCGGAAGTGTGTCAGAAGGCAACACCCACCGCTGAGGCTCCACTGGACTCTTTTGGATTGCTAGCTATTGGGGGGTGGGGGGGAACATACAGATCTGTCCTCGCAGAGGAGGGAGAGCTTGTACCTGAATAAAACTTGGTCTTGAAGGTGTCACTGGACTATTTTGGGCCTGGGGGGGGGAGCTCTGCAACTTACCTGGCTGCTTCTTGCTCTGACTGAGGGCTGCTGGGAGCAGCGGGTGGGGCTTGTTGCATGTGCCCACCCCCTGGGCTCTTTACTGCCAGAGCTCCGCTCCTGTGCGCTCCTGCAGGAAATGACCCCTGCTTAGCTCTACTGTTACCATCTATTGTGTAGTGGGTTGACCGCGTGGCTAGGCCTGCTCAGCTCCCATAACATGGTGCACGCTTAACTCTTACACAACTAAGACAAAGACAAACGGCCAGCAGGCCAACTATATACATATCCAGGGGACACCCCTGGATCCCATTGGGAGGTTTGAATTTCCCTCCTCCTTTCCCTTGGCTCCCATTGGAGAGACCAAGAGCCTGGTTTCCATTGTCCACCCAGGGTCAAGCCCTGGGTCATTGCTGGCCCCTTGTGGCGGCCAGCATACACAACACCATCTAAGGCTCCACTGTTTCCTCTTTTTTTGGCCTTTACAGAATACTCAGTTTGGAATGCACCATGACCTGTATTAGCCATTCTTGTAGCATGAGACTGATAACAGGCCTGGGGATGTGTGAGTTCTTCCCTAGCCTTAACAGCAAGGTGTAATAGTCCAAAATGGATTTCAGCTTTGGTTAGTACTTGGATGGGAGATCACGCTCGGGAAGTAAGAACCTCCTGGTGGTCCCAGGCCCGAGAGAGATCCAGCTGGCCCCATCAGGGCCAGGGCTTTTTCGGCCCTGGCTCCCACCTGGTGGAACTCCCTGCCAGAGAACATCCGTGCCCTGCGGGATTTGTTACCATTCCGCAGAGCATGTAAGGCAGAGATGTTCCGCCAGGTATTCAGCTGAGGACGGTAACGGTACAGCACGTAGTGTGGCACTCTTAACCTCTCCATTCTCCGCAAGCACCCCCTAGGAGGCTTGTGAAATATGAAATTTCCTCGCCATCTTGTGCGGGTATATGTACTGTATATTTTACTGTCTTTTAAAAAAACTTTTAGTTATTTATTACATGTTCCTTTCTGTTGTAAGCTGCCCTGAGCCCTGCTTGCAAGGAGGGCAGCCTAAAACTTTAATCAAACAAATAAATATATGTTGTTATTTAGGTAGAGACCTTCACTGCCCTTGAAGCAGCATGTTGGTTTTTTGCAACAGGAGCCCACCTCAGAGGAAGAAGGTTACGAGCTGTGCTTGGGCTGTCAGCCCCCATCCCAATAGCCTGGCCTTTGCCACCATGTTGAGCTGTGACGTTGCTTGCTGTTTCTCCTTTTCATGGTCGTGCCCTTCCACCTTGGCAGAAGCTGTTTAGCACTGCAACTGTCGAGAAGAGGAAGGGTCGGAACTGTCTGATTCTTTTAACTGCAAAGATTCTACCACTGAGCTATAGCTCCTCCCTGTTGCTTCTGTCTCTCTAGCCACCTGCTGCTGAGGAGGGATCCCACACTACGAAACAGCCCTCCTGATTCTGTCAGGAAGTATCCATCCGCTTCCAATTTTTCAAGGAACTCTGTGAGGAAGAATTGTTCATGAGGGCTTTTGGGACGGTTCTTGAAATTTAGAAGGGCTTTTCAGCAGTTGTTAACGGATTGTTGTGGTTTTGGCCTTTGGATACGGTTCTTTTTTATTGTTTTGTTAACAGTGGTTTTTCAACATCACTGGTTTCAGTCCTTTGCTGGAGAATGGTGAGTTTAAAATATTATAAAATTTTAAAAAGCTTATGTTAAAGGATTCATGGGCTTGTAGCAATTCCATGTGACAGGCTGGGCAAAAAGAGAGAGATGTGCAGAGTTCAAAGATCTCCTGTTGCATTCAGTGAATCACCTCTCACTGGCCTTTCTCTTGTATGTTGTTTGGGGGGGATTTTTTTTGCATAAGAACGGCAGCGCATTTGCATTGTGGAGAGAGGTAATGTTCTTTTCTAGAGGAGTAGACCTGTGATCTGTTGCAGTACATTTAAAGCAGGAGTCTTTGTAGCATAAAAACTTGTTAGTCGATAAAAAGTGACAAGACTCCTCTTTACTTCTCTTTAAGGTTTCTCTCTGTCGTGCACTGATTATCTTTCTTCTGTTACAATTAAGGTTTCCCAAAGCTGCTCTGACCCAGCGATGGACCTCAAGCGAGTGAAGGATTACATCTATTGGCTGTATTACCAGTATCTCCTGATCTCCTGCAGTTATGTCCTTGAGCCCTGGGAACAATCCATGTTCAATACAGTCATAATCACGGTGGTCGGCATGGTGGTGTACACTGCTTACGTCTTCATTCCCATCCACGTCCGCCTGGCTTTTGAGTTCTTCTCACAGATGTTTGGAAGCCAACCCGAAAGTACTGCTTCGCTCATGAACTGAACCTGCCAGCACCAAAAGCAACTTTTGCATCCCGTTAAAAAAAAATTTTTTAGTCTTCCTCATCTTTTTCTCCTTTACTATGTGTGGGAAGCCATTCTGAAAGACACACATGTGGTCCACAGATGCCACTTCCACTTAACCAATAGGGGCTATCTTTGGCCTGCCTGTGGGCTGGCTAGTTCTCCTTGAAATGCAGCGACACTTTCTATCCTGGAAAAGTAACACAACCCTTCTGGACTGGGTTGCTTTGCTAAGTCCATAGGGATTGCATTCCACATATGGCAGGTCTCCAGTCTAATGCCTTGAAAATCTGTTTCCCTTATCCCGTTTCTTTATCCTTAGGCTTGCATGCGTCATGCTCCACTATTATGCACCCTTCTTTTGCAGGACAACCCTAAGTAATGTTACACCATTGAAGTCAGTGGGTTGTGAAGGGTGAAAATCTGCTTGGCACTGTTAATGAGCACGATCATTTTTAGCAGCGTCCAGATCTTTGGACGTATTTGTGAAGGCATAAACAAGAGCCCAGTCACCGTTTCTACATTTTAAACTTTCCTTATAAAAATGCTTTGTTCTTTTTTTAAAAAAACGTTTTTTTTATTTTACACCAAAGAGAAGGAAATAAAAAATATAAATAACATGGTGACAAGCCTATAGATGAGCATATATAAAATATTTCCAAATATCTAAAAATATGTCCATGCACAATTATAATTTATGTGCCATACAGTCAAACATTGATAAGGTTCTAAGGTCTTCAATTCATTGGATTACTGGAGGTGGGCATTTATCTCTCTAGTGTTTTATCATAAGCCTTCTAACAACATTTTCGTTGATCATCAGCTAGTCTCCAGGATCCAGGCAAATAGTTTCAATCATCCTCAAAAATCAATGAATACTATAATACAAAACTGATGAGAGCAATTACTGCCTCCCCAAAAGATCAAACAACTGGACAGGCCCAGAGCGTCTTTTACAAGACACATCTGGTAAGTTGCAGCACAAGCAAGTAGACACTTTACCTTTGTTGTTGTTCAGTCGCACAGTCGAGTCCAACTCTTTGCGACTTTACCTTTGTTGTTGTTCAGTCGCACAGTCGAGTCCAACTCTTTGCGACTCCATGACACTTTACCTACTCCTTTACTAAAAAGGCACTGTGGTGTCCAGTATATCCGAGATATATATATATATATA